>NW_009259796.1:2397462-2476864 GCF_000687185.1 Egretta garzetta
ATTCCAGGGGGTAGAGCAGAAGCCTGCTTGTTGGCTGAATAACAGCCCAGCAGTTGAGGTTCAGTTCTTTCCGCAAATCCGTGTGATGTGTTCTTTGTGCAACTGCAAATTTCTGCTTTGCAAAAAACCCAATGTAATATTCAGTAATATAATTAACATGAGTTTCCTTTCATTTCAAGCAATCGTTCATTTGGGTAATAATTACATGAAAAAAGGGTAACTGTTTACACCCTTCTTGGCTGGAATGTAAATACTAATGATAGCCCAGCCTCCCCCCCGTCTGCTGACCTAGAGGTCTGTGGAAAGATTCGGAATTAACTTCTGTCAGCTCTTGGCTCTGAATTGCTTTTAGCTTATAGGCAAGTTACGTAGCCTTCCCCTTCCTCTCAAGTACTGTGTTTGAAATATGGGAATAAGGGTGCCAAGATCACTGGTGTAATGCATTGAAAAGAACTGTTTTATGAGAAAAGCTAGTTGGAGGATATAATAGCAATATTATGCAGTTTCATACCTCTAAATAAGGATTGGCATTTTTTTGACTGACTGGTCGATTCTAAAAGCATTTGGTAAACGTGCACTTCTGTGACTTTTCTTTAAACCCTTCTAAAGATAGCTTTCCTTAACCATGTTTTCTGTTGCAAGGAGACTGATAGTGTGGCCTTTGTATGACCTCATGGTTTAATAAGCTGTACGCTATAGCATTGCTACTTAATTAGTTAATGATACCTTGATCGAGTTAGATAAATGGATTTGAACAATGCTGTATTCAATTAATTTTCATTTTCAGATAATTAGTATTGCTACTAATGCCTGTAATTCGAGATGTGGTTTTGTGTTGTGATATCTTACTAGCTTCTATTTAAAACAGGAAAGCTAGACCTTTCCAGACTCAAATGCATTTATTATATTGAGTGTAATTACATTTAAACTCGTTAATTGGTGGCACTGGGTATGCATTTTTTTACATGCAGTGCTTGTGTAATCTGTACCCTGCTAGTAGTCGCTGGCAAGATTTAAGGCAGCCTTGTGAGCCTGACAGGGTGGGTGTCCTGCATCAACATTTCCATGAGATCTAGGGAGCTAGCAGGGATGGGCTCGAGGGGATGGGGAGAAAAGAACCATTTGATCGGGCTGTTGCTCCATTTAGCTTTTGGCTATTTGTTAGACCACAAGAAATCCAGGAAAACTTAATTCCTTTTTTTTTTTTTCCCCCTTATCTTTTAAGAGCTCCTGGTATTAATCACGTTTTACAAAACCCCAATAAGGCACTATTGCTCTGGAGCTTTGAATCCCTGCTAGAGAGTCCGGTTGAGAATCCTGGTTCATTGTTCCTATTTACTTCCATAAAGGTAGAAAAAGTTGTGCCATTCTGTTAGAGATAGGTGGAGAAATCTAATTCCATTTTGTAGAGAATTTCAGTGTCTCAAAATCTGATATCTTTCTGGTCCAGAATGAGAATTGAATGCTGAATTCATTTTGGCTCGGGATGGTGCATCTGACAAGTAGCAGGACAAGTGATGGAGCCTGGGAGCTAGCATTTCAGGCTGGCACAGAGCTGGAGCCAGAAAGTCTTTGGTCTACAATGGAGCTCAGGACATGAGAGGTTTGCTGTTAAAAGGGAGTCCAAGCCCTGTGCTTCTCATGTTGCTGGTGGGCTGCTGAAGAGCAGAGAGCCGAGGCAGCTCAGGTTCTACGGATGCCACTGAAGCTGGCTGCTTGGTGGGCAGGCAGGCGAGCTGGCAGCAAACCCAGCGGGTTTTCTGTCAGGCAGTTCTCACTGGAGCTCTGCCCCTAGGTCTCTTCCAGATATCATTAAAATCATGAACTTTTCCTGAAATGTTTTATGTTTGACAGAAGCATGTTGTACTTTGCAAAACTTCAACATACAGTATTTTGTCAGATGGGGAAAGTGGAAAATGGCATCAATGAAATATCAACCTGATGCACAGCTTACTGTGAAATACAGTCACTTTCTTATAAATGCAAAAATGTCAAACTTAAGCTACCAGTGATTTCTTTGATGTGGTATTTGGTCTGATGAGTGGTCTTAGTCTCTCAGTAAAGCAACCTTCTCTGCCAATAAAAGCTTTATTCAGATTTTTTCATACTATTGCTACCAGACAATAACAAGAATTGAGTGGGAGGAACTCAAAAGAAAAGACCAATTTGTACCATCTGTTCCAGAAATGTAAGCTGAGGTGATACTGTAAAGGAGAAAGCCAAACACTTATGTCTGAAATGGTGATCACTGGCTGTTTTACATTTGTGTTCAAATCATTATTCTCTTTATATTAGTTCTGGAAGTAAAAAATATTTTATATAGTTAAAGAAACTATATCTTTATTAGATTTTGCATTGCCCAAATGGCTGACATGGCAGTTTAGCTCTATGTAGTGCAACTTATGTGGAGAACTATAGTGGAAAAAACTGTATTTTTTCTTTATAGCAATGAAGGATCTCCAATTTCTGGTAACATCGATTGGTACTGTGCTCAAACAATGCTATTTTTATGTTGATATGTTGTGATATATCAACATGAGATCTAGGAGTGCCAAATTCCTCAGTGTCCAAAAGGTGTATCAACAATCAGCGAGTTTTTTATTTAGCATAATAACATTACAACTTGTAATCCAAGCAGTCTTTCTGATGCTGTGCACTTTTGAAAATTTTAAAAGCTGTCTGTTCTGCTATGGTTAAGGTAGAGATTATGTGGGTTTTATTTTCTGCGATCTTCCAGAGTATTTGCAGTAGTTGTAGGAAATGCTGTCACGAATTGTGCTTGAACCATACCCCTGTTCTCTGTTCTTGACATACATGGTCCATGGTCTTTTCAGAGCACTTTCATGGTAACTGTGTAAAGTGTGTTAGTATCTTCTAAACTCTTCAGTGTGGGAAGATTAGGCTGGACACAAGGTCAGTTAGCCAAGTCTAATAGCTGTAATATGGAGCTTTCAATGTGAAAATGAAAATGTGTTTTTTGCTGGTTTGGCATCATACAGTATATTAAGGTATACAAGCAATACAAATATAGGGCTGTATTTCACGCTTAGTAAGTCAGTTTGAGCCTTTGTTCCTTTTTGAAGCGAGTGTGAAATATTTGGTCATTGGACACTTTATTCTATCTCTTAATATGAAATTTTATTAAAATGGCAGAACTTATTCCAATAGATAAAGTGCTAGTTTCTGTTGAAGAAAGACTTCCCAGATTCATATGTGAGGAATTAATTTCTACTTGTTGAACTAATGACAGTGTTGTGATTATCGAAGCTGGTCTATCAGTTGTTCTTCCTCTCTTCATACATTAATACTAAAGTTAATTAGAGCTTTCATTCCAGAGGCAAGTTATCATTGCCTGGGCCAGAGACCAGGCAAGTATGGGTAAGATACATTGTATTTGAAATGCCAATTGATTTAAAAAAAATAGGTGTGTTTTTTTTCCCTGATGAAAAGTAATTTTCCCTGGTTTTATTTTTGCTGAAGACATAATTTGACCAAATGTTAATGTGCCCAGGTCTCCTTTATACCACATCAATTTAATTTTAATAGTTCTTGTGAAACATTCTGTGAAGTTGGATGCCCTAGTGGCTTTTGAAGTAATTTGAACTTTTCGTCATGGAGTACCTGAACTTGCTCCTTGTAGCAAGCCTCCTCCTTTTTTTCTTCCTCCCTTCCCCTAAATGATTATTAGAGGACTGGGGACTGGATGAAAAATTCTGCCATTGCCCCATCATTTGAGCACAGCTGGAAGAAAAAGGTGTAATGTGAATTGGATCTGCCTAACTCAGAGTTTTGACCTAGTGCGTAAAGGTTGGGAGGCACGATGTGCCAGCGCAGAACGCTGCTTGTAAACATCTTGAACAGATGTTACCAAAGGGCTTAGTACTATTTTACATGTGGCTCCATTCAGATAACTTGCATATCTCCCTGTAGTTCTTCAGATATTTACAAAGAATATCAGGATTATGACAGGACCTGTCACACAATTGACAGTCAGCATTTTTTCTTTAAAAGGAATGCTTGTTATGGCAAAACCTGAAGCAAAAAGTCACTGATGCCAAGTGCTTTTTATTGTAGCAATAATAATAAAGGTCTGATACAACAACAAAACATCTATTTACAATTCTCCTTAGAATTTTGATCTTGTCTGCTTTAAGCAATGAGTAGAAACTCTAGTGGAGAAGATCCTTAAAAAAAAAAAACAAACAAAAAAACAACAACAAAAAACCAAACAAAAAAAACCCCCAAAAACCCCCATCAAAAAAACCCCCAAAACCAAACCACTGAACAAAAAACCACCCAAACCACCAGAAAAACAGACATTGGTGACATTGAGGTATACTCAGCATGTCTTTTTTTTTTTTATTGGTGTATTTTGCAACTCAGTCCTGTATATATTTTATATGTAGGCAACTGTTGGAAACATAAATCAGCTGGTAGGTCCTATGTGGGTTTGTGGGGTGGCAAAATGGGTTGGAGAGCTTGAAGACATTGGTGTTACCCGACTGCTGGATATAGCGCTCCTGCAGCAGTGCTCTGTAGGCTTTTTGTGTGAACTCAGTCCTCAGAAACCCAGATGTTACTAAGAGTTGATGGCAATTAGGTAATTTCTGAAGGTGGGGCTGAAGAGCAAAGACAGATATCCTCCTATAGACCTAACAGAAGTGGTTTATGAAACCATTGATAGTCTCCAGATGTGAAGCAGTAGTGGCTTCTGCAGTGCATCACCTCTGGGATGACTTGGACAAATCTGATCTCTTGCATGTAAACAGGTACGACGAGGCTTATATGGTCACACTGGCTGTGGGAAGAGCAGCAATAAGCCTACAGTTTTGTTTTTTCTCTCTGTAGCTTTGTCTTTATCTTGTGAAGTTTAGTTAAGTTGAATTCAAGTGCCATGTAAATATCTAATACTTGTACTATCATTAACTGAAAAGGACAAAGAACCTAATAGTACTGATACTGTTTTGTTTTTTAATGTTATTGCCTGGAAAGGTTTTCCCTTACTAATTGAAGAGTCTCAGTGTCTTGATAGGAAAAAAAATAGAATTAGTTATTTTTGAAGCTCTTGCTGTGTACAGCTTGAGACTGTATAGAATCAGTGTGGCTTGAATAGTCAAAGTTCTTCAAGGTAAAAGAGCCCACAGACTCATGTTGACTCATGTTTATCTTTACTTTTATTTTACTTCCCAAATATTTAATTACCTTATTTGACTCTTTATCTAAGCTGCCTACTTTACAGCACCCAACCATGCCAACTATAGTCTGTTTTTATTATAATGCATACTGTGTTACTCTAAGTAAAATAAATCTTTGTATTTTGAATTCTTTTTTTTTTTTCTTTCCTACTTTGGCAATATAGAAATATTGTTGTCAGAAATGCAAGGCATTCTTTTCACAATCTCATTAAATAAGCAAAATAGGTCACTCAGCATATTTGTATCAAGCTAATATAGAAACTACACAGTCAACATATTTTAAAGCTGTGTAGCTCAACTGTTGTTCCTACAAGCAATGACCTTGTATCAAAACTGTCACTTCAAGGTTTTGACAGAATCTGACATATAGTAGCTGTGATGTGTCAGGAAGCAATGGGATGGGCTGAGGAGAATGAATTGCTTCATAGGCCAGTAACAAACTGAAATGTGAGCTGAGGTGAAGATATGTTTGTCAGTCATCAGTGCACATTTAAAAAAAAAAAAAATCAAAATCCACAGAGAAAAACATCTTTTGTAGATGCTTCCTTTTTATCATGAGCAAGTAAGCTACAGTGCTGCTTTTGCTCTTAATCTGAGAGAAAAAAAGAATAAAGCCCCACAACTAGTAATGCATTAATTACAAAACCAGTCATAAAAATAATTATTCTGATTCTCCGGAGGGACATTTGCATCTAGATGAGCCTTCCTGCCATGGACAAAAAAGAATGCTTAACAATTAAGCAAAAGCGAATGTTACGGATGTGCCCAATTTTCTTTTAATTGCAAGAATTTCACCATGTAAAGCTGCTTTATCTTTGATGTTGGAGATTTCCATTATGATATCAACTTCTGCAAGATATGAAAAGCAAAAAGTACCCAGAACTAAAAATGCCTAGTTAATTGTACAGCAAATTCTGTCAATTACTATGCAAAATCTGGAGAGAGAGAGAGAGAGGTAGGACATAAACAATAGAGAGTTTAAAATTCAGTAAGTCTAATGCAACAGTAAACTGTGGCTGGTTATGAACTGGATCTGTGCTAGTTTTTTGTGAGACTATAATGATGAATTTTCTGAATCAAAAGTCTTCTAAACAGACTTAGTTCCAGTACCGTCTGATAGTTGTATTGACTTGCATTTAAGATTATACCAATAGTCTCTCATTATTTTGCATAGAAATGGGGGAGCACTTAGCATGCTAGGAAGTGTGGATCTGCTTTGTTAAAGGGCTTTGGCCTTCCTGTTCAGCTAGAAAGTTTTTGGTCAAGAGGTGGTGATAATGCGAGTAAAAAACCAGATGAGAACGTGAAGCATTCATGGTGTGCGTCAGCACCCTGGTCAAGCAGCCGTTGTGCAGTGCCACTTGCTTCAGTGCAGCAAATGCCATCAGCACATCGGGCATGCCAAGCAATATATGGTGCTATCTGAAAGCAGGGCAAGGTCTGTGGTCTGTAACATGCCTTCCAGAGATGTATACATTTTTGAGCTCATAAAAATATATTGGACCTGAGAATTGTATTTCCCCACCCTCTTTCTGGAAAGTTGTTAATGTTTTCATTTCATATATAGGCTTGGGATCTGATCTGAAGTTTGCTCTCCATTGAGTGGATTCTCTTGGGCTGGAAGATGGCAATAGTGGGCTTCCCTAGAGGTGTCGTACCTGTAGTATTGAACATCTCCCTTCATGCATTCTGTTTTCCTGCTGCTTCCCCCAGCTAATCCTGTGGTGGCCCTACCTGAAAATGGTAAAACTGTTAGGCAAGTTGTCCACGTGCTTCCTTGTCTCACTTGTGTCAGGATTTGGTACTTTAGCTTAAGGCTTGTACCAGACTGAATCTTCTTGATATTGCCTGGAGGAACACCAGTCAGAGCGCCATAGGTTACAGAGTTGTTGATACAGTGGTGGCATGGTACCTTGACTTCATGCGGCAATATGCTTTTTCAAAGAAAAAGATAAACTAATTGAACCTGCTTTGTTTACGTACTGCCCAAATCAAAATTTCTTTTGATTGTATGCTTTGAAATTATGGCCATATAACTACTTTTAATGATCCTATAGTGGGGTTTATGAGACAATTTCCCCTTACATACATTTGATATGAGATGGGTTGATTAATTTGACTGTCATCATGGTGTGTTCTTCCTTTGATGGGAAGCTATGGGAACAACTTCTGATCATAGAAGTTTATTAGCCATTATTTCAATGATACTTACGTCACTTGTATTTTTGTTAAAATTTGTCTATAGTTCAATGAAGTGATAACCACTTTATAAGTTTTGTGGCATTTTTAATGTTTCAGCTCAAAAAAAAAAATCTGTAAAATGGCAAATTAATCATACATACATCTGTAATGATCTTATTCACAGAAGCAGCCTGCAGCATTGCAATGTGACCTTTTTAGAGCACAATTACTGGTATGTTTTGCAGGAATATTTTTTTTTCTCTAGAATTTTGATCTTGTTCTAAGCAGACAGATACAACCTAGATGGGAAATATCAAGCAGACATGAATAATATTAGTTTATTAATCTGCTTATCCTTTAGGTTTTAACTGGAGAAAATGAGTGGAAAAAAGGACACACACACACAGTTTAGAAGAACTTTGTCAGAGAGCTATTATACCATAACCAAAGATGTCTCCCTACAATTTTCCAAAGAGTAGGGGAGAGAAGATTTATAAATCTGCCATAGTCAAAGTTAGCGCTATTGATATAATGTAGGTTTCTCTGTTTGAATATAATATTTATGGGGAGACCCTGAATATAAATTACTTTGTTTAACCTTGAAAATAGTCAGATTTTATTGAATGGCTAAAGAAGTTTATATAGAGAAGATCCACCTGATCTACAAAAAATTGATATCTAAAGTGTGACAATGCTCTGTTGCTTGATGTGATGAATAGCTTAAAGGTAGTCTGGAGGGTAAGGATTATCTACAGCTATAAGCATGCTTTTCTTCTAAGGAACTATCTGTACTGTGTCACACACATATATCTTCAGGGAGGTGACCTAAAATATTTGTCTCTATCCTAAGACTGTTTCTGCATAAAAGAAGAATACTTACTCTAGATGACAACTTCACTTTTCTTAAATAAATGAATTGTGCAGTCCAATCAAGTGAATCTGAATTACTTCCTCCTCCCAACTCCACAGCTAACTATAAATTTTTCTTCCACCCTCCTATCTCCAAAACAAATTGCTAGGCAAGATACACTTAACCAGCCAGTTATAAGAACAGGTCAAGTTTGAGTCCAATTTTCTGAATAGGAGTACTTAAGATGTAGGCTTTTTTTTTCCCCCCCAGTAGTAATGCTACTTTGTGAATCATAATATCTTTCTAGGATTCAAAATGCCAAGGGTTTTAAATGGCCAAGACAAAGGTCCTGAGAAAATAATGCTACATACAGTAACTACAGTTGTGGTGTATAGGACAAAGAAAATTTCGTGGTATGGTGTTTAAAGTTGTATATGAGATAATATGCATATGAACAATAAAGATGATTACATAAATATTAAGAATTATTTTACAGTTTGGGTTACTCTTAAATTATATAGTACTTCTGTCAAATCACCCACTTGATAATTAGAGTGAATTCTGGGCAAAATGTATTTGAAGAAGGATAGGGTGTTTGTTACGATCAATCCAATATGTGAGTACGTTCAGAACACCAAGTCTTAGGGAATGCAACTTTAGAACCCTACACAGACCAGATTTCTTCCCTTCAGACTGTTATAGATTTTCTTATTTGACAATAGCTTTTAATAAGGCCTGATTCTGGTCTAACTTACAAAAGTTTAGATAATTTGATTATAGACCAGTTGCTCTAATGAAAGCCAATATAAATAAAATAAAACTCAGGGCTACAGACCTGAGCTGTATACAGAAAGTATCAGGTCCTCAGCTATTCTCAATCCAGTTTATTCTGGAAAAAATGTTGGGAGACATGAAAGTTTTCTTCCCTCCCTAAAAGTGGCTGAGGTGCACTCCTCTTACATGGGAATTACAGCTTTTAAGGTAGTCTTAGTTGATCCTCTTCTGTGCTGTGCCGTCGCCATTGCTGAAGAATGTGTTCATCAACTTATTGAATAATGAAATATTAATGACAGAGGTATAACTCATTCCAAGAACCTTTTTCAAAGAGCTTCAGCACCATCCCTGTGGATATAGCTGGGATACACAGGTATGCTGAGGCAGGTAAGGATTTTGGGCATTGAATAGGCTGATTCAATGGATGGAAGAGAAGTTCAAGAGTGTATACTCTGATTTTGCCTAGAATGGAAGTTGGATAGTAATAAAACAAGTAGGTTTTTTTCAGGGTACGGTCTTTAGTCTCATTGTGAAAAGAGGAGAAAATTAGATTAATTATTAAAACAGTATACAGGGGGAAACATCAAGAAGTCTGGTTGATATGCATAGAACATCTGTTTCAAGAGTTGCAAATGCGGCTTTTGCAAAACTTCGAAATGGACCACATGATGCAGTTTCTAAGTAAGATTCTGTAGGGTGCCTTTCCAGCAACCCCAATAAATATTTCTACTGTTATTGTTCACCCTGTTTAATAACCCTGAGTCACAGCTGTTTTATCTGAAATCTAATTTAGACTGTTTAGCCTCTTCCAGTGGAATAGTTGCACTGACACATCTCTAGAGAGTTCTATTTCCTGCACACACCATCTTAGCATTTGAACTGTGTGCCTGGCCAAGTCAGTTGTAATCAAATCTGTGCAGATAAAAGAGCACTTTTGACAGACAAGTCTCCAGGCCAAAACTTTTGTTTTTGATACATTGCTGTAAAAATTCTGTTATGTCCTGAGAATACATGGTATTGTCTGCCCTGATAAAGCGGCCTGCATCTCCTGCTGATTTTGCTCAGCTTTTGTTGCTCATTACTTTACAGATTATAGCACAGAGCTAACTTCCCAGTAGGGCATGGCTAGATTTTTATGGCCATAGTTTGCTTTGGAGATGTTCTGAGTGGCTGCAAGGCCAAACAGAATCATTAGATTAGATGTGGTAGATATCCCAGTAGTGTGCTGGTCTAGAATGTGCAGCCCAATAACCTGTGCTGCAGTTGGTCAGGCTACCCTAGAAGTTCAGATCTACCTTAAACTTTTGTGCTCAGGATTTCTGATGATACATGTTGATCGTACTTAGATACAGTTGTTCTGAGAATTATTTTCTTAACGTGATTTATTACTTTCAGTGAGATATTTCAAGTGCTTTGTGGCATTGGACTAGTCTGTATTTATCATTTATGCATGGACACATGCTGGATCTTGGACACGTGTCTGAGTTTGGATGACAATACCTGTGCTAAGATGCAAGAGCTACGTGAAGTTTTAGCAAATTGCTTGTCTGCTAACTTAATATAGATGGAATTTCAAAAGTTTAAGTTTTGAATATCTGTAATAAATAGGCTATAAGAAACTTGAGGAGTTTGTTTTCTGAAATGAAATCTTCCATTAAAAAGTAATTTCTACAGTCTATTAAACTAGGCATAGTCTTTGTGAGGAAAGCATATAGGACAGTCTTTTCAGTCTTTTTTTTCTTTCCTTTTTTTTTTTTACTCTTCTTTCTCTCAGAGTACTACTATTCTTCAGCTGGCTAATCTCTTCTGTAAGATTTCTTAATTGAGAGTTAAGAAGTTCTTATGACAGTAATTATTCAGGGTGCAACCTCTGACTTGATCCTCAGCCTGGTAAATGAACATACTTTTCTTTTTTTTTCTTTTTGCTTAAATCAGTTTTCAGAGTCTTCTGGTTTCTATGAGGTGTAACCTTTCCAGATTAGTTTAGGTTTCTGATGCAGCTGTAGCAGAGCAAATTTTCCTAGAATTGGGATGCTTCTCCAAGGACGTTTCAAGGAAAATTAGGTAATGACATCCCATCATTGTTGCAGGACTATAAATGATGTAATAGTCTTAAGGTTGACTGGATTACACTTGTAGTATCATGGGGGAAAAAAACACCACCACAACTCTAGGTCTCTGGGTACAACACACAGTTCTCGGATTGTGCCATCAAGACCAATGTTAACCAGTTTAGGTAGGTTACTAGTGGGAAGAAAGAATGGCACCTGTAGAAAGGGGGGACTGGACAGCCTTTACTGGCTGCTCCCCCTATTCTACCTACGTGCAAGGGGAAGTGGAAGAGAATGGCCATGGGCAAGCTTGAAGTGTCCTGAGGTAGCCTAACAGCCCGAGTTGCAAACTGGTGTGGCTGACACATCTGTTCTGTTTTGTTCCCTTCCCCCAGCTACAGGGAGTGCGACTTTTAGGAGAAGCCTGGAGTGAGCAGTTGGAGATGGTGTCAGCCTGCTCAGCTGGTTTCACTGCAGGGGTATCCATGCCAGGCATTGCTGCTGCTTAGATTTAGTGGCCCTAGCAGCTGTAGACTTGCATCAGCCCTGCTTTTGTTAAACATTAAAGCCCCAATGTTAAAAAGCTGGGTTAGCTGTAAGTGCAGAGGGAGACACTAGGGATATGACAATGAAGAGAAACTGAAAGTTCCATAGTAAGAAATACTGACGTTATTGTCAGCTTATATCAGAGAGGCTTGGCATTTTCTTTAAAAAAAAAAAAAAATACAAATTACCCTAAAGAGGGGAGCAGTCTCTTGTAGAAGAGTTTAACAAAACCAAAAATATTTGTTCTGAGCTTTGAAAAATTAGGGGCAAAAAATTACTTTCTGTTTTTTCTTTTAGGATTTAGCAGTATGTAGTGTGCTTAACAATGAAACTTCACAAATTGCCATGTAGCTTTTTATTTTTTTATTTAGCTATTCTAAGGAAATCAATTTAGCTGGGTAACAGTGATAGGATCTCCAGCTATTATTGCCTAACCATTAATTTCGCCTGGACTCTGTTTAATACAGCTGCTGCAGAATGTTTAATAAATCATTAAAATATCTTGGATTTAAACGAAAAATAAATTATTTAAAACCATAACTGCAACCTATTCCCCTTCTCCCAACCCCCCAAACCCTTTTCATTTATTAAAGCACAAGTGAATTAAAGCACAATAAAATGATAAATTTGGTAATCTGCAGCTTTTTTTAAAAAAACAATGAAATTAATAAATGCAGATGACTGAATTCCTAAATCTAGTCTGCTCATGATCTGAGCTTGCTGATACCACTCAGTTGTATTGCATAAAGTACTTGCTACCTCCAGTGTCTGGTTTAGAATGAAGATATTCCTGTCCTTGTGTTTGCCATTACCTTTTTTTTTTTTTTTTTTTTTTTTTTTAACACACAGCTTCAGAAAGACCTTCAGAACCATCAGATTTCATAGTTACTGGGTTGGTGTTTTGTAGCTGTGATTCCAGCCCTGGCTGACGAGTCAGGGCATAAAATGTCTGTGGGACTGTGTAGCAAGCTTAGCCCAGGTGCTTGAAAGATGGGGACCACTAACCCACATGTGCTTTGCACCTCTGAGTAGGTGAGAGCTGCTTGTACATAGAACTTTACTTTGGTAAGGTGTTGGGGTTTTTGTTGTTCTTTTACTTACAGCTGGTTTGCTCTTGGAACATCAGACCCTGGTGGCATGGAAAAACTGAAGGAAGAGCAGAAGAAATTTTGAGCTGGTATAAAATGAAATAGTGAACTCTCATCTCCTGCTCCATATTTTGTGGCCTGCATAGATGCCGATTCTGGTTTTTTTGTTTATAGGAACTGAATAATTAAATAAAATTAAGGCCCAGCTGAATTAGGTTAAACAGATTCCTTTTCTAGGATTAAAGGGGAAGGCGAAAGATAATGAAAATTAATAATTTGATCTCCTAGCAAAATATTTAATTTTTTCTTAGCGTCTTTTAAAAATACATATCTGTATCTACTAAGTGGCAAATCCAAAAGCAGATGGTTAATAGTAGTTACTAGCTCCTTTTATGAGTACCTCATTTCTTTTAGTGGAAGTCACTTTTCTCAATTGCAAAAAATCAAGGGAAATAATCTCTTGTCTTCCTACAAGTTTCTTAACTTCTAAATTCTTCCTGAAAACTTATTTCTTTATTTTCCTGTAAATTGGAAAAAAAAGTAATGTAGTCAACAAATATTTAAAAATAAAAAATCCAGTTACTTATAGCAAGGGAGTCTATTAGTTCTCTTCTTTGGAGGGATCTTGCTCTTGAAGCAATACCAAGGCAAATAATGTCATATGAAGTTGCTCATACTGGTGCTGGAGAAAAATTACACTACAGAAAGCTTTGTGAATAGGGGGGAGGGGAAATAACTGTTTGTATGTGTGTACTTTGCATAACCAGCCAATGAATTTCTAGTGTTGAGGATTGAGAGGGAGAGAAATGCCCATGTTATCTTTTTCTAGAAATAGCAGCTGAACCCACGTATTATAGAAAGTGAATAGAAAAGGGTTTCTTCTGTCAGGGATTTTTGAAAAGGAAGAGTAAAACTTCCTTGTGGAGAGATACTTAACATGGGCCCACAGATGTTTATATGTAACACGTTTATTTGCTATATTTATTTCCTTTTCAGAATCCTATTCTAGACAGAAAACTATTACATGTATTTTGATTGCTTAAATTTATACCTAGTTACAGGTCATATTTTCTGCACAGTGAGTTTGAATATTAAGTGGCAATGAGAAGTGTGGGAAGGAAGTCATAGGGACATTTAAGGAGCATTAAGGAACGGTTGAGGACCACGGGCAAGTGCTCAGTGCCAATAGCCCTGCTTGATGGTAACTACTGCAAAACCTGGGGTCCTGCTCCAGTGCCTCTTTACCAGCCTCACTCTTCCTGGTGGCTCTAGATTTGGCCTTTACTGATGACCATGAATTAATGTATTTCTATAAGACAAGTAGGAAAACCTATGAGATGAGTGGGAAAAACTTTCTAATGACAGGAAGCAATACCAGTGGAAGGAACGTAAGGGTATATACAATATATACAATAAATGTAAAGTGCCTGAAGTCCTTCAGACTCTGTATTATCTCACTGTTTTACTATTTTCTGTTTCAAACTTATTGCAAGCGAACTTTATTTCTTCAGGTAGCTTGGAAAATGTGTTCACTAAAGATTGATGTCAACCCTTTGAAATTTTGTTTGAAGGATTAATTATGGAGCTGTGTGACCAGCCTGCATAAGTCTAAGTGCCTGTCTCTATTTTAGGATGTTTCTGTCACTGTACTGAAGTATTTGGCTCAAGCACCTTAGCAGGTGACACTGGCTTCACATCAAAAAGGACTTGAACAACCGCAGAAAAGAAAATGTGGTGATTGCAAGGAAAGGCATCTGATATCAAATGTTATTGCAGTGAAAGCCATGCCGAAATGCCTACTGCTTTCCTTAACAGAGAAATGATCTATTTATTTATGTAAATAGACATCATTCTATTAAAGCAAATTACAGTCAAACACCTGACTTGTATCAGGCGAGGGTCTGTCTAGCAATCTATTAATTAAGTGCTCTGGAGGCATTCAGTGGGAGAGCTGAACCAGGGCATAGAAGAACAAATCAAAGTATATGAAGGAGAATCCAGCTGTGTCAGAACAGTATTGAACCTTAGCATGAAACAGCAAATCAAAGCACTTGGCCAGTTCATAACTGTGGCTACTGTGGAATGCAGGCAAAATAGACACTGGTTTTGGGTGAGCAGTAACTGAAAGGCAAAACTGAAACAAAAAAGTAGAGAAAATGCATCATCTCTTGCCACAAAAAGTTCACATTTGGAAATAGCTTGATATGGGCGAGTGGACACCTGGAGGCTCTCTTGGCTGAGAAGTGGGGTTGATTTTGTGGGGTTTTTGTTTGTTCCTTAGTGGTTTTCCTCAGTTCACCTAACTTCATCAGCCTGGATCCTGATGTGTGCAAGGTTTTGAGTAACTTCTGTGCTTCTGCTGATTTTCCAGTTCCAGCTCTGACTTGACAGACACTGCAAAGGGTTAAAAGAACAGATAGGAGGGGAAAGAGATTAACTGCAAAGAGCAAACACCTGAACCCCCTTTTGTAATTTTTTATGACAAAAAGTATTGCCTATTACTATGGGCACACAGGTGAAAGTGTCTGACTGAAGAGTCCAATGTACAGTGGATGTGCTTTGCTTTGGTTTAGGTCCTATGGAAATGCAGGTGGAGACAAGGTGCAGGTGATTCTTCTGTTCTGCTTTCTTTGCAAAAGTCTTGGCCTTTGCAGCTTTGGTTGTAGGGTTATATAAATTGACTTGAACTAATTTGGGAAAAGATACCCCTGACTGTTTCTCTGCAGCCAGAAATGACAGCAGATGTATCCCCCTCATAAGAGAAATAATAACTCTGTTTCCTAGGAAGTAGAGATTTGCAGCATTTTTTTGCAGCTCTCCACTCTTCTCAATAAATCCTGTATTTATAGTTTAAAGAAAACCACTGCAGTAGCTCATAAAAGGTTCTTAGCTATTTACCGAAGTGAATATCACATATAGGGTTGACTCTGTCTAAAGACCTTGAAGACTTTAAATATAAAGCTTTCTAATAAACCACTAAGGGTTAAACTTCCCGTTTTAAAGAAGAGACACTTAATATTCTAAACTCTGCAGTAATATCAGCAACCTCACAGATAAGAAAAAGCAAGCAGAAATCTGTGTTCCCCCTAATTCTCTCCTTTCTGTTTCCTGCCCTGTAGATGAGGGGTTTGCAGATTTGGAATTACAGAGGCTTTTTGGAGGAATTGCTATTTCTCAAGTTTGCCAAGTGCACAGAAGATGCATTGTATGGCTGTATTCCCCCCAACCAAAGGCACGGATCCAATGCAGTGTGCTATTGTGAATCTGCTCAAATGCCAAAATTAGCTGTCCCAGGGTAGCCTAGCACTTTTGCAGGATGAGGAGAGGAAGAGAACGCGTCTGTCTACCAGCTTCCAATCCTGTGCTCTACATCTTGAATATTGGGTAGAACAGAGAAAATGGTAAACCACAGCTGGTATTTTTCTGTTTCCTTACATAGAGGCTAGAAAACAACTTTTGTAGGCATTTTTAGCCCTTATTAATCTATGCAACTGTAACCTTTGTAATTTGCTCCCTTCAAAGTGTGGAAGACACTGAAATAACAGCCTAAGGAGGTTTGGAAATTGGGACTTGGCACTTAAAGCCTAGTCAGCTTGCATTGCATTGTGTAGTAATTGCTAGTTAATGTAATAGCAAAACCATTACAGTGACAAAATCTTAGAGTGTATTTCTCTTTTGATGTGTAAATTAAGACTGTCAGAAAGCAGTCCCAATATTAAATAGGCCCCCTCATCCATTCTAGTTTGAAAACACTTTGCTTAATCACTGGCAGCATATATGTGCTCTTTTGCTTGTGTCTGCCATATTCCTTAGCATCATCTTTCATGCGGACCAAATGAGAAAGATTTACAGGGGCTGTGAAATGTTTGAGAGGTCTTCTGCCTTGAACAAGTTATCTCTTTGGGACAAAGCAGCAATGATTTTTATGTCAAATTCTGCTAATGTTTTTTGTAGCAAACTGCAAAATTCAAGCTTCTTAAACTTGAGTATTTTGGTACATTATTTCTTTTCAAACAACAGTGCAAGATTAAAGAAGTTCAGGAAAGATAATGTGTTTCCAGGGAATCAGAGAGAATTTTTGAGATAAGCTGCTAGCCTATTTGTACAAATTACAGAAGCTTCAATAAAACTCAAACAGCTGTTTCTTCCATTCTGTGAATCTTAATTGTTTTTATTATGGTACAGACATCAAAATATAATCCTCTAACTTATTTTTAGCTACCACATAGAAATGGTGAAACAAACTTTACCATATTCCTTTCTCACTTAGCAGAATGCTTCATAGGTGTACTGCTTCTACCAAAGAACCCAAACAGTTTTGTGAATGACCAAGAAAAAGTCAATGTGATGTTTCTTCACGGAAGAGTGAAATATTAATGACACTATCGCTGCTCCCCCTCACGTGCTGGTTGAACATCTCTGTGCTCTTACCTCCTCCACTTCTTCTGTTCCTACCAAACTTTTAAAATAATAATCATGGCTCAGTAGCAGTGAATCTGCTGCAGGTAGTTTCAGTATAAATTGTTTCTTATCTTTAGTTATGGTGTAGTGAGGACCTTGGGATGACTGGTGGTACTGTGACCCATTTCAGTGTGACTTAATTAGCTCTCATCCTATCATATTTGTGTGGTTTGTTTTTTTTTTTCTTTAGCTGAATAGAGGTTGCAAACTGATTCTGGGAAGGTTTCCATGGACTTGCATAGTCTGCTGAACTGTTTCTTGTCAAAGTAATAGCATTTTGATGGGATTCACATATGCTGAAATAATGAATCACTTCTAGGGAAGGGTGGGGAACACACTCCACCCCCCAAAAAACCCCACTGCACTGCAGTACATTTACCAAAGCCAGCCACCTTGCAGTATTAATAGTTTAATGCCAGGGAGGAAATAAGCAATTAAGTAGCTAATAGGTGATGATGTTACATCAAACAAGTGAC
This sequence comes from Egretta garzetta, assembly GCF_000687185.1. Classification (NCBI taxonomy): domain Eukaryota; kingdom Metazoa; phylum Chordata; class Aves; order Pelecaniformes; family Ardeidae; genus Egretta; species Egretta garzetta. The sequence continues at coordinate 2,415,085 of NW_009259796.1, forward strand.
TTCACCTGGAATTAGCAAAGAAGATAGGAATTGCTGCTTATCCTTCTCCAACAGCACATCTCTACTTTGCCACTCTGCTGAAGGTTGTGTTAGAGGAGACCCAAGACCTCTGCATTGACCTGGAGAGTGTCTCATTCATGGTGAGACATAGGTCTTGCCTGGGAGATGCTGGCTAAAAAGGGCCTCTGCAACTGTAGCATGGCAACTGTAGAGCCACTCTCTAGACACAGTGTGCCATGTCACGGGTGTATGTCATCTTCCTTCATCCCAAAAGTCCAAGATGCAAAATTCTATTTCCCCCAATGGTTTCACTGCAGTGAGATGAACTGTTGTTTCCTCTGCCCTGTGTTAAGGATGAACGGGTGGTTTGTCATCATTGTGTTGCTTAATGTTGAAGAATATTTCTAGTGACTCTTTGATCAACATGTGCAAGGTAATCACTGTGAGGCAATTAAAAAAAAAAAAAAAAAGACACTTTGAAGTTGCTGACAGAGAAAGGAGTTCCTCCTTGGAGACTGTTTTCTTAATGCTTTATTCTATCCAGTAGAGGAACTTAAAGTTTGCATAGTAATTGTTATGCTAATGTAAAGGTATTTAGAAGGCTATTTCTCCTGCTTGTAAATGAACAGGTTATTCATGATCTGGTCTGTACTTTTGAGATGCAAGAAAATGTAGAATCAATAGAATAAATTTATGTATCCTATGTTAAAAAGAAAACAAAAGTAGTCTTAAACTTCCAGTAAACCTGTAGTCATGTAACTTGTAAATTAAACAATTGTAATTCCTGGAAAGATCAAGAATGGAACCTCAGAAATATTCATAACAAGAATGAAAGGGAAATTGTTCAGCAGTGCGCTTTTTAAAAATTTTTTTTCCTCCCGTACTTGGTTTAGGAGTAGAAAAATATGGTTTGAAGAACCATAATGAAATGAAATCTCAAGAAGTTCATAGTACAAAGACTTGAGGTTTTTTTTTTTTTCTTGGACTAAGAGTCTGACATCTTAGAATGGGAACCTAAAGCCTTCCTTATAAAGATTGTTGGTTCTAGTTTTGCTCTTTGGTGCTTTAAGACCTGACTAAGGAAGGCAGGCAGATAGCTCCCTGCCCTGGCAATGGTAGCCTGGAACAGTGGGGTAGGTACTGAGAGCCTTCTATTCGCAAACTCAGCAATGGCCATTTTCTTTCCTCCCCAAAATAAAGCAAAAAAAAGCAGGAATGGAAGGTGATTGTTTCCAATTTTTATTTTTTTAAATATAATGGTGATTAAAATACTCACCAAGGGTATGGGAGACTGTGCTTCAATGTATTTTTCTGCTTTACTAAGTAAACAGAATTTCAGTGCATTTTTCCAGAAAAAAACATGCCTTGTACTGTTTAAAATGACTGTTGGGTAACTCGGTGCTGCTGAACTTAAGGCTTGTTACAAACAATACAGAATAATCTGGTGCAAAAGTCATTCCTTCCAGCCTGATGAGCTGAACAAAGCAAACAATTTATATCATAATGTTGATTTTTCTGCTCTCCCTTTTCTAAATGCTCAGAACCTTCATTAGCTTACCCAAGAAACCCAGTATAATAGGGGTCGATTGCAAAGAAAAGTCTTGATTTTGCCAGAAGAGTGAATGAGAGCACTTGAAGTGATTACACTAGCATTCATTTCTTCTGCTACTCTAATAGATGACTTTGACATGTTTTTATTTTAGGTTTTCTTAGTAGCTTTGTCAACCAAGTGATGAAATCCGATACAGGATAGGAGTTAAGATGCAAATACTTCTCAACTTTGAACTCTGTGAAAAGACCTCCCAATAAATTATCATGGCTTAAAAGGATTTAGGAAATATCCTGGAACTTTTGCTACTGTTTGCTACAGCCTGTGCTAACGGTCCCCTAAATGTATGAAGCCAATCCCCTTCAGCAGCTTACCTGACTGACCTGTAATCAATCTGCCTTATCGACTATATCTTCGTTATTCCCATAGCTGTACTTTATACCATGCTGCTATAGTCAGTCTCAGCAATACTTATTTCTTAGCTCTTCATCCTGAGGACAACCCTTTGTGTTCCCTTTCAGGGACTAGAGGGGTAACAGCAATCCTCTGGCTGCGGGCGTGCTTGGCCACAAAAACTGTCCTTGATTTGGAGCATTTTGCAAAGTCTGCTAGTGGTTCTGCAAATGGAAGGCCTTCTTTTTTTTTTTTTTTTTTTTTTTTCCCAAAACAAAACAGATAAAACTGCCCAAAATCCCAGACTCTTCCAACTTAGTAGCCAAGTGTTAGCAGGAAGAGGAAAATGGGAGAGATGAAAGATATTTGACTCTGTGTTAAAATACCGCTTCAGAGATGCACCTGCAGTTTCACCCTCCTGCACCCATGCTGCTATATGTAAACTCTCTAGTTCCAAATATTTAGAAGCTGTGATATGTTTTTGGTTTCTAGATCCTATTCTATCCTGCCTGTTAGCTGAACCAATCTTGATAGTCCTTTTTGGCCAGAGTACCTTACTGGAGCTTAATCTGTTTAGTACTGTATTTTCTAGGACAATCTGACGTGAACTGTTAAACTAATACATCATTGGGAAGACCTGTCACTTTAAAGATGTATTAATGCCACATGTCATGAAGGTGAAATGCAAGGTAAAAAATGTATTATGCAAGATATGGTGCCCTCTAGGGAATATAATTTCTGGAGGACAGATGTATGGTAATGATTTAAAAAAGCAAACCAAACAAACAAACCCTCAAACCAAAACCAGACGACTCTAATCATTATGAATTGTTCTTCAATTCCAGATTTTACTTTACCAATTGTATAGCACATATGGAATGCAGCATTACCACGTTTGAGTGTTGTAAGTAAAGCAAGAGAGATTTTATTATGATAGGGTGCTTTTTTAAACACAACAATTTCTTTTTTTTTTTTGTTGGATTTTAGCCAGGTTCACTAGAATAAGTCTGCAAGATATAACTGCCCAGACAAACAGCTTGACATGGTTCTGCCTACTAGCACATGTATTATTTTACTGTGGGAGAGAGGCTTCTGCATACCAGCTTTCACTTGCAGCCAACATCTTCCTTATCCAAACCCAGAAGAAACAAAGTGGGTTTTGACGGGTTTCCATTACTGTGTGTTTTCTGCCAGAGGGCTCTGCAGTCCCTTTACTTAATTAACTCATACCCAAGCTTGCCTGCAAGGTGAGAGACAAGCCAGAACCACTGGCAGTATCTTCCCAGCGGCCTGCAGAGACCATTATGGGTATGGTGAATGAACACCTCAGAAATTTGATGTCTCAGGCTTTTAGCTGCTCTTGAATGGCTCATGCCTATGTTTTGTGCTTCTGTTTCCAGCAATGGGGAGGAGAAAATTGTAGTGTCAACCGTTCTGGAGTAACAGAAGATTGCTGGTTGGTGCTCGCTGGGGAATGTGCAACTTGTGTTTTGTTCAGCCCTGTGCTTTTGCTGATTTTGTTTCATGTCAAGACAGATGACTAAGGTTTGGATTTCTAGAACACTACTAGGCTTTGTGGTTCAAGCACTGCTCCTCTCACCCCTTCCACTCTTCTTTGGGTGTTTTTTGAAGTGGGGGAAGCAATGATGTTTGGAAGGGCGTGTGTGCGTTTTGTGGTGTTTGGTGGTGGTGAGTGTTAGATGGGGAATGTTATTCCTGACATCTTGAAAGTGTTTTGGAAGCTTGGGGAGTGGGATTTGGGTTTGTTTTGTTTTCTTATGATAGAAAATGTCAGTCCTTCCATGGATGAAACCCACCTGCTGGGAGGGCTGTATCAGAATCTTTGAAATTTTTTGTGTATTCTGACAAATGTTGGCTTTATAGTTTGACACTTCCCCTATAGCTAATAGTTACTGTGATATGTTGTGCTCATAACACATCTAGTCACTAGACATATGTGTGATTTTAAGCATTGTATTCAGCCGTGTTTCTGGCAGCTCTTCTTGTGCTTTTCATCTTGTTTATCCCTTGTACAGCGAAAGGGTGTACGCGCTCTCTGTGCCTGCTTGCAAATCAGTGCTTTAATCTAGGTAGTTACATCCCAGCATAACTAACCCTGTGACTGTTGAATAAATATACACTATTTTGTCTGCTCTGAGCTGTGGAAGTGGAGAAGAGCTGTTCTTAACCACAATCCAGCTGCTGGGACCGTGGATAACGGCTATTAACATACATGTATACTAATATACATAAATAAATGCACTGGATTACAAGCGTGTGATTTAGGAAGAAGATTTGAGGGAAGGTGAACCAATTCTAAGAGGATAACTTAAAATTTCTATTGTTTTATAAACCAAAGAATCCTAGTAGTATCACGTAATGAAGCAAAAACATATGTACAATTAAAACATTTAGAAAATTAGAGTTGTTAAAAATTATTTTCACTTGGTATTTGCAACAGTCACCCCTTCCCTTTAGCTTTAGAAAGACAGACTGATAGTTTGTTATTCACAAAGGAAGAAGAAAACAAAAAGGAAGTAAGAATATGTAATTGTGCTCATTAGAAGCAATAGTCAGAAACTGATCAGTGTGGGAGGAATTAATTATTAAATCTACCCACGCTCTCTGTTTTTAATTTTTTGCTATTCAATTATGCATCAGTAAATGTTACTATGCAATCACTGGCAAGACGCTAATTAGTATTTATGAATTGCTGCTTTTTATGTCTGACCTTTTGATAATTTCCCTTTGTGGAGCTGGTTTTAGGTATACAGTGATCTTGGAGAACTGTCTCTTTTTCTTCAGTTCTGAATTTTTGATACACTGTTGCTGTAGCAGTGACTTAGAATCTCCTTTTATTTTTTGCTAATAAAACCAAAAGCTTTAATGCACAGAAAAGTGCCCTGTAAATCACTGAATTAAAAGAAAACAGGTCTTAAAGTTAGGTAAGGAAATGTATGTAAATCAACGATCAGCAAAAAGTACTGTGAAAGGTAGTAAACAGATGCCTTTTAAAATCAAGCTTCTTATCTAGGCCCCAGATTGGATTTGGATGGCTGTGTTTAACCAGGCACTTAAAAATATTTTATTTTTTAATTATTTATGAACCCTTGAACATAGCAGAGGTCACTGGTGTTATCTTTGCTAGCTAATTATACCCACCAGTATGGCTTCATTCTGAAAATCACCTTTTTTACCCTTTCTGAAACAGAAAACTAGCATTCCTAATATCCTAAGTACCAATTTCATAAATGTCCTGAGGTGGTTAAAGGGGATTGTGGGGGTGAGTGGGATCGCAGCTAATCAGACTGACCAGGGGGGTTGTGGTCAGTGCTGCTCAACCACTTGTCCAAATGAAGGCTTCCACCGTGGAAGAAAAAGCCCATTATTGCTTTGATTTCCATCCTGTCCTGCCAATGTGCTTTGTGCTTCTGCTAGAATGAGTGTTTCTGTGGGTGCAACTGTGCCAGACTCTATTCAAATTTTCTTCACTTAAAAAGAACAAAAACAAAACAAAAACACAAACCAAAACAAAACAACAAACAAAAAAGACAGGGAAATGCTGTTTGGTTTAATTAAGAACTGAAAGGAGGACTCTCATTTAATTTCTATGCATACAAAATTGTATGTTTGTGTGTATCTTAGATTTGTGTAAAGAGTTTGGATTTAATATTAAAACCCCATTTCCTGATGCTGAGGATTTGTTGCTAGTTGGAGCACTCCACTGTGCTGGGCAGGATTTCAGGGCACTTGTTCTCTTGAGGAAACAAGCTTGCCTGGATAAGAATTGCAGAATCTTAAAGTTGAATTACCACAATTCGCACCTTTTACATTTTGAGTTATATTGTTTCTTATGTGACAGAAGATTACTTTCTGGTAGGCTGATTTAAAGCCTGTTTAGGCACTAAAAGAATATATATTTTTTTTCCCGCAAATCTAAGGACAGTTTTGATATCAGAAAGTTCTATTTGATTAAAATGGGTTAAGTCTCTGGTCACACGGGATGATGTAATGCTCTCTCAGACAGCAGAGTTGCTTTGTGTGCTAGGAGTAATACAACTCCTTCATGATGCCATCCATTCTCAATGAGCAGCCCATAAGTGGAATAAGCAAGCCATGGCTAGGCTTTTTTTGTGTGTAGTTTTGTGTTTGGGTGTGTGGGTTTTGTTGTTTGTTTGTTTTTTTTTTTCTTTTGTTAGCTTTTATGACTGAGTTGTGTGTATATATATACACATAGTCTTGTGCCATCCAATGCAAATATGCCCTTATTTCCCCACTTGGAACAGCATAAAGTAACCTTGTGGAGTTGACTTGATAAATATTAAATATTCCATTATGTTCCAGATGTAAAATTAAACTCAAGGACAAATTATTTTTATAGTACTATTTTTATATGTTCTGAGAGTGGTTTTGAAATGTATTGAATCATAAAGATGCTCCAGCCAGGCAATAACTCTGCTACTGAAACTGGATATGGAGAAGAAAAGACACTGAATTCTTTTGCTTTTTTTGGTTTGCTATTGTTATGGTTTGGGGTGGGTTGTTTGTGGTGTGGTGTGTTTTTTTTTTTTTTTTTTTTTTTGACATCTCTTCCTTTAAAAATATAGAAGTCTGACAAGATCATGTTATATTCGTGTCATACTAATGTGATTTAACTAAATACAACAACAGTTCTTTGAACAGTAACATAACTAAGAACTCTAATTTTACTTAATTAAAAAGGACCCATGGGTAAAATAGGAAATTTTACATCTCCAAGGAAACAATTGATCTCATGTTGTTCCTGATAAGGAAGTACTATTTCCATTGCTAGTTATGTTGCATTAATGAACAGTTACTGTTCAGCAAAGCGAATGCAACAGTGAAGAGAAACATGTTGGAACAGTTACGGTTATGGTTCTTTTAGAATTGATCCCTTCTGACTAAACTTGAGTTTATCTTTGGGTTTTCCTTTTTTTGCCACCTTAAAGTCTGGGGTGCTTGTATCTTTTATATACTGCCCAAATACAGCTACTTGGTTAAATGATAAAACGTATTTGGGCATTGTGAGATGAGATTTTTGTGGCCAGTTTAATTTTGTGATCACAAGCAGGAAAACCACAGTCATCTTAAAAACTTTTTTTTTTTTAATTTATCTTCAGATCAGTCTCTTCTACTTTCATAAGAATTTGAATGTAGATCTGCTCTGAGGACAGTTCTATTAAAAACAAAGCTCTGTGTGACCCCACAAAGCCAAAGACACTTTTTTTTTTTTTTTTTTTAGTTTTTTTCCATTTAGGTAGAATATAACATTTGTATAATTTCAGAGAGTCTGGTCCCTAATTTAATTGAGGCAGCTTAGCTGGGAGATGAACTGAGATCCTTAATGAGCAGACTTTAGCTGAAGTCAATACTTCTTACATCTGGAAAAGAACTAAGTAATACGAAGGAGTTGTGGGAAGAGATGTGAAGGTGCCCTTTATTAACGATTTATGCGAGTTCATGCTTTTTCAAACACAACCAAAATGGATTAACGCTAATGATCTGCACTTTGATCTTCAGAACTTCAGCCATAGTGTTGTCTCACTAAATGCTATATTTAATAAGTGGAAATCTGTGGTATTAAACTACTTATAAGCAATTTTTTTTTTCTATATTAAGAGAAAAATCCTTTTTGGGTAGGAGACACTATCCATTACCAGCTTTTGATTTCTGCACTCTCTATTTAAATTCCTATAATGGAGTCCATACTTATTGTAAAGCATTTAAGCCTCTTGACCAGCCTTGTTCTTTATTTGCTTTTTGCAAACCGCCATAGAGTGATCTGCAGGACTTCAGTTATAAATGATAGTAGGAGAAATGCCCCTTGGCACTCTGGGAGCCCCTCCTTTTGCCTTCAGCCCCACTATCTACCACAAAAATCTTAAACTATAATAATAAACTAGTCTAATTAACGTTGATTATGTAATAATTAGTGGCATCCCATTGTTGGTAATTTTCTCTGAAACACTAAAGATATGAAAGTTATCAATATTGAATAATTTTTCAATTCACTTTCCAGATGCTGTGTAATAGTTCTGCTACTCTGTGATGCTTCATAAAGCGATAAATCTGAGATGTACCCATGCTGATTCACGTGATCTGTAGCCAGTATCTATCAACAAAGAACTTCTGGTTGCAACTTCATCTGGAGGAAAGCCAGAGCATTCAAAAGGAAATGCTTCTCAGAGGTAAGAGAGCTTTTTTTTTCATTCTCTCCTCTGTAGTAATGAATTCTGTCTGTTTGGATCTGTGCAGTTGTGTGGACTGAAATTTGTTGCAGGAAAGCAGCAAAAATAAAGGGAAAAGGAAAGCAGCTCTTCAGCCTTGGATTTTGAATTTTTTGTCTAAGGTTTATTTTCAGTTTTCAAAAAAAATATTTTGCTGTAGTTAAGGTATCTATTTCTGTTTGCTAGAGAATTTGTATGGGGTTCTTCCTCTTACACTCAGAAAATGGAAAGATAGGATCTGAGAGCTGAAAGGCTTCTTGAATGCCTTCTGATCTGCTATAGAAGTCCAATTGGCAAATTAATATATGTTTCCAGGTTATGCCCCTTTGCAGTTTGTGGAAGTTGGCCACTCTCACATCCTTGTATACAGTGGGGAGGTAAGCACTTGCAAAAGCAGTACAATACCTCTTGAACATGTGCCTGTTGGGAAGCAGAGACTGGAAATGAACTATGAGCCATGTGTAGACAAGCCTGATTTAAAGAGCTTCCACGGGGAAATCTGAGAACAGGCTTTGTTGTGGACACTTTGGGGATGACTTTTACTGCTCTTGCTGTGCAAAGTCCTTGTTACAGCCATTTATATTAAGCTGCACCCTGGAGCGATTAGCCTTCTGTAGATGGGCAAGAGGGAGATGAGTGTCGTGTGTGGCTGTAGTAAAAAGACTGTATGTTTGGAGGAAATTTCATGGATTGGATTTGACCTCTGCAGCAAATGAGCTGCGGAAATCCTTGAAACTCTCACACAGAAAAACAGAAAGCATGCATTTTCCTCATCAAATAGCCTTCAACGGTTTAACTTATTTTTCTGTTGCTATAAGGGCAAAAGCCCTTCTATGTGCATGCCTCTCAATCTTCCTTTTTATTATTTCTTAATAATTTTAGCTGAGGAAAGACACACTTGGCATGCTGAGCTTTATAATTTTCTTCCTGAGTGTGAATGTAGTGAAAAATATTAGACAAGGGAGTAGGAGGGGAGGGAAAAGCTTCTGGAGTTGTGCATGTGGGCTGTAGCTTGAACCCCATAGGTGAGTTAATTAGTGTGGTGAGAGCCTGCCTACCCAGCTTATTAGTACTTAACATTATGGTATTGGTGCTTTGAAAATGCTCTTGTAATGAAGACTTCTCACAGAGCAGGAAGGTGATACATTGTGTTGTCTATACATTGTGTTGCAGCATTTCATACTTCTAGGAGACCACTAGCAGTGTTACACGAGTTCATGCTGTTGCTGTCGGGTTTCTTTTAAACATAATTGGCTCAAAAGCTACAAGCAAAAGTCTGAAAAGTTAGTAAGCTGAAGGCAAGAAGGGGTTACATTTGTTTTATTCATGACTGAAACTTTTTAAAAATCTTTATTGCAATTCACACTTTGACTCCTAGAAATCTTTGAGTCAATTTGCAGAAGTTGGAGTCTTTACTAATCAGCTTCTAGCACGTTTTGAGATTGATCAGTAACTTATCATTCCTCTAAAACTTAATGGCACAGTAGGCACAGGGCAAAAGGCTCTGTCTTTCAGTTTCTGCCTCATAGGTCTGTAATGGTTTGAGATGTGTATTTTGCCTCTGTCTTGTAGCATATCCTCTCCTGCAGTAAAAGCAGCAAAAATTGGGTGTAATTGACTTGGTAACAGCATATTGGCTTGTACCCCACCAGCTAAATCCACACATGACTGTGACACTGAAAGCTTTTTCATTTCCTCAGTAAGCAGTGTAAAGTGGAGAATAGTATAAAATAAGTGCATAGCTTGCCCACAGATGTCAGATGCCAAAGCCACTGAAACCTGTAATTTAGATGACCAAAGATTTCAAATTCAGGGACTGTCTTTCAGGATCTTTCTATGATCTCAGCTTTTTCTGAAGTCTGTCTAATTGTTGCACAGGGAACAGTCTAGTTCTCAGCTTTTCTTCCTTAGTCTCTCTATGAGGATGCTTAACCACACTTGCTTTATGTGCTGTGGTTCTTCATTTAACTGATTGAGAATCTAGTATTCGATTCAGTTCAGTCTTGATTGTCTGAATCTCGTTGACTTCCTGCTATTAAGTAAGGAAAACAGGTCATAATACTTTGTTAATGAACATTTGATACCTTCATCCATGATTATGTTCTCTCCCTGTCCCTTTGTGTATGGATTTGTAGTGTAATGCTGAGCTAATGTATGGAGTGCCTATAATACAAATTCAGCTATCCAAATTTGCCAATTTTGGATAAGTATATTGGAACAAGCTTACTCATTCATAGCAAATACAGAGTTATGTCAAAGAAAAACAAAAAGATCTTGCCAGGGACAGAGTTGTAATTTTTTCTCTTAGGCAAATAAAACTGATTATTTTCAACATCACATCTAAAGGGTGAGGGGTAAAGAATAATAAAAACCATCAGAAAAGAGGAATGTGGTGAGCTCTAAGAACTTTTTCAAAAGCAAGAAGTTTTACCCAGTGTTCTTTAGCTACTTCTGATACAGACTTCAGATATTTACATGTAAACAAAAAGCATTAGCTGTTAATATTCAGGCAGTCAGATACTGAAGTATTTTGTCCCTTTGCAGGAATTTAAAATGCTAATGAATGATTAGGCTTCACTAACAAGCTGCCTAATTTCACTTGCAATGATTTAACAAAAGTGTTTTCCATCTGGGAGATACTAGAAACAAACAGCTCTTAATTTTTGGCAACAGATTTGTTAATTTATTGTTCTTTCTGAGGTTGCTTTATGATGGAGCCCTATAAAGGGAGTTGTTGGTTGTTTGTAGACCCTGTCAGAAAAATACACATGGGTAATATTGTTAGAAGAGGGAAAAATTATCCAGAAGACTATATCAAGACATTCTCTACACATTTTTCTTTAGAAACATAGATTGAGTATCATAGCCTTCAAAGCAAAGAACCAGAACTTTATTTTAAGATCGGATATGCAAAGCTCTGAGGCTTATTTCAAGAGTAGCAGTTAGGAAGTTCTGGGAGCATATTGCAAAACCCTTTGTTATGTTGTATAGCAAAATCTAAGAGGAAATACCTTATGGATTTTGTATTGAAAATACTTTCTTTCTAACTAACTAAAGCACATTTATGATATATTTCTGTAGTTTCTTAGGGCACATAATTTTCATAATGCAATATAATAAAACTTTTGAGTTGTGGCATGTGTGAAGAACCAGACAGAAGGTAGACACTTTTGCATTCAATGTGGACTTCATTTAAATGTTGTGTGATGTTGGCTGGCATTTTCAGCGTGTCCTTAAAAGCTATATTCCTTCTCCCTTCTTCACCCCTTTTTTCTCTGTTCCAGATAACTTTTTTCAGTTAATTTCCATTAGACTTGTAAAACTTGCCCTTTGCTAAGTTAGCTGCTGTGGACATGAGAACAAATAGACCTCTATTTGGTCTGGTGCAAATGAAAATTGTTTTCATTAAGGTATGGTTTGTTTGTTTGGTTTTTTTTTTCCTCTTGTTGCATTGTATGAACTGGGTGTAGAGTAGAACGGTACAATGCAGGCATCCTAGGTAACGGAGAACAATATGAATGTTTTTGCTACCAGGATCTGTTAACTGCTCAGGGAGAAAAGGATACCTATTGTGATATTTCCATTCCTTTTGCATAAACAAGATTCCATGCTTTCTGAACTTGCTCTTATAACATGCTCTTATAATGTGGTCTATGGCCAGCAAGGCATTGGAATGTAGCTGTAACTGCATACACAGTACATTCCATTAATCTTAACTATGGCTATGCATGCATTTAGAGTTATATATGCTCTTGGCTCATAGTCAGTCTATTCAGCACCTTGCAGCGTCAACCCCCCAGTCTTTGAAATACATAGTTTAAATGTTGTATATCAGTGCAGTGCTGCCATGTGCACAGGCACACTGAAAGTAACACCAGGCAACTTGTTTTGTGTATGAATGTGCTTGATAAGAACAAAGGGTGCTTGCTAGGAATCAGAAAAGAGTCAGAACGGAAAAGCATTTCTATATTATGATGTGTCATTTGTGGCGAATAACCCTTATAAAACTAAAGGCAGGGGCTTTTTTCATAATTGAATTGTTAATGTAGACATATTGCAGATTTTCTTTATCATGTGTTGCAGAATTGTTCTGCTTATTTGCTATCTATATTGACAGATCTCTTAGGTTTTCCTAAGTGAAAGTTTAAAAATACAAAATAATTAGAGGCCAGTAGTGTTGCTGATGATGTGGGAAGCTATGAAGTGAAAATATTTATAGCCAATAGATTCCTATTCACTTCTGTATACCTAGGGTTAGACAATGAATGACTGCTTTCTCACTGCTTTTTTAGCCTTTTTGAACTTGAGTAATGCGCTGGCCACCCACCCCCCAATTTTATTTCTGTCCTTTGAAATCTTAAAGGGGGAGGAGGAGGAAGGAAAAAAGAGAAGGGGGGGAAGAATAAAGGTTCATCTCCCTGGCAGTAACTGACCTGCAGTAACTTTGGTTTTACAGCCTTGTTCTGCACGGCAGTGTAGTAAGTGACTTAAATCTGAATCATCTTATTGTGTGAGGTTTAAATGCTAATTTTCTAATCTCCTGTGTTAAAGGGAGAAACCCTAGCATGTTCATGTCACTTGCCAGGCTAATTGAGCCTTCTGTGAAAAAAGTTTATTAAACTTAATTCAAATACAGGGGTAAGTATTAGTAAGCATAAACTGCTACCATAAAGTTGTTCTGTAGTTATTTTTTGAAGGAATAGGTCTTGGTTTTGTTTATTTTTGTTTTATACAACTGTATTAGGTTCTCTTGCATGCTTTTCATCCAATGTAATGACTGGTTTCTTCCAGTAATGTAACAATTAAACTTTAGGAAATTGCACAATGAAAAAGCCCCACCATTAAAGAAAATACTATTCTCTTAAAGGTTCTACATGCTGGATGTAAGTTAGTGCTGTTTTCATTAAAAGTTTTCATTGAGTCTCATTTGTTTGAATGTACAGCAAAGATAATTATTAACATGTAGTCTTGCAAGAGAATAGTCCTTTACTGACAGAAAACAGCATTTGGTTTGATACAGGAAATTAAATCACTTTATGCTTATGAGGCTTGTTAATTATATCTGAAGTAGAGGATTTTAGTTGATCTCAATACTTGTACAAAATAATTTTCTTCACTTGAATGTGAAAGACTGCATATCCATTTTTATCCTTAATACTGGTTTAAGCTTTTTTTAAAAAACCAACTCGTTTTCAACAGCTGATAATAACTTGGTACAAGCATAACTTACCATCTATTCAATTTATCAGTAAATGGGAAACACTCCCCCTCCCCAATCCTTAACTTTAATGTGTTGGTTTGGGGTGAGAAAATGGTCCTTCGTTAACCTCTAGGTAGCCTTCATACAAAATCATGCAGCCTTAGTTTTGCACCCTCTGTGTGAGGCTGGGACAATGGGATTCTCACTCCCCACCACCCCAGAGGATGCTTGGGAGCAGAGTGCCTGAATGCTTCCCTCATCCCGGTGCTGGCTGTGGTGTTGCTGAAGATGTAGGTGTGCGTTACTGGTGGCAGTGGCTAGCAGAGAACAGTGTCTCCCTTGGGAAGTGGCACTCCTTGGTCCCCTGATAGCCCTTGTTGATGGGGCAGCAGCAGGTTTCAAGTTTGCAGAGGTAAAACCAGCTTTCTGATAGCTCTGCACAGATAGTCCTGAAGATTTTTGTGATTGCTGCTGGAGAAAAAGACAGGCTTCTATGTATGGGGACAGAAGAACAAGTCCTGGCTTAATTTTCAAGTGATTTAGTGTTTTTCATAAAAATAAATAATTTAAAAATTAAAAAAAAAAACCCATGCTGATGGTTTTTAAATGCGATATATTGTCATTTCATTCACACTGAGCAAATCAGGCAAGTTTTGAGGGTTGCATCAATACACAAAGTAGAGAAAAGTATCAAAAGATTCGGAAATCTTCCAATTACAAAATCTATTTGAAGCCAGAGGCTTTGAGGCAGGGAAATAGGTGGTACCAACGCATTAGGATATCGAAGTCAGTTGATGCTTTATTCTAGCTCTGATGGCTCCCCACATTGACTCCCACTGTGCTGCTTCTGGTTCAGAAGCAACTTCTGAGTGATTCCTCATGCTGGCTGTAATTTTGAAAATGTTTCCTCTGGTTTAGACCTGGTGTGTGTGTGTGATACCTCAGCTTTCTAAAGACTTGAGAGACTAGGTTTCAGTTCAGAAATTCTAACAGGGATTTTACTGAAAAGAGGAGATATGAACTCGAGTTAACAACTAGGAAATTACTTAATACAGTAATAACACAAATTGTCCACTTACCCTATTTCATTTCAGTTCCTTTGGTGAAGTGGCTGACTGATCCTGCTGGGAGGAGGGAGAGAGGCCAAGCAGAGAGCTTCTCTTAGTAATACTCTGTTTTCAGTCTCAGTCCAAAATAGGGAACTTACTGCACGTCTTCTGTTCATCACATTACTGACAAGGCAGTAACATACATTTGACTTGTCCCTTGAATCTGTTAATGCATCTCATTATGTCTTTAACCAGCATAGTGCAGGTAGCGGTTTCTTTCTGTCATAGGTTTGTATCTGCTAAAACACCTAATGAGCAGATTGTATGGGCTCTTAAAGTTTAATATTGCCGTATGGCATATGTAATATTTATCAAGATACCTTAGGAAGGTTGAGTATTTAAATCCAAATAGCAGGCTTGGCTATAAAATGGAAAAAGAAATAGAATTAATTTGTGACTTGGGGATGAGGCCCAGGATGGAAATAGAAAGCATAGTAGAAGGAAATAAGAAACTGGCAGAGGGAATATTCATGTTATCTGCTTGGGTCCAGTGTTCAGAGAGCAGAGCACATTTCAAAGCAATTGAGTGCTGGAAGCATTCACTCCTACTGTGCCCTCCTCATCTACTTCTATAGCCCAGATGGAACCTTATTTACCAGTCAGAGGTAGGGATGAAGGAATGGATGGAACTCTATTTGCAAGGATTAAAAGAAGAACAGTCAGTTTCAAATACAGTTGAAAAAAAGGAAAGAAATGGAAATGTTGTTAAACTACCTTCATTTGAAAAAGTTCAATCAGCTTTATATTTCAAGTTCTTTCTTCAAACACTTTCACAGATTTTTGCCTTCATCAAAACTCTAGCTTTTCCTTAAAAGATACTGACAGGAAATTTCCATGCAACGTAGACAGGAGTCTGTTTGCTGGTTTGTGGTCATTGAAGGTTACGCCCAGGGCACTGGAACGTGACAATAGCCATGTGGATGCGTTTCCCATTGTGTATGCCTCCTTGCTCCTATTCTTTTCCACAGCCAGGATCAGTTCACCTAGGCGGTACAGGTACAATGTAGGTGACAGCATTTTTTTTTTTTTTTTTTCCACTGCATGAATGTTTTGAAATGTTTCTGATCTGGACTGTGATTGGCTAAATCCAGCTAAGTATTTCTTAGTTAGGTATTCTGTCTTGGTCCAACCTTCCTACAATATCAGCTGATGTGGTCTGGTAGAAAAGAAAGCTGAGGTACTTAGCAGGAGCCTGAACTTCTCCAAAGAGCCAAGTGATAATTTCTTGCCAAACTGTGTACTTTATTACTTTGACAGTAATCTCAGAAACTTCTAGAGATATTGGACATCTGGTTTCCCACCATGACGAGAAAGAGTGGGCAGTTGTGAAAAGGGAACAATTAAAAAAATAATTGCAATGAGAAACTCCTAGGAGGGAAGAGGGAACCAGAGGGTTTATTCTTCCACTGAATCTGCCATAGGTTTCATTCTCCATTTAAACAGGATTTCCGGTATTGGGTGAATTTAGCAAAGTTAGTAAGAGGAAAATGTAGCATGATACAAAATATGGGGGCGAAACTGCTGCTGCTGCTGTGTGTTTATCAGGATTGAAGGGAATAATCTTTGCAGGGTTCATATAAGAAAAATTGAAGTCTCTGCTGAGAGGTTAGTAAGCTCTTCTCCAGCACTTGAATAGATGTGTTTTATAAGAAGGGATGAATTTAGCAATAGCTACATGGAAGGATCGCCCAGCAAATATTTTGCTTTGTTCTGTAGGAATCCCCAAACACTTAGTATGTGGTTTTCACTTAAAAACAAATATAAAACTCAGCTTAATGACATTAATGTAATTGTTCATGTAACTAATGAAATATCTTATCAAAATGCAAAGTTCTGGGTTTGTGTTATAAGCTTGTGGTAAAAAGGAAATACCTATATCATATTCTCCCAGCAGAAATGACTCTGTATTAATTGATCAATTTAACTTCAGTTTTAAAGATCTGTTGTTACATTAGGGGGATTTGATGGTTTAGGTCTTCAGCATGCTATGGTTTTAGGCATAGGTAGTAATTCCCCTAAAAAGCATATTACTATGTTTGTCTTAAAGCTTGCAGACTTGTGGTAAGTAGAACGACATCCTGCTAGCTGCAAAGACAGCTTCCTGAAGTATGTGATGGTGAGAAATGTGATGGATAAAAAAAAAAAACAAACTAGTTTTTTAAGGAAATTATTTATACAAATATTTAAGAATTACTGTGAAAGAGGGAAATGTGTGCAAGGGTGTAAGACACACACAGGAACACCATTTAAATACCTATGCATAGGACATAGTGTGAAGGATGCAAAAGCAGGAACAGTGTAGACAAATGGGAGAAATGGCTTTTGGAATGGGAGAAATGGCTTTTGGAATGGATTATTCTTCTGAAATCTTTCAGGTGTTTGATCTGTTTGAACACTTTATGATTGCACCATTTATTTGCCCTATGTAGATGAAGTATCTGAGATCTTACATCTTCTGTTGACAGCAAAAAAAACCCCCAAAACCACGATGGTAGTTAGCAGAAGGGTATTGATTGATTGGCGATGAAGGTCTGAAACACTGGATAGAAATGCCAGTGAGCTCTCCAAAGCCTGTTGAGGTTGTATGAGAGAGACTGGCAGACGAAACTTTTGCTCTAGGTCTGATTTGAGTGGGGGGAAAAAAAAAAAAAAAGCTGTATTTTCTGCAGTCTTTTACATGGGACACATAGCAAGTGTCATTAGTCACAATACCAGCATCATATTCTGTCTTTCAAATTTTTGGCAAGGTGACCATCCTGCTAATCTGAAGAATCAGTACCAGAGCCTATAATAGTTCCTTATAATGCCTTTTCCCAAAGTATTAAATCCCTCTCAAATGATTTTGCCATTGGGTATTTAAAAACTGCTGCAAATCATTCAGTACTTTGACACCTATATCCTATGTGTCCTTGGTGTATGTGCAGTTTTCAAACTACACTTGTGACTTGTCATGTATTAATTTTACAGTATGTCTTTAATTAGAGGAAAGGGGTGGTTATTCTTGAACCTTTGTAAAAACGTACTTGCCAGAATTTCATTTCAAATGATCGCATTACGGCAACCAAGTGAAGTGTTCTGTCACTAACTTTTAAAGCAATAGATTTGAAATAACAAAAAAAAAATCAATTAATTATTTCTATTGCAGTAACATTTAGTTTATCAAAACTGTGAAGTAGTCCTACAAATCTGTTGTTTTTGCAACTTAAGGAGCATCACTAGAGAAATTTGGTTTATTATAATTACAAAAACAGATAACATGAGAAGCAGATGTTTTGAGAAAACTGAAAAATGGAGTTAAGTTTTAATGAGAGCTATTGTTGTGGTTAAATAATGCATACCTCCAGCTACATAGATGCTTACATTTACAGGCTCTAAAATCTTCTGTTCTGGTATGGGTACAATTAAAATGCCTTTTTATCACCTATTTAAGTAATGCTTAAAATCTAAGAATTTCAAGTGTCTTCCCTGAAGCAAGAAACTATTCAATAACGGTAACAATGGCTTATTCCCTATTGTACTGCATGAGCTGAATTTTGCAGCAATAGCTTTTTGAAAAGTACTAACCTTTAACAACCTGAATTGCTGAAATCTGGAAATGTTGTTTTCTGGGACAGGAAAAATGCAGAGATCTAAGCATTTCATAGAACCGCTATACCATATAGACTGTTCAAATAGTAATCTTTCATACAGTATTTTATATTCCAAATTTGTTTCATTGACCTCATTTGCACCTCTTCTCTCAGTCAACTTTTCCCTTTAGTTTTCACATGATTTATAGGAGATTCTAGAAATCTAATTTCTGGAATCATAGAATGTTTTGGGTTGGAAGGGACCCCTAGAGGTCATCTAGTCCAACCCCCCTGCAGTGAGCAGGGACACCGCTAACTAGTTCAGGTTGCTCAGAGCCCCATCCAACCTGGCCTTGAATGTTGCCAGGGATGGGGCCTCCACTACCTCTCTGGGCAACCTGTTCTAGTGTTTCACTACACTCATTGTAAAGAATTTCTTCCTTATATCCAGTCTAAACCTACCCTGCTTCAGTTTAAAACCATTACCCCTTGTCCTGTCACAACTGTCCCTACTAAAAAGATTTTCCCCATCTTTCCCTTTAAGTACTGAAAGGCCGCAATCAGGTCTCCCCGCAGCCTTCTCTTCTCCAGGCTGAACAAGCCCAACTCTCTCAGCCTGTCCTCATAGGAGAGGTGCTCCAGCCCTTGGATCATTTTTGTGGCCCTCCTCTGGACCCGCTCCAACAGTTCCATGTCCTTCTTGTGCTGGGGGCTCCAGAGCTGGATGCAGTACTCCAGGTAAGGTTTAAGTAAATTCTTGATTCTCAGGAAATCCCTTCTGGAGAAAGTGGAAAAAGGGCTGTGAGCCAGGATGATGTGCAGGGATTGTGGTGCACTGAGATGTATTCCTGCCTCCTCTTTCAGGCATGGCCCTTTGCCCTATTCTGCTGACACGTGCTGAACTTGTTATTTTTCATCCTTCAGGCCACTTGCTTTACCAGGCAAGTCCCTGGCTTCTCAGTTTTCTTGTATCACTCCAAGACTTCTTTTCATGCAGTTCCAGCTTTTGGCATGCATCTTGGTCTTTCACTGAGCAGTTTCTTCCTTTGCCCTGATGACTCTGGAGAGGGCCCTTGGTCTTTGTGCAGAAGACCATAGAGGGAGTCATTGTTCCCAAACCATTCCTAGAAAACAAGCCTGTTCCATCACAGGCAAATGCAGAGTGCAGGGCAAATCCTTGTTGTCTTCTAAGACTTGGATACCAGGTTCCACAATAGTGTGTATGTATTAAAGCTTTTAAAATAATGGATTTTTTTTTTAATTTAAGCAAAAATGTGCAATTAGTGTAGGTCTCCAAAATAGCTGAATGTGTATGAAAATAGCTGATAAAATAGCAGATGTACCAGGCTGTCTTAATTGTGGGCAAATCTACAAGCTCTTCTTCAGCATAATAAATGCATTCAGCCTGCAGAATTATGCAGAATGAGTGGGGAAATAATTAAAACATTCTTGTTAGAAATTGTTTTAAAAGACTTTAATAAATATTGTTATACCTCTTAACAAACAGTAAGTTTACTGTAAGTGATATGTAAAGATGGGGTGCGTATCTGAAATATGGTGCTTGCTTAGAGTTCTGTGTGCAGAAGTTAAAAGTAGTTATCAGAACAATATAATATTTTAATCTTCTTTTTAGAATACACAGGGCATGTCACTGTGCTCTGTTGCATTGTATGTACCATCTTTTTCTTGGATTGCTCTGCTCTGTCCTTTTCTATATTTTATTATCTATTGCAGAAGTCTTGATGGAAAAAGACCATAATAAAGACTGCACTTTTGTATACAGCTAATCATAAGGAAAAAATGCAGAACTTCTTAATTATCTGGTAGAGACAGCAATTCTTCAGGGACAATGCAGTTAATTTCCTTTCTTTGTATTTTGTATGCATATTGCTATTAATCATGGAGATCATAAGCTCAACATTCCTGAAAATGTGGTAGTTAAATAAATGCAACTGACTTATGATATACCTCATAAGAAATCTTTGGAGAACTAAATTTTTTGCCTTGCATAATAAATTGTTAGTACCATTTCTGAAGATGCTGTTGAAATGGAGTAAAGGCTTTTAGAGCATGCAGCCAGACCATTCTAGGGTCCTGAATGAACTAGATTCCTATTCTCATTCCTCAGTATGAATTTTATTTATTAATTAAGCTATCTTAAAATCTGTCTTAACATATTATTTGTGACCTGGCTACTGCTGAAACATTATAGCTTCATTGCTGGCTGTGGATTTGGGAGTTAGGTGATTCTAGGTCAGCTCATGTCTGGATGTCTGATTCTGATCTGGATTGAGTGTAAAGCATTTAGGCAGAGGACTGGCACTGCAGGTAATAGGGTGTTTTGTTTTGTGTGGGGTTTTTTTTGTTGCTTTTTTTTTTTTCAAAAAACAAACCAAGCAATGATCACTGTTTGTTGACATTTTGTCTAATTTAATAGTTTTAATGTTTGTTGACAAGTCTGAAGAATCCTAAAATCACATTCAATAATTGAATTAATATATGTAACAGTTTGTACGTGAATTATTTTTACCACCTCATATGCCTGCCTTAATACTTTACTTCGCAATGTTGTCCTCTGGATTAATTCAGTCTGATTGTGTGACTGAAAAGGTCACAGAAGCGTACTGAGAGTCCTGAAGGTCTAAGCTGTATCACAGCCTATAATTCATGAGTAGCCATAAGAAAAGAAAGAAAATGTGACAGATAAAATTTTCCAAATGAAAATAAGAAACAAAGTGGTTTCTCCAGCACAAGCACTTGTGACAGGCCTTGACAATGTCATTGCTTTCAGTCTGCTAACATTCAATGTAGCTGAGCATTTTGACCAATATCCAGCTGCTCTTTCTGCCTATGCAAGTAATTCTAGTTCTCAAAATTAGCATTTGTATCTTATTTTAACCCTAGTTAGTTTATTAATAAACAAACTATGCTTGAGCTAGAAAGTAAACACCAGTCTAATTACCTACTTCTGTATGCCTGTGAACCTTTAATGGCCACTGAAGTCAAATGATTCATTTGGGGGGGGGGGGGGGGGGGGGGACCAAAACCAAAACCGAAAAGTTCTGACAAGCTACTTCATCAGTTGCAGAAGAGAAAAAGATATACCTGTGTAGTTAGAGGAAGACTTTTTTTAATTCATAATAACCACCCAAACAGTATAACCATGCAGTGCTCATTTTGTGCTAGTCACACTAGAGTCCATTAACTTGGTGACAGTGTGAACTGGTGGGCATTGTGGTGCCAGTTTGTAAGGGGCTGTCAGTCAGAAGGGGCTTGAGGTGAATCTGGCTGAGACTTTCACGGTGAATTTCCTGAAGAAGGCCAAAAAAAGGTAACTAATACTGTAAAGAAAAAAAAAATCCAAGTGACTAGGAAAGGCAGAGTGATATGCAAACTTTTTCTTGAGCTGAGCTAAAAAACAGTGAAGAGAAAATGGCGACAATCACACTTATTTTCTGTAAGATCCTGCTGGTTAAAATACTGCTAGAATGGAGAGTGCTCAACTTCAGGTTTTTGGGGAGGAGATCATGGCTTGGAATACCAGTTGGTTATTTCAGCTCCCTTGAGTGTAGTGGATGCTCTTTGCTGTGGAAAGGTCACATAACATTTTAATTATGACAGGAAGAAAAGGCATGGGAAACCCTCTGCAGCCTGACAGTACCTGCTGTGCTTTCCCTGTGCCTCTCCAGCAGAAGTACAGCTCTAGCGGAGTCCCCTTGGTCCCTCAGAACCCCCGCCAGCTGGGTGGCTGAGGCTTTTGGTGGGAAATGCCCCTTGGGGCCTCCATGCTGGAGGAGGACTTGGAACACTTATTGCTGTTGTCCTGCACAAGTTCTCTGGTCATGGAGATGCTATTGACCCCCAGAAAAAGGTGAGAAATCATTGTTCTTAGTTTAAGCAGCAGCACTCAAGTGATGCCTTCTGATTTTACTTCGCAAGACTGAAAAAAGAAATGAAGCAATTTGTTTAAAGCAGAGCAGAAAGCTTTGCTCAACTACAAAAGACAGCGTTTCACTCTGCCTGTCAAAGAAAAGTGGAAAAAAAGTAATTCTGGTTGCTCTGAAGTATGTGTCTTTGGTATCTATACCTTCAATGCTTTTGTTTGTTTGTCTGGCTTTTTTTTTTTAAGTTTTCTCAGTTCTTTTCAGCCCCTCCTTGGAGGCTCACCTTTTACAAACCACGATCTGTATTGAGGCATCTGTATGGGATCTGTAACAGGGCTATTAGTGACTATGTATCTGCCCTTACCTAAGGTATGAAAGGCTTTAAAAAGCCAGAGCTTTCCCTTAGTTTAGCTTCCTTTAAAACCTAGGCTTTCTAAACCTACTTATCATGTTACTTTTAGTGCACAAGGTTTTGGGTCAGAACTTGTCCTCTTCATTAAAAATAGATCTGTCTTGTGTAACTGTGTCATGCGTGGCTTCATGCTGTGTTTGTTTATATATATCTTAAGATTATTTCTATGCTTGAAATAGAATATTTTAACTACTGTACTTCTTGATAAAACAAAAACCCCCACCCTATTGCTATGAAGTCCTTAAAATCCAAGGAAGTTCCAAAACTGTGGATTGTTAACATAACCTTTTCCATTTTAATGTCATTCTGCATATTGACATAAAATACTTATAGAAACCTTTCATTTTCAGTGTACAAAAGTTGTTGGTGGTGTCAGCCTTATTTTCAGTGATGTGGTGGGACTTCTTGGCTGTACCTCCCTGCACTTAAAGGCTGTGTAAATCTCTCAGTGTTGTCTCCAAAGGTATTTCTGAGAGGAAACCAGTGAAGGTGTAAATGAACACAATTTGTAGGTGAATTTAGCTAAGGAAGGTGGTTTATGTGTTCTCTGAACTGAGCTGGGCAGTGCCGAGTAGGACAGGGTTTAAAATATTCAGAAATGCATTTTAACACATGGAAATAAATGGATACATTGTCAGTGCAAGCTTCATAAAAAAGGAAGATATTAATTCTGAAATACTAACTTTCACTTTAAATCAAAGATGCCTGGCTGTTTATACTATTAACACAGAATGGTATTTTCTCTTCTGTGACCCTTATAGAAAAGGAAGGTTTCTTTATCATATAACTCTAGAAAAATACTGGAGAATATATGGCTTAAAATAACTTCCAACCTTAGGGACCTGAAGAAGAGAGAGTAACAAGATATTGGTCCTCATTAAAAAAAAAGGGGGGGGGAGGGGGGCGGGGAAAGACTTAAGTCTGGAAATTAGTTCTGAAAAGCATTAGATGACTGAAAAAGGCAAAAAACGCATGTTCTAAATCAACAAAAGATAATTCTTATTGATTAAACAACAACCTTATGAGTGTAGTCTGAACTCCTGAGGTGATCCTTTGCATTCTCAAGCAAAACTTGGATTTGTTTGGTTGTTTTTTATTTTTAACTATATAATATTTTGGAGAAAAACTGAAGGTTTCTTTATTGGCCAGAAAAGCAACGTGCTAGGCTTCTTGTTCTCTACTGTAATTCTTCAGCAGCAGTTACTAGATACAGTGGAAATGGCTATTTTTTTGAAAAGGAAGTGATGCATATATTAAACTGTGATCATACGATATTGAAATGTGATTTCTATGTTGTAAATGCCACTAAAAATCCAGGAATTAAGTTCAATGCTATTTTAGTGGAACTGATCATCTAAATAACTTTATTAATCAAGGCTCTATTACTGTTTTGATGCAGTTATGATAGATAAGGTATTTGTTCAGCATTACTAGTTCAAATTGTTGCAAAATAAAGGGGAAAGTTTCTAATTCAGTTTAAAAACTTGACTCTTCTTTCCAAAACAAATAATTGATGAAAAGCCTGAAGGGTTCAATGTACAGTACAAACTGAGGTGTCACTCTGCATTTGGATCTGCTACCAGAAGTTTATCTGTCATCGGCTAATGTGGCATTACAGAGAATTTCATTTAACTTGTTGGTTTTGTGAAACTGATGTTTACGCAACTGTATTATACGGAATGCTTCCTTTACTGCTGAATTTCAGTTTTCCTGATGAGAAAAATAAAGAATGCCAGAGAATATGCAGTGTTGCCAAAACCCAGTTCAGGACCACAAAGAGTATTTTGTTATGTAGAAGAGGTTTTTTTTTTTTTTTTTCAAAGATGCCTGGCTGTTTATACTATTAACACAGAATGGTATTTTCTCTTCTGTGACCCTTATAGAAAAGGAAGGTTTCTTTATCATATAACTCTAGAAAAATACTGGAGAATATATGGCTTAAAATAACTTCCAACCTTAGGGACCTGAAGAAGAGAGAGTAACAAGATATTGTTCCTCATTAAAAAAAAAGGGGGGGGGAGGGGGGCGGGGAAAGACTTAAGTCTGGAAATTAGTTCTGAAAAGCATTAGATGACTGAAAAAGGCAAAAAACGCATGTTCTAAATCAACAAAAGATAATTCTTATTGATTAAACAACAACCTTATGAGTGTAGTCTGAACTCCTGAGGTGATCCTTTGCATTCTCAAGCAAAACTTGGATTTGTTTGGTTGTTTTTTATTTTTAACTATATAATATTTTGGAGAAAAACTGAAGGTTTCTTTATTGGCCAGAAAAGCAACGTGCTAGGTTTCTTGTTCTCTACTGTAATTCTTCAGCAGCAGTTACTAGATACAGTGGAAATGGCTATTTTTTTGAAAAGGAAGTGATGCATATATTAAACTGTGATCATACGATATTGAAATGTGATTTCTATGTTGTAAATGCCACTAAAAATCCAGGAATTAAGTTCAATGCTATTTTAGTGGAACTGATCATCTAAATAACTTTATTAATCAAGGCTCTATTACTGTTTTGATGCAGTTATGATAGATAAGGTATTTGTTCAGCATTACTAGTTCAAATTGTTGCAAAATAAAGGGGAAAGTTTCTAATTCAGTTTAAAAACTTGACTCTTCTTTCCAAAACAAATAATTGATGAAAAGCCTGAAGGGTTCAATGTACAGTACAAACTGAGGTGTCACTCTGCATTTGGATCTGCTACCAGAAGTTTATCTGTCATCGGCTAATGTGGCATTACAGAGAATTTCATTTAACTTGTTGGTTTTGTGAAACTGATGTTTACGCAACTGTATTATACGGAATGCTTCCTTTACTGCTGAATTTCAGTTTTCCTGATGAGAAAAATAAAGAATGCCAGAGAATATGCAGTGTTGCCAAAACCCAGTTCAGGACCACAAAGAGTATTTTGTTATGTAGAAGAGGTTTTTTTTTTTTTTATCTGCTCTCTAATATTTCAGTTTTTACTGCGGGGGGGAGGTGGGGACAAGGGGGGGACAGACAAAACACGGATGGACACTCCATAATCTGTTTCTTCCATCAGATCAGTATGGGATGTATTGTAAATATTGATTGAGTTAAGAAATAATGAGGAGACAGTAATGTGGGTTATGCTTTGCATATATTTGCATTTGGCCTAAGCTAATTCAGATGTTTGGATGTGGCTGATGGTCACCTAGACTATGAGGTGAAGACATACTGATGCTGACAGGTCCTGGCACTATATTGTTTATGGGATCTGATGAGATAACAGCATGAATTAATATGGCTGCAGTAGGTAGATGACACACTATATTAATCAAACTGAAATTTACAGATGTTGAGTTTTCACTTAAAATTTAACCATGTTTTAAAAAACAAAAAGTAAATAATACCATCATCTGTCTCTAAGATTTATTTATACTAAATCCAGCAATTTTTGCCTTTATAGGAAGTCACAATTCAACTGTGACATTCTTCATTGCAGAAATGCTATTCCAGACATCAGCAATGACATTTCCCTTTGAGCAAGGCTGCAGACGAAGAAGCACTAGTACCTGTTCAGAAGCTGATTTAGAGTTAACAGGGGGACAATTTTACTATGCTACAGTACATAAACATTCTGGACTGACAACTTTTTATAGCTGGTCACAATGCTGATAAATATATTTTATGGAATATCTGCTTGTAATGTGCAGATAGAGGCTGGAGAATTCTCAGTTTTATTTTGGTTTATTTTATTTTGTCATTTTAATATGTCTTAGAGTAAATTTGATAGACCATTAAGAACTAGCAGATATACTTAGCTCTTAGTTACACTGATGTAAATTACAGTTTGCTGTCTTTGGTAAAGTTATTCTGCGCTTACAGAACAATTTGCAGATTGGAGCTATGCCTTATGTCAATATAAAGATGTAAAATCAGAGCAAATGAAATAAGAATCAAACCTTTCCTGGAAATTGTTATTGGTTTTTTAATCCTGCATTTAAAAAAAATCACCACAAAACAACAAAAACCCTTACACAACCCTTACACGAGATCTTTGCATTAGTACTATATTTTTACATTCTAGAATAACAAAAATACCTTCTTATTAAAAGCTAATTATAATGTTTGCCTTAGGCTCTTTGTATCTAAAGAGTCTACTGCTGTCATTGAAATAGTGGGGTTGATGCCTGGGGAGAGCTGGCTTTCTAAATTTTATGTTCCTCAGCTGGTCATTCTGGCTTAAAATGTCATAAACCTTGTGATACTTCATTAACTATTTTTTTGACATCTTTTACCATGCACGTTAGAACAGGAAAATATTGGACTATGGAAGTCTAATCCTGCTGTTAAAGCCAATGTGAGAAGTCCAACGAGCCGTATTTTTTTTTATCTTGTGTTTTGTTGCTTTTGCCTTGATAGCTCACGAAGCTGTGAATTAAAATTGCTGAATGTTGTTATTCAGCACTGTCAGGGCACCCAAGGGGCAGCTTCAAATCTGCCTAAATCTTGCAAGACCTTCCGCATCCCAGAAGGTTTTGCCATCAGGCCCAGGAAGAACCAGGGTAAGATGTGACTGGGGTGTGAAGCTCCTTTTTCCAGCTCTGCCCTCTATGCAGGGGACAAGGAAGGAGCCTGGTACAAAACAAGAGCTGTTCTTTACAATTTCTCACTAGTCTATTATAGATCTTTCACTACAAGTTAACTTCTTAACAGCTGGCCTAGTTTATTTAAGGATCCTTTAGACTGGAGAAGGGAAAGTCTTGTTTGCAGCATAGGTATGTGATTTAACCTTTGGGACTTCTGAAGGAGCAGGAACAAATTTGCAAACATCAGACCTGCCATCCCGTGGAGCTCTGGCTGGGACTCTGCTGAAGGCAAATATCTTGTAAATCCTCACTGGTGCTAACAGGAAGCTATTGACACAGGTCTCAATTACTATACTACAAAGTGTATGATTTCCTATCTCTAGATCATACGTGGAGATTATTGAGATTTGCTGCTTTGTGTCCTACAGAACAGTGACGTGTACAGTGTGGAGTCTTACAGCCTACTGAAAGAATTTCAAGGCATGATGAGCCTGGGAAAGTGCTGTCAGTATGACCTGCAGGGTGCCTTTGTTCAGTTTTGATGTCATGCCCTGATGACCGTGGTTTTCTTTTGCAAGGGAGCTATCCTGGCTGAGCAACGCCTTAGCCAAGTGAGGAGGAAAAACATAATCTAGTACTAATTATCTTGATTCTTCTCTCACAATGCATTACAATATACTGAAGCTATTAGCAGTTATGGTGATGCTTGCAGTTTAAGTTTTAGCATTGGATTTATAGGATTTGTTTTACTTCCACGTGTTTGCTTCTGCCTCAGAGTGCACCCCAGGATGATCAGTCTTAGGGAAAAATCTTGCAGTTCTTCCTTTTGCTGCCTCAAACTGGCAATACTAGAACTACGAGCCATCAATTTACCTGGACACTCCCTAGACGCTCAGTTTTCCTGAAGAGAGAACCAGTATACTATACCAATATAATAATGGTGATGCATACATGGGGATTGTAGAAGCAACAGAAAACAAAGTGCAGATGTAATGACAGCTAAACTCTGTCTGTGCTAAAAGTAAAAATGCTCCTGTCTTCCTCTGAAATAAGCCTGTTTTGCATTAACATTTTCCTGTCTCTTTTATATATATCTATCTAGCCCCACGGTCTAATCTCTTTATGTTTAAACAAAATTTGGAACGTGCCAACAAGGTTAAAATACATTAATATGAATTCATGAATTTGAACCATGCTCTGGATCCTACCCCCAGGGTCTTTCTTACTCAGTGCTGCTGTAAATGGGTGCTAAAGGTGGATCTATGTGAATTCAGTCATGTACATCTGAGTGCTGCTGTGCTTTATTATGCTGGCATGATAGACCACATAAGCTAGAAATAAATCTTTGCCGACTGCAGAGCAAGAACTAAAGAGACACAACTGAGACATCTGGCTTTGGCATTGTCCCTTAAGAGCCCTTAAATGTGAGCTTGTAGAGTGTTAGTTTTTTGACTTATGTGTCTGCCTTGTTACTTGAGCTAACATTTATGGCTTTTATACCCTCATGGATATGTCTTTGCTGCAATGATGGTTTTCCACATCTGAGTGTTAACAGGGTCCCTGTATTGGTAAGCACACTGTGAAGCTGTGCCCTTTTTAACAGTGTTATCACCAGTTTTGCCTTTTTCTGCCTGGCTGGGATTTACGTGACTGCCTTGAATTTGCATAGGCTTTTGTTTTTGTTTTGATTTTCGTCTGAAAAAAAGCTGAGCCGCACAGATTTTCTCACCATAAACTGTGGGAGAAGTTATCCGTCCTCCTAGCAATGGTAGAAGAATTATGGGAAGACAGTGAAGAGTCTACAAGTATTTCATCTTCTTGCAGACAGAACTGGCTAGCAGTCCAAACTGGAGGTGTTACCTGAGCCAGGAAATTGAGTTAAAAGCACCATTGATTTCAGGTCAAATAGTTCTGTATTTTGACAGGGAAGAGGTCAGGAGCAATGACTCTGGAAAAGCCTGGATAAACTATGTTGTGAATGCAAATATTAGCCCTCATCAATGTAAAAACAGTCTTTGTAATTGGGTGTGTTTATGCGGATTGGAAAGTAATGTCACTGCAGTTAACCCCACTGAGTTTCAGGAACTGTAATTACTGCTATTTGTTGACATCTTTATTGCTTAGAATGTAGATGTCTGCAGTACCCACTCTTGCTGTTTACCTGGCTCTTTTGTGCTTTCTTTAGAGTTCTTTTTCCTTCTTTCGGCATACTTGCAGATTTTTTTGAGAAGAACAGTCAGTTCAGCTCTGAATACTTAAATCCTGCTTCTACTAGGCAACTTGCATCTGACATCTTCTCTGCCATCAGGAGAAAACAAAATTTAAATCATTGGAGAATAAAACCATTTGGTTTGCTCTCTTCAGTGATCAGTTATAAGTGGAGAAAGATGTGGAAATGCAAAAAAAATACTAAGACATACATGTATAAGCACACTCTTAAAGCTATGGCATTTGAGAACATTTATGGTACACGTGAACCTAAAGACTTTTCCTGATGTGGTCTGAAGAAACTATCTTAATGACTCTTACAAACCAGGCATTGTATTTCAAAAATGTTCCTTTAAACAGAGCTGATATTTTACTGCAGGTTTTTCTACCCGAAATATTCATATAGTTGCTGTGTAATGATGCAATAAATTCACCCAGGAGCTTGTTACAGTTAATAACCTGTAAAGGGCAAAGGTATTTGGACAATGCACATTAAATTAGACCTGTATCAATTACTAATAGTGTAAGTTATTTCTTCTTTTGTCCTTCAAAGAAATGTCATTTTGTGGGAAAAAATAGAGGTCAACTTATTTTCTACATGTTTAATTTTTACAGCCGGTGACTTCTTTGTGAATAAATAATATGCCTTGTTCAGAAGACAAGCATCAACTCTGAACAATTATCAAAGACATTAGGATACAATGCTAATGTATTTCATGCTTCAAAAGCTGCAGCTGCCAGAAATTCATAGCAATCAATCAACTCTTTTTTTTTTTTTCTGGTTTTCATATATTAGCAATGCACCAGGGGTGATAATTATGACCCTTGTTGCCCCCACATTTTCAGATAGATTTACTGGTGATATAGTTGTTCCTCTCTGCCTATTTCATAAGCAGGGTACCATTTCAGAAGACAAGCAGCCTCCTCTTTTCCTTTCTCTGTAGAATGATTTTTTTTTTTTTCAGACAATTTAACACCTTTCATTGTCTTTGAATAGGATTACCTTTTCTACCACTGTAATCTGTAAATTAGAAAGCTCAACAATAGAGCTGCAGTAGATAAAGGCTTTGTCTTTTGTAGCCTGTCAAGTCATTCTTCCAGCCTTTAATAAACTAAATCTGGTGATCAGTGTGCAAGCCCTAGTGTAAAGTACTCTGTAAGAAGAGAACTGCCTCCATTTACTGGAACAAATGTTTGTGCGGCTGTGGTCAGAAAGGTCTTTGCTAAATTCTTGCATGTAGAGTGAATTATTTCAAAACCTGGAAAGCCAAAGATGCAGGGGCTTTCTAGGTCAAGGCTTATATTGCACGCAGAAGAACTTGTATTAAAGGAATTTGCATTATGTGCTGTCTCCATTTAAAAGACTTAAGTTTCCAATCCTGTGTCTCTTGTTTGACCTTCACCCAGAATAGACTGTAATAAAAACTATTTTTATAAGTGACAAAAAGGAAGCGCAGGCAACTGCAGCTATAACAATGTAAGATTACCTGTGGATTTATGAGTAGGTGATGTTGCTTTTTTGGTAATAGCAATGAATCTCACTTGTGTTAATAAGCAGTATTGTCTCTGCCCTGCTGATGCCGGGGCAATGTCATTGTGATGCTCTCAGCTAGAGCTGGCTGTGCACGGTGACAATGAGCTGTTTTCTGTCTTTCACACTAGATAAAAAAGGAATATATCTCAAAGAGAAAATGGAAATTACAAAATGCCTGTTCATAAGTTTGCCTTGGGTTTTTTTTCTGCTCTAAATTACTGCGTCTGCAAGTCATTTCAAAATTAGTTTCTCAGAAAAGGACCCCTCATCTTTCATGGTAAAAGAAAGCAGCCATGGCCTTGTGAATCTCCTGCCATTCCTCACTGCTATTCAGATAGCTAAGGAATAACAGACTGAATAAATATTCCCCTTCAGATGAAACTGGCTGCACAAAGCTTCCTTCCTGCACAGTCTCGTTTGATGTGAAATTTGGGTTGAGGCGCCCTGGTATCTTCTGTTTATGAAAGGAGGATGAGAGTAATGAAAGGCCATAAGGATGAGACAACGTGATACCCCTCCTATTGGCTTTATGCTATGTGAAATGAAGGAATGATAAATGAGGAAAAGTTATGTGTAGAGAAATTAAATAGCCTATTGCAAGTAGAAACTATATTGGTAAAGTTATGCTCTGAAATGCAATATTTATGTGCTATTATATGCCATCCTAACTTTGTGGTTATTGCTGTAGCAATTGCAGGCAAGGTATATGTACATTTGTAGATTTTTAAAAATACTTTAAAGCTATTTTAACAGTTTACTACTCTTGCAAGATCTGTAAAATTTTACTATAGATTTTAAAAGTTGGCTTATGATATAGGTGACTGAAAGTTAGATTTTTTTTTACTGTTGCTGCAGAAGAGAGAAAAAAGTTTGCAGTGCTTTAGTACTGCAGTAGTAAAAGGAGTAGAGCAATTTTTATTTTTATATAGAATCAGAGGTTCTCACTTTGAATACTCAGCCATAGAGTTTGAAATTTGCAACTATAGTGAAGAATACAAATTTAAGAGACTAGTTTTGCGATTAGATGGTTGCTCATGTTTATAATGTGTCTCCGTGTATGTACTTGTAACTACTCTCCTACAAAAAACAGTGTATGAAACATGTACTTTTGGTTTTAGGGTAGCTCAGGGGTTTGGTTGCTGAAATACAATGACTGTATTCTAGACAGATCTGTTGGATATGTAAAAATCAGCAGGTTTGACTCCATATGCCTGGTATTAAGTTAATAGCATTTTCCAGAAAGATATCTAAACTTTCTTTTACATGGTGCTCAGTGAATAACTTATTGCCAGTTTACTACAGCATCGCTGTCTGTGATGGCTGGTGAGTGATGTACCAGCTGTGCCCTTGCTCAGGAAATGTGAAATGTCTCCACGTGCTCTGAGCAGTGAGGAATGATTTGAGTTTATTTGCTTACATGAAAGAGCCACTCCATGTTAAAACGTAGTGGAGATAAAACCCCTAAACATCTGAGATAGTTAACTACAATTAAAAAAAAAAAATCAAAAACCCCACAAACCAAAACCACAACATATTAGGTTTAATATAAAACTAATGAAGATAGAAGACTACCTGACTTCCATTTCATAACTGCCTTGAAGGTCATACTTCCTCAGAGATAAGGTGTGTAAACAACAGTATACATTAATCTTTTTGAAGTGTCAAGGAAAATAGGATGAAACAAAAGAAAGTCCTAAATACTTTTATTGTGCCTGAAAGAAAACAGCACGCTTCCTTAAATACTTAGGAGGCTGCACTGAGTCCCATTGTCCATAATAATGGAAGAGAGATTCTGCTTCCCTTCTGCATGCAAGATGATGAAATAGAAGTTACCTTATTTTGTAGCATCATCTTCTCAAGGTAAGTGTTCAGCAATAGACAGGATGCAAGGACAGTTTCAAAGCATGTATTGATTTATCTTTTATTTATAAGAAAAGAGCAATATTTGCAGTTGGTGTAAATGGCTAGTGTTGTCCTTGAGATTGCAGAATTATGCCTCTGTGCAGGACCGCTCATGTAAAGCTGAAGCCAAGTAATTTTTCCAAGGCTTCTCCCTCTTGGAATTTGAGTTTCTGGCAGATGCACCTTCCCCAGGACTAGAGTTGAATGATAACGTTTAAAAATCTACCAACCTCCACTCAATTCCTCAGTTACCTTCTAAGTCTTAACTCTTTGAAAAAAGCGAGAGGTTTGGACTGCCAAAAAGTTTGAGGGATAAGCAGTGCTTAGCATTTGAGTGCACCAACCTGCCTTAAGCCTATTTATTGTCTTAATTTGCAGAGTAAAAGCTTTTTGTTTTTCTGGACATTCACAACGCATGAGTGGGTCTGCAATGGATCATAAGTTTGTTGAAAAGAAAAGCAATATTTGATCTGTGTGTCTCTCTCTCCCCCACCTTTATTTTTAAATTTTTATTCACTTATTGCATATAAGGTATATTGGGACAGGGAGAAGTAATTTTTTGATTGTAAATTGTGGATGCATGTTAGAATCATGGAAAAACAAACATACATTCTTCCTGGATATGTGTATAAATAGGAGCGATTGCTGTGAAATAAGCAAAGGTAATTCTTTCACCTGAGTGTTGGTGAGGCTTTCAGCTTCAGCACTACTCATTTTGCACCACACTGCAAGAAAGACATGGAACAAAGACAGCAGAAGAGATGTTGGAATAATCTCAGGTCTGAAAATTTGCTGAAAAAAGTTAATCTAACAAAGAAGGATAGGGGACAGGCATGACAAGTATCTGGTATTTTAAAAAGAAAACAAAAAAACATCCCCCACTCCCTCTCACCCCCACTCAAAATCCACAAAAAGAAAAGAACACGCCTCAACCCTCAGTAAAAAACACTCCAGAAAAACCCCCACCCCAAACTCTTTGGGCTGGGACAGTAATCCATGATGTTAGATTTCAGCAGCAAGAAATTTAGGTCTGGTCAAGGATCCATGTACTTCTTGCACAGATTGTAGCAATGAGCACTATGATTGTGAAGCTTTTAGGCTCAGGACTTGGGCTACGTTGTTCCTTGAAAGGGCTTGTGCTACTTGTGTAGTTTGGACTTCTCGGGCCAGATATGATAATCATCATATCATTGTCATACAGACAGGAAAGTTTAGGCTGTCCATCATATGGCTTAAGGAACAAGGTAGAAGAGCATGTGTCGAATGTTTCAATATCTGATATGTTCTGAGATGGGAGATGGGCCAGACAATCTCTTAAGATGCTATATAGCTTTCTTATGATTTCTAAATGCTAGATATTTTTTCAGAGTCCTGTAAGCCTAAGGCTGGTCATAGTTACAGTTATGTGGTCATCTTGGTGTAACTGGTTTGTAATTTATCTCACAGGCTTGTAGATTTTTTCTTTTATAGTTCAGATTTTCTATCTGAAAAAAAAATATTAATGAGAAGCTTAATGACTGCTGTTGGTGGGTTAAAAGACAGAGTGAGTTTACAGCAAGGAAGAATATTAAACAACAAACAAGCAAGCCAGTATCTGGAGTAGTGCTTATAGCTCTCTTTTTCTTTTCTTTTTTTGTTTTTTATGTTGGAGTGTGATTATGTCAAAACTTCTGGGTTTTATTTTTACTGAAACTTTTTTTATCTCTTTGCCAAAGCATTAGTAGCATTCTTTGTTCTTTCCTCTTTCTTCTTTTTACTTGCCTCTTACCTTTGGCAGGTTGTTTTTTCCACTAGTTGGAAGAAGTAGAATAAAGTGAAAAGATAACCAAAGAGGAGGTGAAGAAAGATAAGATAAAAGTAATAAAGACAGTTCAGTTGTGAATTTTGAAGGAAAAAAGAAAAAAAAAACCCAAAAACCAAAACCCAAAAGTACTAGCCCGTCTAGTAAAAATAAATGCACTCAGAAGAAACATGCCAGAGGGCAGAGAACAAAGACAGACACAGTCAAATACAGAAGATGCAGTCTGTAATTTTCATCTGATTCCACACCCTCCCATTCCTTTCATATGGTGACAGTAAAGTAATATAGGCTTTTAAATAAAAAGCACACCTCTCATAGAGTCCTGGAGTTCTGTGTGCTTAATGATAAATGCACTTTTATCTAAAAAGTACAAAGGGCTGTACTGAAGTCTTCCAGTCCATCTAAGAAAGTATATAGCTGCTCTGCCTTCAGAGCATGGCTGGGGTTGAGCAATTTGATTTCCCTTCTTCTGTGGAGAACGTTTAATGGCTGCTTTCTCTGCATGGGCATAGCCGAACTGGCTGTGGTGGTGATGGAGAAGGTGAATTCTGAAGATTTGCCCCCAAGATCTTTGAATCCTATCTTCCCGTAGCTGGGGAGATGTCAGCACTAACTAGATGCCACCTGCATGGTCAGATGACATCTGCTCCCCTGTGGCCAGCTGGGGGGTATTCCTGTGGGACCCAGCCCTGCTTTTTTCCATCTCCTAACAGCCAATCTGCTAGGGATAACATATCCAGAGATCGAGGTCGGTGTGCTGGTGTTTCTGGTTCATGGTTTAAAGGGTATAAAGAAGTGAACTTGGCAAAGACCTATTTGCCTTGCTCTTCTGAAAGAATTCCTTAAAATTGTCATTGTAAGAAGTTCAGTAGTTGCTGTTCTGCAGTTGCTTAAGTTCAACCTCCCCACAGAATAATTTAGAAGGCAAGGAAACATAATTCTCTGCAAACTCCTATTAAAAAACCAAACAACCCCGCTCCCCCCACTAGTAAAGTCCTCACAGTGAAGAAGCAACGTTTCATTCCTATGCTATGTTATTATTTAAATTTGTGAGCAATCTGCTCAGTATGTTTGAGTGGTATTGACACACAATTAGGGCTGCCACCCTACTTAGAGGGCAGATCTTGCAGCACTTGAGTATGCTGGTGACACCTTGCTAGGACTAACTTCTGCTGAACGGGAGAATACAGCTCTAAAAGTGGTGTTTCAGCAAATGTCATTCTCGGAAGCAAAATACAAAATAGAGATTTTTTTTTTTTTTTCATCAACCTACTTATATTGGTCAAACCCCACTGTTTTTATTCTCTCAGTATTATTACTATTATTATATCTAATTATTATGTAATTTAATAATGCAGTATAAGTTGTAGAAGATTATACATATTATAATATACAGTATTATTACTATTATCTCAGTAGCTTTCTTCTGATCTTACTTCAGTATCTTTTATCTTGTTCAGTTCTTCTTTATTTTCCACACTTTTCATAACAACTGGATAAACTAAAATACTACTCCTTTTCATCCTATTTTATCCCATGGTATCCCACCACTGTTTTCTGTTAAATTGCACCTAATAGTGGGCTCTTGGGTATGAATTATTTCAGTAAGTTCTGTGCAACACTTTTTTTTTTTTTCCTCCTCGTGTGTGTGTTTTAAAATAACATGCTTGATGAAAGCATACCTTGTCTCTGAAGCTATGGTGTGCAGTGATTCAGGCTCTTTTGTGCAGCCTGAACAGCTAACCCTCACTTTCAGTTACTGAATTTTGATTTAGGATTAGTTATGTTCTATTTTTATAAAAACAAAACCAACCAACCAAAGGAAGCCCCACCCCCCACAAGCCCAAACGAAACCATAAAAACCCCCCAAACTTACAGAAACAATTGGACTAAGATGCTGCCAGTCATGTACCTATGATTATAATAATATTGATTCTGCTTCAATTTTTAAAGCCAAGAGAAATGTTTAAGGAATTGTAAATTTTTTTAGGGATTAATATGATTCTCAATTTTTTTCCACTGATTGTTGAAATTAATATGTTTCTAGTTGCATATTACTTATTTATGTAGCTTGTCAGTAAAGATGGCTCCTAGGCTTATTATTTACAGTAACACATTCTTTGTAAAAGAATTAGGTTTCTATACAAGCCTTTGGATTCTAAAGCAGTTTCACTTTCTGAGTTTGAGTGGTGACAAGCACTGTTTTTTTTTCTCTGGACTAGAATGTTCATAAATTCTCCAGCCACTTGGAAGAAAAGGGAACAATTATTTGGAGGGGAGACAAAAAGCTTCCAACATAGAGCTAAAATGAGTCAAGCGGTTGAAAGACATGTGAATTACTGCCCTAACACTGTCACTCTTAAAAATTTCAAGGTGGAAATGAGTATCTTAATTACAGGTCTTCATAAAACTAATAGCTTGCAACTGGTTGTGCAGCAGCTTTATTTGCCTACAAATTTATTTAAGACTAAAACATAACACAATTAATTGACATATACCCAATTAAAAAAAATGCAGAAATTAGCTTTCCCTGTTAAAGTCTTGTAATGAAGCATGACGCAGCAGATGTAAAAGTGTTATGCATATAAATATTAAGAGGAATTTTAGAAAAGAAACTGAAAGGAATTAACTACTAAAATTTATTTGGAGAGGAATGAAACTTTTACCTTTTCGGTGCATACAGAGTTTTGCCTAATCTCCCAAGCTGCTAGCTATGCGAATGAAGGCTTACTTTGGGAAAGAACTTTTTTAGAACTTATACTTTTCTGAAAACACCACTGCTAAATTATAGCACTCTAAATCTTTGAGTTGTGAAATATAATTTAGTCCTGAGTGATTTTCTTTATAAGGTAGAACATGCTATTTGAATATGTTCAGAATACCTGGACTTGCATTAAAAATGCTCTGCTGTCAAAACCAAATAATGACTGAAGCATAAACAGAGAATGATGGGAAACAATTTTCTTTTGAAAAGCATTAATAACATTGTTCCAACGGCAAGTACCATCTACTGATATTTTAAATATGGATTAATTGGTACAACAATAAAAAAATACAATGAACATCAAGAAATGTAAATCTGTGATCTGTGCTAGTAATAAAAAATAATTTTGAGTATAACGTTATATTTTATATGCCATCTGAACCATCTCACAGTATTTATATGCTTGTAATTTAGCCTAACCTGTACTTTCTGCATTCATCAATATAAGAAGAATCCAGTGAATGAGTACCTATTACATGCAAGATCTATGGCCTGGGGACAATTTTATTTTACTCATAAATTTTAATATCCATTCTCTAGTACAGTGAAAATAATGAGCCTGTAGTGGTTTTGTCCATCATTACAGAGAACTTTTTTTAAAGCCATAAAAAGGAGTTGTGACTGATTGGAACTGACCCACAAATCTGAGTTTTTTTCTCAATTTTTTTGTCAAATGACAGACAGCCTTTGGACAGCATTAGCTTATATATGGCCATGTGAATGATCTTGCTTTTTTTCCATTCATCATAATTTCTTGATACTGTGTTATAAAATGAAGGGATAAAATAATTTTTTCTCTTGAACAGTGAAGTATGGTTTTGGTTTTGCTCTTAAATGAAATACTGGATTTTTTAGCTTATTTTTGATAATGAATTCCATTAAAATAATATTCTTAGGATCATTAACAATCAAGCTGAGTAATTCTTGGTGGATTTTGGTGCAGTTTTGTTCCCAAACCAACTAGACTACTCTAAAAATCTAAACCATAATTTTCTAATGATCACTTGTAAAAGAAAATTGTGGCTTTAAGGTTTATCCAATCCACATAAATCCACATATGAAAGAGCCAGTGGGAGTCTGCCACCACAAAAACTCAGTAGCTCAAGCTATAATGAACTTAATTCTCAGATTGTGGATGTGTATAGTTATTTTAATCACACAAATCATAATTTTTTTATGTGTGGATATTTCAAACAAAGTACTAAAAAAAAGGCTTGGATAGTAGAAGACAGATCAGGAAAAGCACTAGTAGGCTTTCTTAAAATTAAAAGTTAATTTTCTTATAATGTTGCATAGAATAAATCCCTGTATTGCTGTTGCAAATACTGATTTATGATCCTACCGACTGCACCAATTTGTCAGGGATGGAGTGAGAGAGAAGTAAAACATGTGCTTTATTGCTATTGATGGTAAATGTGGCAGTGGTTTAACAAGATCCAATGGCAAGGTACGCTTGATTATTTACTGCATAGAGGACAGGGTTAGACAAAATTGTCAGGGAGACCCTGCTGTCGAGTTGTGAGGTTTAGGAAAGATCCCCTTGCTTTCTAAACTCCTTCCTCAGAGAGGAGTCTAGGTATGACTGGATCCAGTCTTAGTCCCAGACTTGGTCTATGGTTTATGTCTAAAGGATTATGTATGTGCACAGACAACAGACAGACAAACAGTTCTGAATCAAATTGCACACACACACAGAGATTAACCTGTGATTAAAATTTCCCTTTTCATGAGTTTCACGAATGACTCACTTTTATGTGCCAGCATTCATCAACAGGTGGTTGGTGAACCTCGTGAGATTGTTGGTGCATGGTTTGTTTTTTTTTCCATCTTCATGAAATCTATCCTGAGAGGCATCCCAGCTGGGGGGGGAGATGCTGGGTCACACAGTCTGCTGTGGTCCCGGAGAGCTCCAAAAGGTCGTCTTTTTGGATCGCTATTTACAGGATCTCGAGATAATCAGCTTTGGTCGGGATTTTCTATTTTGGCCGCAAGTGCTGAGTAATTTGGGTATACAAGTATACGGCGCAGGTTTACCCAGGGGGTGCCTGACCAC
This sequence comes from Egretta garzetta, assembly GCF_000687185.1. Classification (NCBI taxonomy): domain Eukaryota; kingdom Metazoa; phylum Chordata; class Aves; order Pelecaniformes; family Ardeidae; genus Egretta; species Egretta garzetta. The sequence goes on from NW_009259796.1 coordinate 2,454,262, forward strand.
GCCAGCCCCAAGCTACTGCCCTTGCAACCAAGATACCAGGACAATGGGAGTTTTCCCCAAATCATACATGGCTTGGCTTAACCTGAGCTCCTGGGGGGCCTGAGGTACCCTCGAGGCAGCAGGTGGCCCAGGTGTGACCATGAGGGGGTCTGGCGCCCAAGTCTGTGCACTTGACACCAAGATAGCAGCACAGCAGGGCTTATCCTGAGACCTGGGGGTGGCCCCAGGGGGCTGTTCCACCACAGCTGCATGCAGGATAGTATTTTATCTGCTAAAAAAATCTTTCCTAATGGGTCACAAATCTTGCTTTACTGTTTTCTATAAACTTTCAAGATTAATGTTGCCTTTGAACCTCAATCATGTTCTCTAGAAATAAGAGTTGATTCCAGCTCTTTAAGTACCAGTTAGGATTGAAAAAAACCACAAAAACCAATTATGTCTTTATGAGTGATAACAGCCACTGGTTTAACATCTGTAATTATTCATTTTAATAGCTAGGATGTTTAGTTAATGTTATATAGGTCACATTGCTTGGTGTATTACATTAAATTGCAAAAATATCACATCTGGCATATGATCCCCAAATGATATTAAATTATTCTGTTTGCAAATCCTCCCCACCCCTACAAATCTCTCTCATATTTGCCAAAATATCACAGCAGTTTTCTTAATTCTCATTATTTCCCACTTCCAAGCAGCATATGGATCTGCTTTTACTTTGTTTTCCTGACAGGTCTATTTTTTTAAGGGAACTTTAATTTAGGTCAAATTCTTAAAATTTGTTATGGATTACAGTCAGTCATTTGAAGTTTGAGGTTTAAATTAGTGGCCAATTTTATTTGATTTCTTTGACCTCTGCACTTTTAAGCAGAACTTCTCTTGCCAATGGGATGCTTAAGTTTGAATATTTAAAATTATTTCTATTATTATTCAATTCTAATTATTCATTTTTATTCAATTTAATTACTCAATTTTAAATAAGCAAATTGGAAAAAGATTAATGAACTCTGTCAAAACATTTGAAATTTGATCTTTTTTACTGTTATTTTTATTGCAATATACCTTATGTTTGAAAACAGAGTAAACCGAAAACATTTAAAATTTCCATTTGTAAAGTTTGAGCTGAAAATCACCAAAAAAGTTACAAGATTTTAGGAAACATTTTGAGAATTAAAAGGGTATGTTTTTATAAATTCCATGAGTATTTTTTTCAGTAAATTAATTGTTTTCATTAATAATATTAATATTTAAAAAGCTACTAAGTTCTCAGTTGAGGTTCATGGGGTGCTCTTTAATGTGGGTCTGTCTTCCAGGTAAAGCTTCCTAATTGTTGGCCATTTAGTGGGTGCAGTGGCTCTTGGGACGTTGACAGTTTTATCATTGGTGGGGGGACCCAAACCAAAAGATAAAAAGGCCGGTCATCCATCATCTGAAGGTGAACCATCCTGAATGCATCTGTGCTCCCAGCTGGAACAGTGCACACCCCTGGAGCAGTCGCTGTTAGTAGGCAGCTCAGGCCCCAGCAGGAGCTGTGCTTGTTTTAGGCATGTGCTGTATTATGTCCAGAACCTGTTATTTCGTGTAACTGCTGGAGCTATTGTAAATCTTTTCTTTCGTGCCTTGTCAACAGCCTCTAAACCAGGTATCACAGAACTTGTAGATGTATGTTGTTAGCATTCGTTATATGGAATCTTTGTGTTATTTCTGCTTTCATACTACAATACTTTAGCTTCTAGTTACATTAATTTCTAGTTGTATGATAGGTGGTACTACAGAGACACATACAGGGGAGCTAAATGGGGGAGTTCGAAACAGGCACAGTGGGCTGTATCTCACAGAAGAAATGATGGCTGAAGAAATAAGGCTTTTCTGCTTACCATGTGTTCCTCTTCTCTTCCTCCCTAAGGAAAGAGAAATACTGGACTGGATTTTGAAGTATGTGATCAACAGCTGGCGAGCCTCAGCTTGGAGTGTGGGGACTGTGTTGGGCTCCCAGCCCTCTCAGGCCTGGGGTATGACTTTGTGCTCTTGTGGCTCAGGTGGCAAAGGGTCACAGGTGATGGAAGGACTGCCACGCATGTCCTGGCCCTGGCATAATACCGTGCTCCCTTGTGGCAGCCCTCAGGACCTGGTCACTTTTATAGTTTAATTCCAGGTCTTCATTTTGGTGCAGTGGTTTTTGTGGGGTGGGTTGTAGCTGAGTACAGGAAAATGGACTGTGAGCAGAAAAGTAGTATTGTAACGGGATTACACATAGTCTTAGATTTAGGCAGAAATCTGATTACTTTATTGATTTGGGAAATTAGTTCTAAGCTTGAAGATATTTTCTGTTTCAAATAGCCATTCTGTTTCCAGAATGAAGTGTAATAGGTCAAATGCTCAGTAATAGAAAAATTTCTCGTAACATTTACAAAACACCAGTCTTTCCCTTTGCCGCTCTTGGCTATAGACACAGTAGAGTGATCATTGTGCTCTTTTGAGAGGATTTTAATGTTACATTTGAATTACGTTGCATAACCTTCAATGCAAAACTGCAATGAAAGGCAATGTTTTTATATGGTGAATATTTCTCCCTAATGGCTGCTTTTACAGAGAAGTTTTGGCTTCTTTCTGACAAGGGTGTGCCATCCTGCTGCTGCTGGTCAAGTTTTTGGACCGGAAGTATTATTACGTTAAACTAATAAAAGCAGTAGGAGTCGTAGGGCTAGGATTTATCTCTTGGGATTGTAATTTTATCCCAACCAGTCTCACTGGTTCTTCAAGGATATTTGTTCTTTTCTGATTTCCCTCCTCAGGACAATTCTGCCACTGAAGTAACTGGAATTCTAGATGGTATTCCAGGTATTACCTATGTCTATAAATTGTACAAAAGATGCAAGTTGAGTCAGATCGTTCTTGTGGACTGTGGTTTTATTCTTTTATCTTCTAGTATTACAAATACTTGTTTCCTCCTTTTACTTCATTATATTATGCTTCTGGCAAAGATATGCAAACATGCATTTTAAACAGCCTTTTAAGATCAGGAAAAATACTCCAGTACACCAAAATGGATCAATATAAGCTTTTAGTGGCTATATACAAACCAGACATTTGGAAGTAAAAGCTCACTTCCATTCAGTCTCTAGCAGTGTAGTAAATTAGGCTTATGTCTTTCAGGTTAATATGAGCTATGCTCAGACAAAATAGGTAAAAGAATATTAAAAACACGCAGGTCCAAATTAGCAGAGATGTTTTTCCACTGCAGATTTAGTGCTATTTGAAGCTTCCAAAGAGCATTATTAAAAGCACTTCAGAATTGCTCTCAAGCAGTTAAATAACCTTTCATTGCAAACATTTTTGTAACTGAACCTGTGCAAGTACAAAGACTTTTAATAACAGTGTTTAAAACCTCTTCATTGATTTAAATACTTTTGCTTCACACAGCCTGAATCATGCACCTGCTCCAGGCTTTTACAACTGCTGTAATGAAAATCTGTAGTATTTTATATCTTTTTATGTTTTTTTCACTTTCTCCTCACTTTAACTTTTTCAAGTACTTTTTTTATAGTGTCTCCTTTTCCTGTCCTCTGGTATTTTAGTACACTTTTCATAAAGTGGTCATAAGACCATTTATTTTCCTGGGACTTCAGTGAAAACAAGCAGCTGCAGATCTGTCTCCCTTAAATTAATTCCACCCTTATTAATTCCATCCTTTTTTAATTCCACTAGGCCTGGAAATGCCTTAGTTAAGTAATTCAGAATGCTTTTTTCTCTATACCCTGCAACTTTGAATTATGTTTAAAAAATGCTATTCCAGTGTCACAATCAAAGTATCATCTTTGAAATCTTTTTGGGAAAAAAGAAGAATGATAACTCATTTATCCATCTTCCAGGGGATATTAAACACCTTGCTGATGGCTGTAGAGGGGGACCTGAACCCAGATCATTTTGTCAGATGGGTTTTCAGCTAGACACAGTCTGAAATTGGAAGGGTAGTCCCGTCATCATCACAGACATACCTGGCCAGCTTCATAAGTTAATTCAATCTCCCATGGAAAGCAAAGGCTGAATTACCTGTTTCACACCTCCTTTGGAAGACTACAGTCAATCAATTCCTCATTAATTTTTTGGCTGCAATGCCATGGTCCTCCACCTTTACCCTTCTCATAGTTTAATGTTGCAGAATAAACATTTAAGGAAGAGATTTCTCTGAGATTTCTCCTGTGACTAAAGTATTTTACTGATAAGTTGATACTGTGACACTCAAGGTCTATGGAACTATGGAGTATATCAATGTTATAAGTTAATTGCATGTTAAAGAAAAAATAAAAGCAGAACTATGGAGTGGGAGCTGGGTGAGCTGTGAATATGAGTTTCGCTGAAGGAAATGGGTTATTGTCAGTGAGTTAGAAGAAAAATTAACCTACACAAGAAGATATGCAGACGCATAGTAAGGGTGAACTGAAACTTCATACCTTAGGAATTAGTGAAAAGGTATAAATGGATGCAGTAAGAGGTCTGGAGGAGATGTTCCAGGAAAACCCACCTATTGATGCTGCTACATTGGGACACTGACCTTGGATGTTCTTCCTGCAGCGCATAGCAGTGACAGGCTTGTTTTCTGACCACACATCCCACTTCTGCCATGGTAAATGCTTGATGTAGAAAGCGAGATAAATTTGCACCTGGTTAGGTGGGGATAATTGAAATGAATGTTAAAATAATTTGAATATACAGATAAAAAATATAGAGTTGTCATTTGCTCTCTTCATTGTTCAGCTCATTGTTTGAGATCAGAGTTATCTGTCACTTTCTGGAAGAAAAAAAAGAAAACAAACACCAACAAACCTGTAGCATTTTTCTTGGTGGTTCCACAGGTACTTTTGCCAGTCCACAGGGTGGATGATAAGGCACAGGCTAAGACAGGCTTTGTATGGAGCTGTTTGGTCACATATCTCTCCTTAATTTTACTGAAGTACAACTAATTGGTTGCAAAGGCATTATTGTTTCTTGCACAAGTTGCTCTAATTTGAACCAATTAGAATATAATTACACTATTTTACACTTAACTAGACTCTCAAGTAGCTTCTTCAGACTAAGGTTATCCCCCTGGGTCTGTATGTTGAGATCTCTCTTGGCTCCACTGGAAGACTCAGGTAAAATAAGAGGGCCTCTAAACTCAAGAAGTGCTGCTACTTTTAAGTTAATTAAATTACCATTCAGGAACTCTGCTATTCCATAGTTCATTTCTTCCAGAACATTGGAACAAGAACCATATGGTGGAGATTCACTGCACTTGTATTTCTCAGGTTGCTCAATTATTTCCTTCGTAAAGTGTTCAATCTCTGTTAAGGCCACACTGTGAAATCTTATAAGAAGTGCCCTTGGAATAGAAATTTCCTCATTATCCCTTATGATAAAGGCTTGTGCCAAAAAAATCATTTAATTTCACTGCTGTCTCATCATTATTTTTAATTCCTTACAGATCCCCTGATCCAAAAAGGGCTTGGAACTGCTCATATATTCACCTTGATATTAAAGCATTTAGATACTTCCATGCATACAGAAATCTCAAACCCATAATATAATGCTGACTTTTAAAGTATTGATGGTTGGGAGCTATCTGTGGACTATTTTCTTATGTTTTTAAAGGGTTTTTTTCCTGTGTTAAGAATTCTGAAAAAGGAAGTAATTCTAAAAATATTTTGACTATGAAAAATGAGGAGAAAAGAACAAAATACTTACACGCCTATTAAATATTGAGGTTTAAGCACTTTTCCATGGTAATTCCAATGGAATTGCATCATAATTCATTCACGCCAGTATCATCAATCTGGATTTGTGCAGCTTTCATGTTAGGTACAGATGTAACCTGTGAAGTCACTTACTAGTAGGACAGTTTTCTTCAATGTTTACTCATAAAAATTACATACTTCATCATTTCCATATTAGTAATTTACTCAGAAAAAGCATACTAAGACTATTCACTGTGCTGAATTACATGGAAGACAAGTTTTTTTTGATGGCAGCTAAAATCAGACACTTGATGTGCAGACTTCTGTGTAGTGATTAGATGAATAAAGAAAAATAATTATGCTGTTACATTTCTTAATAAATATTGAGTAGGTATTTGAGATTATTTTCAGTATATATCACTGCTATTGTAGTAATTTTGTGGGGAAGAAATGCAACAGAGAGTAAAACCTATTCCTGGTGGTACATTAATCTTAAACAGCCTTGGTTTTGGTGTTGTGGCAAGATGAGAAAGAGAATAAAAGTAAGATATATATATATATATACACATTTAATGTTTCTATTAGCTAATCACTGATATTTCACCTTTCTGTCCATGTTTTTAAGGTGCAGGGCAAATACTTGGTTGTATTTTCATCCTGTGTTGTTCAGGAGTGACATCTGTAGTGATGAAGAGTCCATCTAGCTTTAGGATTAGGATTTGCTAGGTTTCCCCTGGAATTACACATAAAATAAACCAAGCAACAACCTATATTGTTGTACTACCAAGTATAAAAATGTTATTTACTAAAAAATGAGTGTGGTTACTCTAGGAGAAGCAATGAAAATTTTTAGTTAATAGATGTGTTCACCTAAATTTAAAAAGAAAAATTTGAAGAAATTGGGTCCAGACATAATGTCACACAACAGCTGAAGGTCCTAGACTTTTACCAGTGTTACAACACAAGAACATGAGACCTCCTGGTATCTTATTTTTCAGTACAGACAACAGTATAAACATCATAGTTATGGCAGAACTTCTGTTCGCTCAGATGTTGAATAAAATTCCTATAATAAATTTTAGTGGTGCTAACATCTATGTAGGGTAGCTTGGTGCCTAGGGCACTTGGCTGACATGAGGGTGAATGGCAGAGAAATGACTGCTTAGGTGAGAAGAGTGACCCAACTGGTTGGATATCTACAGGCAGAGGGAAGAGATCCTGGATTTGTTCTGAAATATGTTTTAAAATCCCAGTATTTTTCAGATGCGAGTGTAGTTTTCTGTTCAGTGCTGTTGTGAACAGATCCCAACCTTGTCAGAGCCAGTGGTGTGCTATTGCGACTGCCAGAGTGGAAGGCATTGTCTCAGGGAAGCATAATTTCTTCTCTTCTATCAACTTTATTATACAGGCCTAGTAATTAGTTTGAACCAGAGTCACTTAAAAATCTTTTGTTATATAGATTTAACCAGCGTCAATGCTCTTTTCCTTTCATGTATCCATGTGCTGTTAGATATCACAGTTTTTCCAGCGGTGATGGATATACCAGTACTGCTTGCTTCTCTGTGTCTGCACCAGGGAGCTGTGAGAGGTATGCATAGGATTATTTTATATTCTTCTCTGGCAAAGCCCTATTCAGGAGATAGTTCTTAATGTTTAGAAAGAGGGAACTGAAACTTTCACCTCCTAATGGTAAATGCATATATCAAGTATTAGTATTAAAATGGAACACTTGAACTTCTGAAGAGCTCACATCATGTAGAGGAAAAAGGCTTGCTCTTATTGAGAACTTTTTTATCAGTGGCAAAATGAATCACCATCCTTGTGATTAACTGAATTGGAGATTTAAATGTACAGACACTTACTTAAATAGGTGCCTGAGGTTCACCCAGATGGGCTGACACATAAAGTAGCAGGAAATTACACCAATTTGAGACTGCCCATACTCTAATTACATCTGCTGTACATTATTTAGTGTTACAAATCTCAAATCCCTGACAGAATAACACTTTCTGAACCAGCTTTTCACTGCCAACTAATACAATGTGTAATTCCACCTGCCTGGGATCTATTCTTCAGGGTTTATATCCCCTGCAGGTGGCAGAGAGATGCTGCAATACTGCAGATGTCCAAAAATCCATGCAGATCCCTGTGAGCTTATAGTCTACTAGCTGCTGATGGAGACTAATGGCATCCAAGTATTTATATATCCAGCTATTATATTTTCTAAATCACTGATTTTTAGCACCAGAGAAACCTGATCTCTCTGGCTGCCTGGGGCTTTGAAGCCTTGAAACTTGCTCACCAGCGTTGCAATTCTTGACCTAATCAGTAGCATTAGAAATTAAAACAAAGCCTTGGAATGAAAAGGTTTTTAACCTCCTGTACTAATCTTTTATCTTGATGTTACTTTACAGACATACAGGAAGAATTCTGGTTGCAAATACTAGAATGACATTTATGAAAATGTTGATGTAAAGTAGGATCTGTAGGGTTAGTTTTTCCTTCCTTCCTTTTTCAGATGTCCGGAAGCTAGACTCAGACTATACACTGTATCCCTATATGGCATTAATTCCATTTGTAACACGTGGGAATTAAAAAACACGTCCCATTAAAAAATCCTTTTTTTTTTTTTTCCTAGTTATTCTGCCAATTGCCTACTCAGTTTGAGACTCTCCATTTTTCTCTAATTCTTTATACTGCACATGACTTTTTCTCAAATGTCATTATCTTTGTTTCTTCATAACTTGCTGAAACATTATTCTTGTACTTAATCTCATTAGTGAAGTCCTAATCCTGCCTTGACAAAGGCAATATTACCTGCATTTTTATGTCAATTAGTGTTCTATGACCTTTCATCTGAGATTAGTGATTCCAATGAAGAAATGTAGAAAGGATTTCAAAGTACTTCTGGACAAGTGAATGAAACAACGTGCAGTGTTTTATTTGGGAAAAGCAGTTATGAAGCAAAATTAAACAAGGCAAGTATTGTTTTATTAAACCTAGATTGATTAAAACATTTCTAAAAATGTAAATTAAAAATATAAACCTGTAGCCTATATTGGGAAGAACAAGAAATATTGTTTCCCACTACATGAGAGCTGAGGTAGAAAATGAGATGTTACCATGAGTACACCTTGTCAGTTTTCAATTCTGCAAATTATAATATTAATTAAAGCCTTGTTTAGCATGAGGTTGAGCTAATGCAAAGTTGGGATTTTGTTTGGTTTTTCTTTTTTTTAACTTTTTTATTGTAAAAACACTAAATAAACAAGCAGCCTTAAAAGAAATTTAACAGATACTTTTGTTTAAATCAGAACTAATCAAACATTCATGACTGTTTGTTGTGTGCTAGGTGGTCTGGGTAAATGGCAAAGAACAAAGGTGTGCTTAAGTTGGCACTTTTCTCTGCTCCCCTGCTTTCAACCAGTCACCATTCCTGTGTCTCATGGATGTTTAGGAATCCATTTCTAATCCCTCATATGAAAACAAAGCACATATAACACTTTTCACCTGTGGGTGTTTTTTTGGTTTTTTTTAAACAGATGCTTTATACACAATGCATGCATACATCTGATTTGTTTCAGAAAGCTGCTGTATTTTGGTTGTACAGTTTGTGTATTTTTTTCCTTTAGGGGATACGTGTGTGCACTAATAAGCAAACAGCTTGTATTAGAAATAATGTAGCATAACATTCTTTCAGTAAATGTCACTGTATTAAAATAGGAGTCATCTGATAAATGTGTACTGTAGAAGGAGAAGCATCTCTGAAGGTCTGAGGAGACTATATACAATAGAGAGTGTCACTAAGATAAAGCTTGTGGCTAATTCAGCCATTATAATTTCTTCTACCATCCTTTGAAACTTCCTTCTACAGTTTGAGGAATAGTGTTTGCTAATGTTTTCTAACAAGAAGCTGTGTTTTGTATTCTGTATTTATCCCACTGTTGTGTGAGCGTTTGGAAAGAAATTAACTCAGATATTCTAAGGGTGACTTGGGAATTGATAATGTTGAATTTCTATGAAGAGTTGTTGCTAACCAGCTCTGTGTTGTGGATAGCACAAGACGGCAAGGCAGACTCTTGTGGCCATGTTCAGCATCACACCAGTGGCTCATGGCATCGTGAGGATGTCCATCCTCCCTCCAGTCATTCCTGGTGCCTGCTGAAAAGGCTGGGACTGGCCAGCAAGTAGCAGAGTATTGCAAAAATAAGCAGCTTCCTTCTGTTCTGTCTCTGTTGCTTCATAGCCAAACAAATGGTTGGATAGGAAGCTTACTGAGGTTGCTTTGATGCTATGGAATTTGAAATTTAGGTAGTTTTAAGTTTCCAAATGCAACATTTACATTTTAGGTATGATTTTGTATTGGTTTTGCTTTCCCCAGGATATTAAACTGGTGCATTTGAATGCTACTGTTCAAAAGCAGAATGAAACACGAAACACGCTTAACAATTTTGAAGTTAGGTGTTTTATTTGAGTAGATATAGGGTTCCAGTGGATGAAATCAGGGTCCCTAGTGGAGTACATGCTGCGTTTTGTGCCCAGGCAGACTGGATATGAAAACATGCGCTTTTTCTGCATGCTGCATATCATGTTGGGCTTTTTTTTTTTTTTTAAATTCCTTCAAAAAGTATCAATAAATGTCCATTGCACTTTTTTGTGGTCAAAGAGTCCACATGGAGTTGGTGCCCCATTCACACCCCATTGAACTACAGAATGTTGCTGAGTGTCCTGAGAAATATAATACCTCTTTTTCATGAGGTCATGATGACTCAACTTGAGTAGTCAGACTACCCAGGACCAACTAGTCCTAATTGATACCCCTGAATGAGAATTACTCAAACTCAATAATCAGCAGCAAATTCTTATGCACACTTTTCTCCCTCATCCAATTAAAATTAAAACTGCTGCTCTTGTCTTTGTGTCCTTTCTACTATGCCAACCACTACCATCCTTGAGCCTTGACTGAATGTGGCTTTGCCTTTGGAGAGAGCATATTCCCAAGCTACTGCTGGCTGTATTGCTGGCCATATCAATGCATCAGAATTTTAATTCAGGATCTGTCACTTTTTCAGTGGCTAAATAAAGGAAAGGGATTCATCATAAAGGCTAATGGGGGAAGCACAAATGTGAACTCTGTGATACCTGCCTCTTGGGTGCCATCCAAAACCGTTACTCTGTAAGAAATCTAGATTAGGACTCTGCATACAAAGCAAGTGTTCAGACTATATTGGGCAAACTCTTCATTGAAAATTAAACTCTCTGCATGGATACTTTTGGAGTGGTGATAGACTGCTGGGCTAACCGAGTAACAAAGGTCAGAACTGAGCCATAAGTGTCTAGAAAAATGCAGTTTATGTCAGCTTTTATTTTCATAGTAGTCTTGATATCTTTAATGTTACTGAACACAGGTCAGTGAAGAAGTGATACAGTTTCCCCTGAGGCGTGTTATGATGCTGACATATCAGCATTATTTACAAACTGTTTGAAGCATCTCTGCCAGAAATGTATGGAATATTAAATGACATTAAGTCACAATAGGATGCAAATGAGTTTTCTCCTCTCTAGTGGTTTACAAGGCTTTCATCATTTGTGAATTATGAAAATTAAATTTCACTCAGGGTCACAAAAACTACATGTTAATCTATTAACAGTGAGTACAGTTTCAAGGGCAATGTGCAACTGAAACAATTTTTTGTTTTATCAGAAATTCATGCTTGGGAGTTCTACATTATTTCAACCAACTAACACTTTTGAACTCAAGTTCCTTTGATGGCTGCTTAGGTAGTATTTCTGTGGAATTTCTACGAGAATACAAAAACTATCTTGAATGAAAAACACACGTAGTTCTAACAATCTAGTGAAATCAAGGCACTTATATTCCAAGTGTTCCTAACAGAAATCAGAAGCATTCATTTAGCGGTAGGAGTAATGGTTCTTAGGGTTTTAAGCATAGTATTTAGTACCTTAATGAAATGCAGTGATGGAAGAATTTGCTTGATGAAATCACAGATGTTTTGCCTTGGGAACCCCAAAGACCCATGAGCATGCGGAATGCTAAGCATCTGAGACTCAACACCTTAATCCACAACTGAAATGCTTGTATAGGAGGTAAGTTAATCTCTTTGAGATGAGTCCCTCTGCTCTGGCCATGCTGGGAGTCCTTGCCAAGACTGCGCAGGGAGTGTGCCGGAGCTCCAGTCAGTTACATGCCCTAGGGGAGTTGCTTGGGCAACTGTTCCTGTCTACCTCCTTACTGAGACCTGGGAACTGATTTCGTGAGCACTTTTATATCATTTTAGGGTTGGGTTAAATAGCTTTGCTAATGAAGCACTGAAGATGATTTTGAGGCAGACTGTTGGCCTTCAATCTGAGGCAGACTAGAAATACTCTTGTATTTGAGAATCATAGAATCATTTAGGTTGGAAAAGAGTCCAACTGTAAACCTAGCTCTGCCAAGTCCACCACTAAACCGTGTCCCTAAGCATCTCATCTACCCATCTTTTAAATACCTCCAGGGTTGGTGACTCAACAAGTTCCCTGGGCAGCCCATTCCAGTGCCTGATAACCCTGTCAGTGAAGAAATTTTTTCCTAATATCAAGTCTAAACATCCCCTGGTAGAACTTGAGGTCACTTCCCATTGTCCTGTTGCCTGTTACCAGGGAGAAGAGACCAACTCCCACCTTGCTACGCTTTCCTTTTAGGCAGTTGTAGAGGGCAATAAGGTCTCCCCACAGCCTCCTTTTCTCCAGACTAAACAGCCCCAGTTCCCTCAGTCGTTTTAAAGACTACAGTCTCAGTGTAAGTGAAAGGGATGATTTACACAACAAATGTACAAAATGTTCATATCAGTAGTTATATTGTTAACGAATTCAGGCTTCAGAACTACACTCCCTAGTTATGTGTCCCTGTCCTCTGAATGGTGTCAGAGACAGTGAGGTAAATTCTATTTTACTTGGCTGCAAAATAAACCCATGTGCTTAGTTGCTTGATTTTTTTTTTTTTTTTTTTTTTTTTTTTTTTTTTTCTCCTTTCACTGGATACATCAGTCTGGCTTGCTGCAGCTGTTCAGAAGTCATCTTCAGCTCTGATGCATTGTTGTAATCTCTTGCCATCTTCTGCCAGATGTTCATAGATGTTGGACTCTTCTGTGTTGCTATGAGAGGGCTGTTTGGGGGCACACTGAACAGCATTAACATACCTTGCTGTAGATAATGCTTAAAGCATAAACTTCAGCAAGCCAAAAAGGGTAGTGTCAGAAATAGGGTGCTGGAACCTTGTTCCTTTGTTTCTTCCACATACAACAGCACGGAGTTTGTGACAGCAGTATTGTTGACTGAGGTATTCTCCCTATTTATATTGTGCAATAATTTATGTGAAAACATCTAATTATAAATTTTTTTAAACTATTTTGAATATTTTCTATTTGATCAAGTTTTCATATGGAATCCTTGTCATATGCTATTTTCAATACATTTTCTCTGAGTTGCAATACAGATTTGTTGTAAGATTTCCACTAAAGCTCTTTGATGCAAGACTCTTCAGTACTAAACACCACTACTGTTGAAGGCTTGCATCACTTCACACCTTCAGTTAGAGCATTTTTTATGCTGATGTAATGTTCTTAGAATCATGTGGAACTGCAGAAGTGAACATTAAGGCAGCAATGTTTAATAATAAAACAGTATATTGAACAAGGCAAAACCACTTAAAGGACAGTAAAATAAGACAAATTGCTTAAATCAATGTCCTTTTTAAAATCTATTTTTGCAAAAAAAGGCTGGGGCATTAGTCAAACCTGTTATTTTAATAAAAGGAAAAAAATAAGGACTATGTTGGAGTACTCAAAAAACCACTGTTAGCCCCTTTTGAGGGGCTGCTGCTTGTTTTCCACAATACTCTGGAAAGGCACTCACCGCTCTGGAACCTGGGATTACTGAGTAGGGGTATGTTTAGGGAAGAACCTTCTCAGGCACATATATACATGGAGTCTTTATAGTGGGACTTAAGGAACTGGTATTTCATTCATATTTTTTGCATATAGGTAACCATGGAAAAACTTTTTTACATCATGTCTGAAGGTTCTCTATCTATAAAATGTTTATAAAACACTGAATACTGGCAAAAAAACGAGTACAACAGCTAGGGATGTTGTTCTCTTGTGCTATATAATCTATATCATGCTGATACAATATCGTTTATCTGTCTAAATGTTGTGTTTAGGCTTCCAGGATTTATGATCCTTCCTTCCTGTTTTTGTTGGTTAGTTGGTTGCAGTTTTGGGGGGTTTTTTTGTTTGTTTGGGGTTTTTTTGCTTCTGCTCATAATTTGAGGAAAGCATGTGGGGTGAGGGGCTTAAAAATTCTTCTCTATCGCTTCAGAAAGGTTTTCTTCTAGACATTTGCTCTAGACTAGATTTGCTCCTACTTCATTGTTTGACACAGGAATTACTAGATAAAACTTTTTTTATATAGGTCACAGAAATCAATGCAGAAAACTAACAGATCCTGTGTGTCTTCTGGTTAAAAAAAATCTGTGATTTCAATCACTGCAAAATATGCACTGATGAAAATGTGCAAGTCTTTTCAGATGAAGTCTGGGAAATATTCTTAACACCTGATGCTTTATTTCAGTTTCAGGGAAAAAATGGCAAGTACATGAGGATGGGAGTGGGGACCAAGTTGAGACTTTCTTATTTGAATTTGTAGCATTTAAAACTTTAAATAACTCTAGGGAATCAGAGGATTTTATTTTAGGAGGTACCTCTATATACTAGAAATGTATGTGCCTCTCAGAAATATCACTGAACGTGAAATTACCTTGAGGTCACATCAGTGCATGGGCAGAAACTACATACCTAAGTTTTAGGGGATTGGGTTTGGGCCCTGGGCTGAGTGATGTGGAACTAAGCAGCCTTTGCTACTGAACTTTTGGATTGCCTGTTAGCTTCCATGCAGACACAGCCCTGTTACCGGCCATGCCTTGTGGCCCTGGGATGGGAGCTGTGCGCTGCCCAGGAGCCATGGCCTGCCCACTGATGTTCTACAAGAAACTTCTGCCTTCTGTCTGTCTCTGAGAAGGGCCAGCCCCTCTTCCCTCCATAAAAGCATAGATTTTCTTTCTTTTGTTCTTTGTAAAGAAGAAAATCAGATCAGTAACTATAGAAACAGGCAGGCTGGTCAGACTAAGAACAAAGAGTGAAAGTAAAAAATAGTAATATGAACCAATAAATCAGATACTCTAATTATGGATAACATATAATAGAAACTAACCTGGAAAGTTCAGTATTCTGAATGCTCAGCTGGCAAATATCCTTTCCATGTGGGGTACTTCATCTCTGTAGTCAATAATATAAACAAACAATTGTTTGACAGCATTTTACCACTGTAATCATCAGCTGTTGGATTGATAAAGACCATTGAACAGTTTTTTTTAAAGAGAGCAACAGATCTGTCAGTGTTAATACCCCTGAATTGGCCTATATACTTGTTCAATAGTCTTGATTCAGTAGTCTAAGAGATAACATGATGAAAATATCAGGGGATAGAAAAAAGTTTTCATTATGACTTCTTTCAAACCAAGTAGATATGCTTCATAACAATATCAGTAAGTACAGAAGCACTGAATACAGATAGTCACAGCTGAACTGTGAAAGTATTTCTATTTTTCTGTTTGTGCACATTTAGCTGCAGTGAGATCAGAGGAGAATTTTCTGGCATTAGGATGAAGTTGCTTCAGAGAAACTGCCTTTTCTTAATATTGTAATGCTTTGGGAGGAGCATTCTGCTCTGAATTCCACGTAGCTACATAGCAGAGAAATCTCTGATAAGTAGAATTCTTTAAGTTTGGCCTGAGTCCAGCTGTTGAGTGCTGAGCCTAGCAGTGGCATTTAAGGCGGCACCATTTCAGAACTATTTTCTGCCCTCTGCAATTCAGAATCTGGCATGGGAGAAGAGGCATCAGAAGATCATAAGAAAAAGATTCAACAAGGTGTTCATTGTGATGTTTGTATTTTGTTATTGATTCCTTTGTAAAATCTTGCAACAGGAGAGATGTGTGATGGTAATGGTCTAAGCTGGTGCGTTTTCCTGGATGTGAATTGTTCATTGCTACCCTTCAAAATAAAGAGCTGTGCCCATTTTATTTCCACAGAGAACCTGGTGTAGAATATAGCTGAAAGCTGAGATTTTTTGTTTTTCAAGTAATGCAAAATTTGTATTTTTATATAAAACACAAGTTCCAATGAATGAAGTATTTAACACTGATATCTGATGCTTTTCTTATGGTAAGGAACACAAAATCTATTTTATGCTTTTATGAATGATTTGCTGCTAATTATCTAAACATTGGAACAACAACCGGGGTCTGAATAGGCAGATGACTGTTTCAGTAGGCTATATTCAAAAGATATCTTGAAGTTGGAGGAGGCAGCTATTAACTTATGCAACAGATAGTTTAAAACTTGTCACTAGATTAAAGCTCAGTGGTTGACGGGAAAGAGGTGGTATCTCTCTGGAAATGGTTGGTTCTTTTGATCTGGTTTAGAGGCTTACAGGAACCAAAGTTTCCCACATTTTGACCTCTTCTGTGAATGCCATGTGAGGGCAGAGTTGCAGAACTGCCAGCAGTTTCTAAGAGCCTTGTGGTTAGATATAGGAAGAAAAAGAGAGATCTAACAGATTCAGTTTGGGGGGAAGTTATGGTTTTGGTTTAGTCGCCTTTCTCATGCCTGGTTTGCATATCTGTAAATAAACAAATTTATTGTAGTCTGGGTTGAGTTAAAGTTGATTTCAAGGTAACTGGCTAAGAAGGGGACCCCTTCTTGCTATTGCAGTAGTCCTTACACTTGGCATCAGGGACTACCAGCAGCTGCCTTCGCTGAGCTGGACTGACTGCTCCGGGAGCTGCCCTTGCGAATGTACGGGTGGAGATAATGTTTTCCAGTGGCCAGTGTTGACAAAGTGGTGCCAGGTGCTGGGGCTGCTGGAAGCTAGGGAGGATGCCTGCCATGATGATCAAAAGGGAGTTATGAAATCTTTGGGATTAGTGTAATTAAAAAGATGTAAAGATCTGGTAAGAAGTGCAGATGTTGAAGTTGTCTGTGTATACTTAAAAACAAATAAAAAAACCTCTTGATTTTCTTCCTGGAGTAGTGATTTAAGCTTAAAGCAAGCCTATGCTGAACTGAGAATTAAGGCAGAGTAATAGGTATGCATGTGTTTGGATTTATGCTAAATTTATACATGCACAAGTGAGGTTTTTTTGCTTTGACTTTTAGAATAGTGTTTCAAGATGCTTTTTGTGGCCTGGGATGTTTTGCAGCTGTGATTTGATGTTGGTTCCTTGGCATATGTCCATCCCTTTGAAACCAGTTAAAAGACAACATAGAGGGTGGGATAGTCCTAACACCATATTGTACTGCTAAAACATCCATGATACTGATAAAGCTACATGACATTTCACCTTGGAAAGCAGAAAATTCAAGTAGAAATGAAACAGGCTTACTTGGTTTCAGGGTAACATTATTGTAGGCTGCTATTACTCTTTCCTCTGTGTGAAGCCAGGAGATTTCAGGATGCTGGATTGAAAGTGGTTCATTAGCCACAAGACCCAAATGTTATAAGTGGAAAATAGGACTAATATTAGATCTGGCAGCTAACTAAATCGTTTAGGTTCTAGGTTATCGGCTCCAGTGCTTTTATTAAGATTGATAACGTGGGAGCACTTCTCAGCTCTGTTCATTGGAGACTGGAAAAAGCCTAAAATCATTAGGTTTGCCATAAATAACAGGATAGGACTCTCTGTGGTCAATTGTTTGTATAGATAGCTTAAATAGTTCCTTGAATCTAACATTGAGACTGCTGAAGTGACTATCAGATTCATTAGCAGCATGCGGCCATTTAGTGCTACAGCAGGAACTTGGATGTAAGGAATAGTGAACACAAACCAATCTTTGCTCCCAGGTCAGACATCCTCTGGACAGTGTCTTTTCAGTGTTTCCAGTTATTTTTAAAAAACAGAAGGATGGGCTGGTGGAGGTTGCTGCTGCCTCACGATGCAGGAGGCAGAATTGCTTCATGCTCCTCTCAGAAGCAAGATGGTGTGACCGAGACCTCAGGGAGGGAGCAGATTGTGTTCCCCACCTCTCTGTGGACACACGCAGCAGTGCCTTTGCTTAACTGCCTTGACACGGGCATCTTTCAGCAGCTGTAATGAACCTAAGGAACCACCAACCTTGCTGTCAGCAATGGGTGCAGTTACTAGTTACTTAGTAGCTTGGGTTGCAAAAGTCTTCTCTGGTTGCTATAACTCAAAGGTAATGTCTGTCTGGAGTTTTATTCCCTGATATGTGGAATTAAAAAGAAAAGGGGGGGGGGGGGCACGTAGGGGAGAAGAAACATTTTAAAAATGGCAGAGTATTTCACTTGGATATTTTCCAAATGAAACTTCTTTTTCATTCAAGGTGGCAAGTTTTGTTGTAGGTAGAGGAAAGGATTAGGAAAATCCTGTTTTGACTGGACCAGAATTGATTATTTTCCTCACTGTTTTCCACTTCGGTCCTTTACCTAGCAAAACTTCTGTATAAAATGAAATGGGGCTTGACTACTGTCTCAGAATTTAATTCTAGCATATACTACCAAATTTGATAGATGTGACCAGATTCATGTGTTTACTGAGGCAAGCTTGACTGTAAATTCCTAGTGGCTAAAGATTAAAAGCATCTGACAGAGCAAGCATCTGACATCTGGTACATTGTTAAAGCTACAAAATTGTTTCTATGGATCCAGCTTAGTAATGAATATAGTTTAATGAGCCATAGAATACTGCATTGTATAATATTAAAATGCATCTGTTTACATTTTATTTTACTATGTTACATAATAATATTTCAATTTGTCCTGTTGAAGTACATAACTATTTCCAGGTTTTCAGGAAAGTAAACAAATAGTTTCAGAAGAAAGGACAAGAAATTCCTTATAATAGTAAACCCCATATGCAGTGTAAACAATGGAAAAATCGGCCTCAGACAGAATTCTTCCTCAACTTCTACTAAAATAGTAAACATACAATTTTTTTGTGTGTAAAATGTAACAGAATACAAGTCACAAGTTTTTATAAAAATACAAGGCACAAGGTTTTCTAAGCCTTCTGTGTTATGTGGGTCAAGTGATTTTAAACATGCAGTATGGAAATCGCTGCAGTCTTTTTTATTTAAAAAAATTGGATCTTGCCACACAGTATTTCATTAATTCAGTACAATTGCATAGCTTGTTCCTATGGAAGCAAACAAATGCTAAATTTTTTGAAAAGTGCTGGATACCCATCAGTGCCTTACTGATGTAATCACCAAGTACCATGTGATGAAAAACTCTATAAATGTTCATTACAATAGAGGGTGTAAATTTACTGCTTTGATACATGTTTTGTTGCATTTGATAAAACACCACCATCAGTTCTAAGTTTTGATGTCTTAGTTTGATCTAGTTGAACAGCAAAAAAACCAAACAAAAAAACCCTGAAGTAATTTAAGTTACATGCTTGTATGTGGAAATGTTCTTTGACTAGTGTGAATGTACATATTTAACATACAGTTATGTCCCCAAATAATGCCTAGAAGACACCACTAACTGATCTCATAATTGGCAGTAATGTACAAACATTATTCAACAGAATTGCACCCTAACTATGTTTTAGTACTTTGAATTATTTCAAGTTTCTACTGGATGATCAACATACAGTATAGGTACATTTTTTAGGAGTACTATGACTTTACTGATCCCAAGCTGGTATGCAAATAATCTCTGAGACTGCTTTTATTATTATTTCAATTTTTACATCAATTTTAGAAAGAGATTTTCTGCTTCTGTTGCCACATGTCCCCTTGGAATACTCTTGCCCCCAGAAAATATTTAAGTTGTAATTTACTGTTTGCTGGCTGAAAGTTTTCACCTATAAAATCTATAATCTGATTGTATTATTTTTCATGAGAACATAAAATCTTTACAGGCTCAAAGTACTGTGTAGCTTGAGGTGTATACCTAGGGGAAGGTACAGGAACAGAACATATCTGTAGTGATACTTTACTATAATAATCTTTCAGTAAACAATTTACTGCTGAGAGATTTCCTGAGCCAAGGGTGATCTCTTTAAGTTTAATAATGTTTTGTAATTTTTTTTACCCATGAATGTGTTGGTGTCCTCTTTTACCGTCTCTAGTGCTCCAGAACAAGGAGTTCCGCAGCTTATCCACAGGCTCTGTGAAGAGCCAGTTTCTTCAGTTTATTCTGAAAATTCACCTTGCAGGCATGCGGAAATGCTTCCAGCCCAGCTCCCTGTGATCTGTAATTCAGGCGCTGCATGATGTTTTTGCATCAAAACACCCTTGACTGATTTCTTTTAAGTGAATTTGCTTAACTACTTTTCTTAATCAAAGTTTGGAAATTCTACTTTAGTGCACTTTCAATTCAATATTTACAAGCAAGATTTGTGATCTTGAAATTAATAGTCTCATCTAAACCATTTTGGCTTTTTACTGCCTTGCTGTTCAATTACACTGTGATCTGATCCATTTGCTCTGAAACTGCCAGCTGCTGGGGAACTCTGATGCTTCTGGAATTCCCTGCTGAGTGACAGTGAGGTCTTATTCCTATCCACTTGCAGCCGAAGCATCTGGAGTGTTAAGCAGTAAGTACAGCATCCAATTCCTCCCATTCCTTGTTGTAAAACAAACAGAGAATACTCCCCATAGAATGGTTCTGTTCCTTTCCACCAGATCGAAGCAATAACTGAGAACACATTCCTTGGTGGAAATCACAAATAGAGTCAGTAAACACAAAATATTAACATAAGCAATAACGTACCCCAGGCACATATAGCCATTATGACCATGTTGTTTTTTTAAGGCAATGGTGTTAACTTCATGGTACGGCTTTCTGTGCTTTCATAAAGGTGGCCATAAAGGGAAACCAGCCAAATCTGGCGATTTGTAATGGTGAGACTCGCAAAGAGTATCAGAGCGCTGTAAGGAGGATTGCTCCCTGCACATAGTGGTAGCTCTGCTTTGGGAATTCCACTGCATGAAATTGTTGCATAAATTATTTGAACTCATGAGAGTTGAGATAGTATAAGTTTCTTTCAAGAGAAAATGTGGCAAGGGGTGACTTGTGTGGGCATGTATTTGTATTTATGTGTATGTATTTTCATATATATTTTAATTCTGAGTCATATAGTTATAAAAGATTCAGTTCTCCACTGAGATCAGAAGTACATGAGGTTCCCCCAAATTAGAAAAGTAATTTCTCTTGTCCTGTTGTCACTGTACTATTTATAATCAAATTTTTGCTTGTGTATCTTTGATACTCAGGCTGAACACTCTAGTTTATAACTTTAGTCCATTTTTGCCATTTAGTACAGTAGTGCAATTGCATCCTTGAATGTCGACTTCAGGCAATGTGTACTTTTATCAGCTTCTCATGCTTCTTCTTCCCAAATATATGTGCCTATCTCTGAGGTTAGAATCTTGACAGTATGGCACAAACCCATGAAAACTGCATTAGTTCCTGGTCATGTTACTATATCCAATATAGGCTTAGTCATTCTGAAATTTTTGGTTCTTGCAATGTGAATTTTGGCTCTTTGTATCTGCTCGATTGCTTAGGGAGTGGGAGTACCCGTACTGTGTAGAGCCGTATGATACAGAATTTTCAAACCTCACCTGCATTCTGATCATCCACCACTTGCTTTTAAAGCGAAACAAAATTTGAGAATTTAGTTCCTTCATTCCTTTGCCTCCATTTCAGATGTTGTTTGGTTATGAACCATGGGCCAGATGATGTTCAGTCAACCATTAACGACACCATCAGAATGAGCTGAGATTTTAGGAGGAAGCCAGGTGCCAACTTCTATTCATAACTTACTTCTATCCCAAACAATATGGCAAGAGGGGGATAAAGTTAAGTTGTTCTTTTCTTCAATAAGTACTGTCTAACCTGTTGGATTTATATGAGGGGTGAATATGTGATGAGGATTTATAGGAAATAGCTCACTTGTTGTTACCCCAGGCTGGTTACACGAGAGCAGATGTTAAAATGGCAATAACATTGTTATGGAAAGTAAAGCTATATTAGGTAACTTTTAAAAGGTTCTATCATTTTATTGCCTATTCATTGTTTTCTTCTTTTTTTTTTTCTTATGCAAAATGTATACCACAAGAATCATAATGCTGCAGGAACCTATTCTGCAGGCAAAAGTATATGAAAAATAGGTCCAATAGAATTCAAAACTATAATAAAAAGTAAACTTCTGAAAAATCATTTTTCATGTAGTACGTGTAGAAGTCTTGGTGCTGTGGTTATATAAATGTTATACAAGCACTCAGGAATAATGCTGTCATTCTAACCCATAACTATAAGAGTTTTATATTGTGTCATACCATCATGTATTTTATACATGCTCTGTGCACATATATATTTTTATTAATAGTTCTGATCAGTTACAGTTTATGTGTATCCCTCTTCCACATCACGTGGTAAAATCACTGTTTTTCTTGACGTGTTCTCTTCTTACCTTACTCTGATATGACCCGTGCAAGCCACACTTTTGGCTGGGTTAGTTGTAAAGAAATGAGGCAAGGATTTTGGCTTACAAAAGATGATTGCCTCTGTAGATTGATAGGTATATGCTTCCCTGTAGTTTAGTTCTCTGAAACACTATTGCATTTCAAGGGATTATTGGGGGCCTAAATTTGTTCATTTGTTTAGGAATTTTGTGCTCTAAAGGGTAAAGAAATGCAAAGTTTGGTCAAGATATTAGGAAAGCAGTAAGTACATTACATACCAAAATGACAAACTAGATAACTAGCTGAGAGTATTTTTTTAAATTTATGTAGGGC
>NW_009259796.1:2476885-2535350 GCF_000687185.1 Egretta garzetta
TTTCCAATAAGTGCCACGCACTGTGAAAGGGTCTAAAGTTTAGACCAGTATTCGCTGTTTATCTCAGTAAATGATGCTGGGAAACACAGGCAGTGAGAGGAGAAAAAGATGTCAGGAGAGACAGGGAAAAAGAACAACAAAACCGGTTTCTGTTTGGACTAACTTCATTTACTAAGTCTTCTCCCAAAGGACTTCCTTTTGTAAAAAATTCAGCACTGACTCTGTTCAGAGCAATCCATGCTGAGACACCCACAAAGTTTTTCTGTAGTATTCCACTGTATGAGAGGAAAGGTAGGGTGTTTTCTTGATTTTTATCATTCTTCTATAATACTGTGCCTCATCTTCTCTGCTGGGAATTATCCCAATGCAAATGAAATCATATCAGAGTAAAGACTACTAGAAAACCATGCACATTTACCATCTTCTTCAGATCATGTCAGTTGAGGGGGACGAAAAAAACACCTCGTGTTAAATCCCAGAGCTTGGTAGTGGTTTTATTGTGGCGATTATTTTTTTTTTTAATTGGTGTTTTGTTTTGTTTTTTCAACTTGCCTGCTGACAAAAGTGAGCAAAGAAATAAAATGGTCATGGACATACACTGATACAAGAGAAAGAAGAGAGAGTAATTGCATGTATA
This sequence comes from Egretta garzetta, assembly GCF_000687185.1. Classification (NCBI taxonomy): domain Eukaryota; kingdom Metazoa; phylum Chordata; class Aves; order Pelecaniformes; family Ardeidae; genus Egretta; species Egretta garzetta. Next base: position 2,477,523 of record NW_009259796.1, read on the forward strand.
AACTCCAAATGCCTAGCAGAACCCAGAAAAGCCAATGGATACAAAGGTGAAGGAAGATGCAGTGGATTGCCCTTCAGAAACTGTGTGAAGGAAGAATAATATCAACCACTTTACAACAAATTTCAAACCCCAGCTGTATCAGAAATGGCCAGTCCCTCATCCTAGCTTGGTCTTTACCTTTTGGTAGTTCCTGAACAGTTTCAATTGGCTCCTCTTTGCCTTAGTCACCATGTCATTGCAGAGAAATCACATCCTTGCCAGCCCTGTTTGAAATGAGCCATGTGATTCAAAACTACTGTGCCATTTCACAACCATCATGGCACTTCTAAAAAGTTAAACCTGAGAATGTGCACCGTATCAGTTTCTGATTCATATTAAAGCCACTGAGCTAATTAGAGCAATGCATATGCAAATGTAATTAGTGATGACATGCATGCAAATAATTTAAAATTCATCATGATAAATATTTCACTAATTCCATAACAAGGATGACATTTGATCAGGAAGCAATTGCTTAGAGCTGCTTTTAATTGAAATGCCACAAACATTTGAAGAGGAATGTCTTGGTTGTGTGTAAGTTCTGCTCTCAAGGCAAAGAGGATGAGTGCTAGGATGAGTCCTTTAAAAATAAGACTGATTAGAAATTAGTTTAAAACGTGCACAGTTTGACACTGGTTTTGAAGACTTCTGCTGCTACCCAGTTGCCAGGAGTTTTAAAATACAGACTGTGTGCAGCCTCTGCGTGACCGGACAGTGAGCAGAGAGCTGGGTGTGATACAACAATAGTAAAATCAACAGGAGTCTAATTATGACAGCCTGAAGCTGTTTATAATTATAATGCTTAATTAGGTGAGACATAAACAAGGAGAGAGTTCATTTGGTCAATGTTCTCTACAATATTTTGTTCTGATGGGAAATAAAATCCCTATACTGACCCAATAATCAAAACAAAGTTTTAAACTGTTCATAGCCTTTGGCAAAATTAAACTTTGTAATTGTGACATTTTATGAAAAGTTTTGACAAAATTTTACCCTTTTTAAAATTAAAATGTACGTGTAAAGAGCAGTTCTTCTTGAGAATAGTCAGATGTCCTCCTTCCCAAGCCATGCTTTTTCTGTTTGAAAACTGAAGTGTGTTGCTATTGAAAAGCTGCCTGGTTATCTACTTAGTTGTATATGGTATATTGTCGTTGTAATCTCTTGGATAGGCAAGGTGTTTCATAGTGCTGAGATCTTCCCTCATGGTGAAAGCAGGCAGCTGCAGTGCAGGGTTCCCAGCCAAAGTCACCCAGGGATGGGCTGGGCAGGTCTTAACCTGGGGGCATCCACAGACCTGGGAGCCCTTTGCAGAGGGCTGTGCCATTGCTTTAGAGGAGAACGGCAGAGAATTTAGTGATGAGAAGCCACAGGATGATGTATCATGTCCCCAAAGCCATAGGTTTGTTTTGCTGAGCTTTTGTTTGGAACTTTCTTACCATAAAAATGTATGTTCTAGTTCAGACTGGTGTCCTCTCTTGGCATCTCATCCCCCATAGCAGCAAATATGTAGGAAGGAGAATAAAAAAGGAAAAACCTTTAATAATATTTCCCCCAGAAGACACCTGCAGCCTCCAGCAATTTATTTTTCCTTGAAGGGCATTTTAAGCCAGTTGTATCTTACATGTAATTGCTCTTGAGGTATTTTTCCATCTTTTATCTATTTTCCTCTCTCCTCTCAGCTGCATCCTTCATCCTGTCCCAGTGGCATCCCAGCAACATGATTCTCTATTTTTGTAGTGGAAGCCACTCTTACCTTGATGTGCTCTCAGTAAAGTGCAGTTTTGATAGGAGACTTTCACATAGTCCTACCAAATGGTCAGCTTTCCAAATGCCATTGACGTGATGCGAGCTCTGTACGCTTACTTTATAAAGACTGCATATTGTATACACACTAAATTTTTCACTGCGGTGACAAAAATCAAGAGTTAAAATGAGACATTAGTGTGTATGTTTTGGGAGCAGAGGAAGATAAGACTCTTCTACTGCAAGATGGCAGTTGCTTTTTTTTTTTTTTTTTTAAGGCAGGAGATCACTCAGTAGTTATTGAAAGACAAAGGTGACATTTTTTGATCAAAATCTTTTTGCCAAAAATGCAACATTACTTACATATTTTCCTGCGAGCTTTTGTCAAGTTGCTTTATTTAAAAAAGGGGAATATGTGAACATTCCACAAAACTTCTAAAGAAAATTGGCACTTAAAGCTATCTGAGTTTAAAAAATGAATGCTGGTGCACTAAAAACCAAGGAAATGTTTTGCTGGAGCTGACATTACGGAGGAAAAAAAAGTTTCATTGGTTTTGTGCTGTAATGATCACTGCTTGCTGATATCTGTACTGAAAGCACAAAGTGGGCGGTATGTAAAGCAGAAGCTGTAAAAGTACTGCAAAAGGAATACTGGAAAATTGTGGTATTTTCTCATTCTGGGCTTCAGTCTGTCAGTCAGACTGAAGTAACAAAATATTTTACTAAACTAAAAATTAATTTGATCATTTATCCTAACTCAGAGAATAGTTCATTATTATTTGTAATTGCATGGCCATTACAACTGTAGAGTAAGTTAATAAAAATGACTTACAGTACTGAGTATTAATTTTTGACTAACAAGTTGTAAAGCTTGCTTCTGTGCTTCGGGGATTGTTTCTTCTTTAATGCAATTAACATTTTTATGCTGAAAGAGGCATGTTCTTACTTAAGCCATAAATTATTAAACAACACTAAATAAAAAATCTGAAGTACGCATGTATGCATTTCTGTATGTTTCTTCAGGCAATTAATTTTTAATTTAACAAAGTCATATATTGGCAATAACTTTTAGCATGGTAAGGTTGTTTTATCTGTTTTATTGTCATTTAGTAAACCAACTGTAGGTTACATACACAACCAAGTGCTTTTCAAGCCAGGGTGTTGAATTGAATTATTTTATATTTCTGTATGCTTTCCAGAAAATAAGCATAAAATGGAGTGATAAACCTGACTCAGAATAAATCATGTTAAAATGAGGAAGCAGAATGTATTGAAAGATTATTTAATAGAGTTCCTGAGCATCATTCTTGGAACCAATATTGTTTAATGTTTTCAGTAATAGCTTTGGCACAAAAAGTGCAGTATTCTGTTGAAATTTACTAAAGACTTAAAGTTAGGTGGCATCATCAACAGAGGAGATGGATTGACTTGCTGGGCAGAAAGTGTGGAATGACATTGAGGGTGGAATTTTTTTGTTTGGTTTTAAGACAAAACAAACAAAAGATATTAGTCTAACTGCCCATCCTTTTGGGGGAAGTAATAGACTGAAGTATAAATTGATGTAGGTATGACTGTGAGTTGCCAGTGTGATGCAGTGGTGGGGAAAAGGGAAAATTAGTTGCAGATTGCATCATTCAAGATCCTTCCAGAACTACTGGAGTGTTAGACCCCATGCAAACTCCTGTTACTCTATAGGGGGTTATATATACTCTGCTCTGTAGGGGGTTATATACTTGTGATTAAGAACCATGAATTATTACAGATGAGGACTGAACTTAACACTGACATTTTATATCACAGTGTTTGCAATTTCTTTTGTGTGTATTAAGTATCACGTTAGATGCTAGTGGAGCACTAGAATATTTAAATCCTTAGAATTCATACTTATATGTGAGAAATAGAAGTGACCTGGAGTGCTTTGATTTTGGGATAAATAGTTTTTGATGCTTTCTCTGATCATTTTCCTTTCTGAAAATCAGTTGGCATTTCATGATTTTGGAACACATAAATTGAAGAAGTATAAAATCATAAATCATGTCACTTCTGAAAATTTGTACTTAAGAACAATTAGTCTATTCTTTATGTCTATTGGATGATAAATATGCTTCATTCTTTTGCCTTTGAGAATGTCTTACTAATATTAGTTTTAACATTAGAGATAAATTTAGTTATTATATTTCTATAATTTTATATAATACATTTCCTTTTACTTAAAAAGGACTAAATGTACTCATTGTAAATGCAAACACATTTTTTAATATTTTGGTTATATCAGAAAGGAATTAAATATAAACATAATTTTCAGTATATAGTATTTTTAGATAGAAAACTGGAGCATTAAGCAGTGGAGGGTAGTCACAAGTGGGGATTTACAGACATTAACATCTGCTGTGTTATTTGAATGCTGTGGAAATATACTGCAGAGTGCAAATAGAAATAATTGTGCATTAATGGAAAAGATACGGATTGAGGCTGTGTATTGATATATATTAAAACGCTACGGTTTGTACAAAAGTTGTGTGCCCTTATAGATCATCATTTCCCTATCCGTGAAAGTAGCTGCAGCCCACGTTGACCTTATTCACTGTTCCTCTCCTGTCATAGATAGTTTTCAGGAACGATTGAATTTTTGTTGCTTGACTTGGCAGTGTTGAAACGTAGGAGGTAGTGAACACAATGCATGTCCAGAGGAAGGGCAATGATAAGGGGAAAGGTGAAAGTGTTCTAGAGACCAGACACGTGTCAAAGCATATTCTACTTCAAAAAAGGAAGAGGAGACTTGCTATGGCTTAGGATCTGTCCCACAACTAAGCCCCTTTCATGTCACTTAAGGTAGAAGCTGCACTGTCCAAGTCTTTCCTGAGCCTTTTTCATGTTCAGTGCCACAATATTTCCCTCTCTGTGTACGACTTAAATAGAGATTTGGTTTGTTTGTTTCCTTTTTTCATGACAGGCCCACCATGGGTAGACAGGTGACTTAGTCTCATAAGTAGGAAACTGGAGCGCTGATGTAATTTTTTTTTTTTATTTCAAGCTATTGACCTATCTGACAAATATTTACATGTTTATAAAGATACTGCTTTAATATATAGGATTTTTCAAAGATTTTTACTCTCCAAGACCCTTGGGTATGTGTTTCCTCTTTTGCATTTCCAGCTTGCTGAAATGGAAATGTTTTAGTTTAAACCACATGGTTTTGTAAATAAATAAGATGTGATCTATGGCTAAGTTGATGAGTTAGTCATGTTATGTTCCCTTTGGATTTGCTGGAGATTTAGTCTATAAACTTAGTGAAAACTAGGATTTAATTAGCATCACCCTCAAGGAGATGTTTCCATGTGATCAGCTACATAATGTTCTAAAAATGCCTGTTTTTTCATTGACTACAAACAGAGCTAGGGACATCCATACTGGTTCGGTGAACTAATTCATTTTCCTAGTTTACTGCAAATCATAGGGAACGGTTTAAATGGATCTTGCCTTGTACTTATAGCTTTCATAACAAAAATTTCTGTTGGTGGGAACGGGATCAGGATTTCACTCCAAATCTGTTTGTATTATTGCTAGTGTTTTGTTAAAGGGATGCTGAGTAAGCAGTTATGCAAGAAATGCCAAATGTTTTCATGGTCTATGAGAGATTACTTAATGAGATCATAGGGGATAAATACTGCTAATCCAAGGAACATGGCTTTATTATTCATAATACAGGAAAAATTAAAGGAAGTTATTTTTTTTCCCAACTACCTCAGTTGGCCTAAGAATCTACTTTCCTTGCAGACCTTGGCCTCCTGAATATCAATAGCTCAGGTTTCATCTATTACCAGTCCTGTGATCTGTGAGTTCGGGAAAACTTATCTGAAATAAAAAATATGAACTGTTTTTAAAGTTTTGTTAAGATGAAATTTTGGTTCTATAAAATATATAAAATATTTTAATTACTCTTACTGAAATTATTACATTCTTGACAACCCTGTATAATGTTCAGTACTCAATAAAATATGCTATTTCTCTATGGCTCAAAAGTTTTTAAAGATTTGTAGAAAATGGAAAGCATCAATTTTAGTTTGAAGTCTTTCTTCAATACAGTTGGCTTTTAGATGGATAAATGGATCAGCAAAACTGATAGGCATTTATTTTATTAGTATTTTTCAATATTATCAATTCTGTGTCCAGTATAGTCAACCAGAAGAATCCAGTCATATGAATGCTTTTTTAACTCAGTTCTGTTCCCCCAATAACATTTAAAAAAAAAAAAAAAAAAAAAAAGACATCAGAGAGAACTGAAATTCTTTCTATCTCAGAGGTATGCAGCACATCAGCTTAATTCCTAATACAACGTGTGTTTAGTGAGATCCCTCTATTGTGAAAGGATTTTTTCCAACATCTGTAAAGCTTCTTCCTGCCAACTAGGATCTTTGCAAATCTAAACCACAACTCTTTACCAGCAATTTGAAAATATACTTGAAGCATATGGATGTTGAAGTATGAGAATATGGGCCATCTGGTCATCATATGTCTGCTGTGCATGCTCGGATTGGTTTGTCAAGGGTCTCAGAACTGTTTCTGAAGGATTATTAAACAAGAAAAAAGCAGAAGATTGCTATAGAGCCGTGAAAGGTCTTGGGCCCCCTTTGGCATGTCTTTAGTCTTGAGCTCCAATGAACGCATGAAATGAATGTGCTTACCACATATGTTTATTGTCTCCTGCTGGATGGCTCCAGAACCATGTCCTCCTGTTTTGTTGGCTCTGATGTTCCTCAAACAGGCCTAACCTGCAGGTACGTACCCATGGGAGAGTGTCGATGCTCCTGGTGGGTAGTCGTACTCGCACAGCTGTGGCCCTACTGGCACGAACAAGGAGAGAAAGCAGCAGCGCCCACTGCATCTCCTCCAGCCCTACCTCCAAAGTTTGTGGCCTGTATCTTTGCACTCAGACATTTTATGTAACTGTTCATGAAGTTCTTCCCTGCTCTGTATACCCAGTGACAATTTCATTTTTGCAGCAATGGTATTCATTTTACTATAGCTTTTTCAGTGTCAAAGAATTTAAAATGGGAAGAAAGAATATCCCTTTGTCTGCTTCAGGCAGGCAAAATTCTGTCTCTTGTCACTTAACATGAGATTTGAAACCTCCAACCATTATTTTTAACTGTGATGAGAGGAAGTTTAGGCCTACAGTTGTCTACTCTTTCTTCATTTCCATTCCTTATTTTTTCTCGTATGGAAGGGAAGAAGTTTGATATTTTACATACAGTACAATAGATCTCTTCCAGAATAATGTTTTTCTTCCTATGCTTTAATGAAATTTTTAGTGCTGTACCCAGTTGCACACAGTATTATAGATCATTGAAGTCTTTGTGAAGAATTCTGTCTTAACAAGAGACATGTACCTGTCAAGATCCATGTAATTGTCCACATTTTCTGGTATTTATTAAGCTGGAAAGTTGATCAATGAGCAGAAAATTGCTTGGAACATTAACGAGAACAGTAGAAATATGCTATATACACATGGAAAGGTTTTAAATATTTTCCAGTCAAAGCTCCATGACCAGTACAGAGACAGTGATGTATAATTAATCAGGAAAACACCTTATCTACCCATATTGATATGTGTCAGTAATATAATTGTGCTTTCTTTTAATGGGCTACAAGGAAATGACACGGTCCCCCACAACATCCTTCTCTCTAAATTGGAGAGCTATGGATTTGATGGGTGGACTGTTCGGTGGATAAGGAACTGGCTGGATGGTCGTGTCCAGAGGGTAGTGGTCAATGGCTCGATGTCTGGATGGAGACTGGTGTCGAGTGGTGTCCCTCAGGGGTCCATGCTGGGACTGGTGCTGTTTAATGTTTTCATCAATGACTTAGACAGCGAGATCGAGTGCACCCTCAGCAAGTTTGTGGATGACACCAAGCTGAGTGGTGCAGTTGACACACCAGAAGGATGGGATGTCATCCAGAGAGACCTGGACAGGCTGGAGAGGTGGGCCTGTGTGAACCTCATGAGGTTCAACAAGGCCAAGTGCAAGGCCCTGCACCTGGGTCGGGGTAACCCTCGGTATCAGTACAGGCTAGGGGAAGAAAGGATCGAGAGCAGCCCTGCCGAGAGGGACTTTGGGGTGCTGGTGGATGAAAAGCTGGCAATGAGCCGGCAATGTGCGCTGGCAGCCCAGAAGGCCAACGGCCACAAAAATGATCCGGAGGCTGGAGTACCTCTCCTATGAGGACAGGCTGAGGGAGTTGGGCTTGTTCAGCCTGGAGAAGAGAAGGCTGCGGGGAGACCTGATTGCGGCTTTTCAGTACCTAAAGGGAGCCTATAGGAAAGACGGGGAAAATCTTTTTAGTAGGGCCAGCAGTGACAAGACAAGGGGTAATGGTTTTAAACTAAGCCAGGGTAGGTTTAGACTAGATATAAGGAAGAAGTTCTTTACAATGAGGGTGGTGAAACACTGGAACAGGTTGCCCAGAGAGGTAGTGGAGGCCCCATCCCTGGAAACATTCAAGACCAGGTTGGACGGGGCTCTGAGCAGCCTGATCTAGTTAGCGGTGTCCCTGCTCCTGCAGGGGGGTTGGACTAGATGACCTCTAGGGGTCCCTTCCAACCCAAAACATTCTATGATTCTATGATTCTATGAAATGTGGTGCTGAAAAAATGTGTAAGTTATCATTGAGTGCTATTACTGAGAATGTTATAAAACTTCTTTTTTGTGTGTGCCTTTTTCTTGCATGAGTGGTTCTCTTTTTACCAAGAATATGTTCTTCTAAATTTTGCATTAAAAAAAAAAAAAAAAAAAGGTAAAATTAAACTCTCATAGTTTCCTTGTTTGGTATAATTTTGCATATATATGTGTATATATTTGTGTTTCTTTACACTTCTGAACAACAGACATTGTGAAGAAAAAAATATATCTCACTGTAGCTGCAGGATGAGTTTTGTTTCCTCTCAAGCTCGTTTTGATTACCTATATATATCTTAAAGCAAAGTTCCTATAACTAAAGTGATGACAGAAATTTTCAGGCCCTTCTTTCTCTGACCTCTATTTGAGAACCAAGTTGATGCTGTGGTAGCAAGTCCCAGTCCCATCATGGGCAGCGTGCGTGGGGCTGTGCTCTGTCAAACATTCTGATGCAAATAGTACAGGTTTTGATAAGACACTACTCATAAGTTCTACCTGAACTACATTATAATTGATTACAGTGAGGGACTGCTCATTTTTTGGTGATGTTACAACACAACACTGCATTTTGTGGGGAAATGATTTTTTGCAGAAAATTCAACTGAACAATGGGTTTGAGAACACATTTCTAATTCCTTGAAAATACCTAATTCTATATTTCACTTTTCCTGTACTATTTAAAATATTTATCTTAAATCTCATTGATTTAAAAATAAGAATGCAGTGCTGCTGCTACTTTATGGTACTAGAGTTTGGCATAGTTCGCCTGGGATTCCTAGGTACTACTATTTTTTTTTTTTTTTTTTAATTCAACAAGTTAGTAGCAACAAATACAGGGTAAGATTGGGGTTTTTTTGTTGTGTTAAACTAATGCTTCATAGTACCTAGGTGTCACAGTGTGGGAACAGCTTAAAAATAATAGTTTAACATCTAATATACAAAAAAACCAATTTATAATCTGACCAAAGATTTTTTTGATTGTGCAGAGATGTTGGAGACGTGAGGGCCTTTCCTGTGATTACCACTAGTCCTTGGAAATGTCCTGGCAAACTGTGAAGACCTTTTTAATCATGTTGGAAGTGAACAGAATAGTTTGTTAGGCATGAAGTCCTAGTTATATTCTTAAAGTTCAGTTCTGCAACATTTCTTCTCTTCAGTCCTGCTAAGGGCCATACTTGTTAATATGTGGCTAATGCAAAAAGGGAGGGAATTGCATGCAAATTATTTTCTTTCCTCTTTCATCTCATCTTATTGTCTGTGCCTTTTTCATAAGTGAACACTACCCCCAACACCAAACACTTCAAGGAACGCAAATTAAGATTGTGCTTTATGTAAAGGCTTGTCCCCGTTCCCTGTGCTCAGGCTGAAATTACTAAAACTTTAGAGGTTTATAGTTAGAGCACTTCCAAAAGAACACAATCATCATCATATTTTCTTGTGTATTTAAGTGCTTTTGAAGGGGATATGTAAGCATGAGTGAAATGAGATGATAATAGCAAAAAACCTGTAGGCTAAATACTGCTTTCTTGACTCCTTTCAGTTTTCACTGAATATTGATTTTTTTTTTCCCTTTTTCTATAATTTCAGTTTATAACTACAGTTTATCCACTGGTATTAAATGTGATGCTGATTGCTAGAGTGTTTTAGCCCCCAAGCATATTGTCAATATTAACCTTGCACCTTTAATAACTTAAGATAGTCCTGCTTGTAAGTCTGCTTTCTCTCATGATGTTGTACTGCCCCAGGCTAGCAGCTGCACTTAGCCTAGACATGGATCTGAAATCTTCTTCACTGAGTCCAGAGGGGCAACACAAACATTTTCCATGAAGAGATTTAACTTGCCCACCTACTCCTCCTTGAAAATTCCTGGTAGCTTGTAATTCTTTCCTTGCTTCAAGGAAGAGAATCATTTGTCCACGCAGAAAAATTAGTTCTCTCCTTCCCCTTTGATATGACTGTTTCTCAAGGCTGTGGCTCCTCTGTTGTCCTGGGCTGCGTTAACCATGGACGAGTGGTCTCCTAGCCTTTCGCTGTGCCAATGTCCTTACAGGATAGCCAGTTGCCTGCTCCCCACCCTGCAAGTTTTGATCTCTTCTGTATACCCAGTCAAGAAGTTGATGAAAGGATGCTTCTAGAAAAGTAACTACTTTTAGAAGACAACCTGCTTCCTTTGATAATATTTCTCCTATTCTTGGCAGTAAGCTTTAATATTGAAAGTACTAGCCTATTTATGGCTCAGGCTTTGAGCTAAAAATAGTTTAAGTTCAAGGCTAATGGGTAGTCATAATGCAGTGGGTTCTCCAAGTTCTGCTGCAGTGTGAAACTTCTCCTTATGTACCTTCAGGTGTAATGCCACCACCTAATCACACTGGAGTGTGAAGCCAACTAGTTTCCTTGAAAAGGTTGGAAACATTCCAGGAATTGCCAAGGTTGCATAGAGACAAGAATATTTCATTTCCTATTCCTTTTCTTGTTCCTTTTTCTGTATTAATGAAATGTTTGAGGGAGCTGGGAGTTGCCGGAGTAATGTGTAGGCAGAGATTATTTGATACTTGTTCATGTTCAAGGTCTGCTCTCATATTGCAAGTGGTTTCTTGTTTACAGTTATCATCCCCACAAAATATTAGAAAAAAAAAGAAAAAAAGGAGGAACTAACTCTACATTGCAAAAAAGAATTTAAGTTCCATTAGTGATATTAGATCAGGCACACTATGCTGCCTGTGATTACTTTTTAAAATATAAACGTCTTAAAAGCAGGAACGTAGAGAGATACTAAACCACATCTATAATCAGAAAACTAAGACTGAAGATGGGTATTATATCAAGTGCTTTAAGTGTTTAAAGAAAAAAAAATCCAAACCATGGAGTAAATAGATACATTTTTACTGCTTTGTCTCCTTCCCCACTGGGTAAAATCTTCTCTACATTAAATGTTAGGCCACAGTAATGTCTTAAAATGTATTGGAGAAAAAAACCCAAAGGCCATGGAATATGTACTTTTTGCTTTTATTTTGTAATGTGATTGTGTCTCGAAGGGAAAAATTATCTTTCCTATGATACTAGAAATCATCTGTCTTACAACACAGCAGTTATATTTTTTAATAGATTGTAGTACAAGCTTTTTTAAAAAAAGCTTAATAAGCTTGCAAATCAGTAGATTGTTTGGAAAGATACTATTGCTAAGAAATAGAAAATAAATTAATTCACTTTACAATAGCTTTTATCTGTATATTACTGATTGAAGGACACTATTTTTTTGTCCAAGGTCTGTAAGCTGTATATAGCAATAGGAAACTAAATGTAAGCATAATAAAAATATTTTAAAATTTTTTTAGATTTTATCTTGACAGGTGTAGGATAATAGCAGCATATTATTTGAATAGCAAGTTCTGTTACTTTATTTCTGAGATAAGTAGAAAGTACATTTATATATACAAGAAAGTAAAAACTTGTAGTAATCATAATTGTTTATATAAATTTGTTTCCACTGGGCCATAAAAGTACTCTTTTGAATATTGGAATTTCATTTAAACTGTGTTTAAAAGTTCTCCCACTCATCAATATAATAGCATAAATTTAATCCAGGAATTTTTAGACTTATGCTTAGGTTTGTTCCTAATCACATGACTTGAGTCATTTCTCTTGTGTGAAATGCCTTATAATTTGGAAAGTGTCAGTATCCACCAGTTTGGTCAGCTACATTTAGAAATGTGAAACTTAAAAATCATTGTTCAGAGAACAGTATTTCTCCCAAACTCATCTAATCCATCAGTTATAGAAGCTTAGTGCAGATAAATGTGCTCTGTAAAATTGAGAACACTTCTGGTTTCCTGACTAGCATCTGCAACAGGTTGGATGAGGTCTATTGCTTTGAGGAGTGTGTGTGTGTAGTTTGTTTGTTTTCTTTTTCTCTTACATAGTTCTGTTTTGAGAAGGTTTTCTAAGGCTTTGAGTGACAGTGAAAAGGAAGAGTGGGGTAAAGAAAAGAGAGGGGAAATACTTAGGGAGAGACACTGTGCCAGTTGCTGTTGGCTGGTTTCTGTGTAAAAATCTTTTCCTGGTAAATGGGGTTCCTTAATTCAAGCCTGTTGTCTGACATCCAAGCCTGAACTACCCAAGAGAGTGGGGGAGAGAGGGAGAAGGCGTGGATATTGCCTGGTTAATAGGTTGTAGGTTATCACTTGTTCAATGACAAAAGAAACATTGTACCTAACTGTCTGGGTGAATCTAAAGCAATCCAGGGGGAACGTAAGTGGGTGGCAGTATGTAATTAAATGCCCAAGTATCTTTGGAATGCCTGAAACCTCAATTTGATTTGTTGTTGCTGCTTCTTGCTTGTCAAGCTTATGAAGTGAGAGCTGGGAAACCAATACATGTGTCAATTGTTGCATGAAGTGTGATGTTGTAAACACTCTCTTATCTCTGCAGAGACCTAATAATATTAAAAGAGTGATTGATGCCTCTGGCATACAAATATAGAAATTAGAGATGATAAGAGTTGTCTTTAGAAAGACTTCATCTGTTGTTGGAAGGTTTTTTGTTTTGTTGCGGGTTGTTGGTTTTTTTTTGTTCTAAATGGGCACTTCTCTTGGGAAATTAAAAAGATTAATAAAGTTCCTCGAGAGAGAGGCACTTCTGCTTAGCAAGTATTTTAATCATTTCAGTGACCCCTTTCTATTGTAGGACACTGAAGTTCAAGTCCCTTCTCATGTAACTTAGACTTGGGACTTGCATTTGGGCCCTCATACTTACTACCTTTTCTAGCTTCTGTCATTTTTCCACATTTTGTTCCACCTGGGAGTTCCTGAGGCTGAATTAAATCTTCAAAAGCTTTCACAAAAATAATTTTTGTTTCCTGCTCAGCTTAATATCAAAGACTGTTTGGGTTGAGTGATGTGCCTGTAAAATTCACCTGTGTACTGAAATAAACTTCCTCTGCCAACAAGCTCCTATTGAGGAACAATACCCACAAATGGATCTTCTCTCTTGTAGCTAATCTTCTCTGTGTGGTCCAATCTGAGATACTTGAATTTTGTTGGACGTGATGTAATTAATTTTCATGGTTTGTTGTATTGCTTTTTGTTACAAGTCTTACAACACATTTTATATGACATAACATAGTAAAAGTCTTGTGGAACAATATTGATATAGAGAATATACACTTTTATAAATGAGGGTGCGTCAATAAAATAATCATAATTATTTCCCTGATTATTGCTAAATCTAATAGAAAAGCCACATGAGAGAGAAATTTAACATGATTTGTAACAGTTTGCTTCGCTGTTATAAAAGTCGGTTATAAATAAGTATATTTTAACCAAAACCAGTGTTAAAGTAATACATTGGGAAATTATATTTATAAACTCATTTACCCCCAAATTAATAGAAAATTATTAAAGTTTCACAGAAGATTTCTATTTATCATCAAACAAATTACTTTTCTAGCTGTAATGATCTAAACCATTATGGATTACAACTTTAAATATGGTTTCCATTACATGCAAAATTTCCTGAGCACTCTTAAGAAGGAGGAATTGTTGACCTGACGAGTGCGTTGCACAGTGCAGGTCCTCACGCAGGTGCGTGCTGAACCTACAGCTGAATTTCCAAACTGAGCAGGAAGGAGTCCTTTCTATGATCAGTCCTTTGGGTCCTCATGGAATGGTGATTAATGGTTAATGTTGTCAAGTGATTATAAGATTTTTGTGCACTGCTACATCTTGTGGGAAAATGAAATTTGGTTATCTGAACTTTGCAAGGCTTTGAGGTTTTGTGGGTTTGTTTTCTTAAATTTTATTTTATTTTCATTTTATTGTCTCTTCATGTAGTTTTAGTCATGACATTATGACAAACTTATGACAAAGGGATTTGGTGCATGGTCAGACATTCCCTCGGGATTCTTTGCGGATCAGAGGTAACACAGCAGTGCAAATAAAAGGCAGGCTTCCTATAAACAAGATAAGTAGAAAAAAATGAGTCTGTGGTTGTTGGATTAATTATACACTGTCCATTCAAGGTGATGGAGTTTACGCAGCTGTGTAAGAAGGTAGTTGTTAGGCTGGAATTAGAATATAATGATTGAAAGAAATGGGCAGTTACTGCCTGTTTGATAGGGCAGCAGGTACACATTTGTAATCACTTGGTCTGCAAAAAAATTTTTGAGTTTTGGGTTAATAGAATAGAAACAGAGGTGTGGCTTGTTTTATTCATACTAATAGCTCTCCTTTTCAGGGCTGCAGCTGTTCCCATACTGTGGTTTTATCATTTGTGTTTGGAAGGTGCATCAGACCCTGGATGGTTCCTTCAAGCAGGCAAATTGCAAGCCAGGATCCAAAGCAGGACTGGTCCATCCATCCTGGATTTAATTTCAAATATTGTTAGATTATGGACTTCTCTTTAGAACCTGGAAAAGGATATGCCTGTCTTTGTAGGGGGAAAAAAACCAAAACAAAACATGTCCATGAAATATGTGTGTGCATAACACTCATTCAGTTATTAGTGAGTGCCTCATCTCAGAGAATGAGATAGAAAAGACTCTTGATAATATTATGCTGCTGCTTGTGTCACTTTATGCATTAATTATGCCCTATTCATACCTTGTTTGAATGTGCACAGCCATAGCCACTCAGCCCAGGCCAGTACCTACTACTGCTTTGATGCTAGCCCTTGGGAAAGAAAGGAAAAAGATGATGGCCCTAAGTAGGCCATCGTGACCTATGCATATTTTGAGGCACCAAAAACTGGTGTGGGAAATATTTATTTGCTTCCCTGAATTCGCCAATAGAACTTCATTTGCTGCTTGTATCTACACGTACTACATGAAATCAGAATCTGACCCTGAGAAATCTCTTTGGAGGCCTAAAGAATACAGGTTGGTTTCGACTTGCTTGCCTTGTTTGTTTCAAAGAAGTATGCATCGACTAACAGGTTAGCAAGGATATGCCTAAAACTGGATTTTTTTTCCCAGTTGATGAATATTACCCAGCTTATACTTCTGTAATTATGCATTCAATTACTTGCACTTTTATTTCTGTTTCTTGTACCATAACTGTTTATTGTGCTGCCTGTTATAATTTACTACTTCTATAGAACAATTGAAAAATACATTGAGCATCTTATAAATCAAGATTTGGTGAAGACATATTTTCCTTTTAATTCTCAACTCTGTTTTGGACAGGACTTCGTGGATTAAATAGTAAATAGAGTGAACATGGGTGACTTTACCCTGCTAATCTCCTGTTGTCTTAATAAATTACAGGATTATTTGAACAATACTTTAATGCACTCAAGACAAACCGATGAACACATGCTAAAAGTGAATGAAACATTTATGTTGTTAGAATTAAAGGGAGATAAGGACAATTTTCCTTGGAAAAAATTAATTTGTTACTGATGGAAGATACCTACATATATTAGGAGCTGCTCTGTTGGCTGATCTCATCTTTAATTTCTATTTCACAAGCTATGAATGACAGTGTTGAAAAATGCTGTATGTATACAACTGGAACTTGATCTATATTCAAGCAAACTCCCCAGTTAAACTACCATATTAATTATGCTGCTGTTACTCCACAGCAGTTCCACTGAAGTGGGTTAAAGCTTGCAGATTTACTGAGCTACAGCAGAGCATACATTTTATCTATATATATATTTTTTTTCATAAAAATAAGCTCTCTCTAGGTCCATAAAATCCACATAAGTTTTATTAATCTTGAACTAACAGTGAATAAAAACAAGTGCTATTGTTTCTGGCACTTCTGCCCAAAAACAGAAACAATGCTGGGTAGACTAGCTTCTTGTTGTTGTTACGTTTATTGCTATACTTGCCTCTAGAGAAATGTCTTGCATGTGAGTCACCGTGTTGGGTGCTTGTAGTGGTCCCCACAATTACAATTTATGAATTCCTAACTATTAGTCTTGTAGGATAAAGCTCAAGAATATTAGCATAGGGGAGGGGGGCATGGAAGGCTTCTTGTACCAGTGTGTCCGACCTGTTACCCCTCCTGTGACGCTGGGGTTGGGTACCCGCCCAGTGTCTGAGGCTCTGCAAAATCCTGTTGCCAAAGAGCACTTCCACCAGGAGGGACTGGTCCTGGTCTTATTCAGCCACTTGATACACGTTGCTGCCAGAGTTTATAGCAGAGTCAGAGACACAGAGTAGATCCTGATACAAGAGCAAGGTCTCCTTGGCTAGAGGAAAGTGGAACTGATTTACCTGCTCCCCATTCTACACCCTTTTTGTAACCATTCTTTGAAATGCTGGCAAATGCGGGTTTGGCAGTACATTTGAGATGTGCAGACTTCTCAGAAAATCCAAAATTTTATTTGCCCATGCAAAATATAGTTTCTGTCTTTCTTCTTTGCATGTTTTCCCATAATGAGAGTACCTGGAACACAGTACCTACTGGTGCTTCAGTTAAGGTTATAGTCACCTTAGGCAAATTATAAGGTGTTAATGTCTTACAGATTTAATAGCCATAAAAGCATTGGTGTTTTGCAATGGAAGAAGATAGATAAAGAACTATTACTGAAATAATTCCTTCAGGCAGTATAAATTGTTTTGGTTGAACTATAATAATTTTTGTCAATCATTAGTTGAAAAAAGATGAGCAGAGGACACCTGACATCTACTTTCACACCTGTCTCACTGTGGAAATAATTCACTAATTAATATAAACTGAGGTATTTGCAAGCTAGGATGCTTCTTCCATTTCAAATCTGTGTAGTTACATTTATATCATAGGTGTGACTGAGGTGATAAGAACTGACTTTTTCTTTGCTGTCTTAGTTTAGTTTACAACAGCTCCATTGAAACTGAGACTGTTGGACTTATTTTACTCAGGTGCTGTTTGCCTAAAACCACATAAAAATGACTAAAGGTATTGCATACTCTTCCCAGAGAACAGTAATCACTAAACATTTAAGCCCAGTTTTTGAATACATTTTAGTAAGCATTGTGAATGTCAAGGCTGATAATGTCCCACTGATCCTTATGAGCTGCGAAAAGAGCTGTCAGGCAGACATGACGGACACAATTCAGTATCCAGAAACACAGAAGTTTTCCAGGGTTTAAGACGTAAATCTTTATATATTATGACATTCATGGGTGGCTTTTCTGCATAAATGTGCAGCTGAGTGTAAAAAAGACCCAAAAACAAAACCAAAAAAACCCCACATAATTTTGGGATCCAAGCATCATCACTATGGTTTGACTACATCAGAAGTCCAAAACAGCATGAGAACAGTTCAAACATGCTGTTAACACTATGCAAGCTGGCAGTCAACCCTAAAGCCCCAATTTTTTAATCTTTTCATTCAGTAGGATTTGGAATCACAAGTGCGTGAATCTTGAATTGATGTTCAGGAGCTTGATCACCTGACTGTGATGACTATCGCGTTTGCTTTCTGAGTAGGAAGAATTTACATCCAGGCTAGCTGCTGTCTGTAACCTATGTTTCCATCCTTCCATCTCTGCAGCACAAAATCTTTCTGTTACCAACACTTTTTCCCCAGTATTGTGGATGACTGTGATTGTGTTCATGACATACGGAAAAATGCAGACCATCTTGAGTAAAGATTCAGAGCCTGCATGTGTGTACATTTAGCCAGCAGTCAGTGCTATTCCTGGAATTAAAAAGGTAGTGTTTGAAGAGGGTTAACTGTGCCAACTTCATATGCTGTCTAATTTGAATTAAATCAATAAAGTGATTATTAAATCACTTTAATAAAGATGATGGGTCTGATTAAAGCTGCAGTCACTTTGGGCCACACCAGAACAGATTACACTCAGCTTCCATTAAATAAAAACTGGATTTAAATTTTTTAGCAATTACTGGGGCTTTGGAGGAGAAGCCCTAGCCAAGGATGAATAAATAAGGAAAATCTGATTTTGTATGTACTATTCTGGAGTAAAATTCTGAGTGATGCTGAATGAGCACTGAATTCAGGGACACGCTTTTTGCTGAAGGTTTCAGGAGGATTGTTTTGGTAAAAAGGAAGGGAGGAAATTTCCTCCTGAGAGAAGTCCTGAATTAGAAGCAAAGAGAAGCTCACACACACAAACTGAAGATGGAAACCAGGTTCTTGCACACTACATAATTATCTGGACTAAATCCTTGCAACACATTATTCTGGGTTTTACAATGCTCCTGGGATCTAACCTATAGATAATGCAGCTGTTTGCGATAGATAAATTGGAAGGTTAGTAGTAATTTAAACAAGAAAATATTAAAAAAATAAAACAGCACCTGTGTTACCTATTTTTATTTTACACTTGATTAATTGTTCTACACCTTTATTTGTTTGGTTTTAAGATTCAGAGTGCAATAGAATTTAGAGAGGAAAAATAGTGAACATACTCTCAAGGAAAACCTGTCACTTGGGGCCAAATGACAGCTAGGGTTTTTGGTCCCATGTTAAGTCTGGGATTTAGTTGGGATTTACAACAGATGCAAAGCTGGTAGTTTGATCACTAGGGAAATAATTAATTGACATTTGTGTGATTATATTTCAGCTAAATCAAAGCTATTATTTCAGGCTGTCTGCAAACTTGGAATGACGTTGATGCATTGTGTTGCATTTGTTTCCCTTTGGAAACATATTTTTAGCAATTAATAAGCTTTAGAAATCTCATTTCTCTCAACCCTAAATGCTGTGGCAGAAATCATGCTGCTTCAGTGAGCATGGAATACAGTCATCTGGGGAAAGCAAACTTAGAACTTGCGTTTCCTAAGGGATGTGTGGAATAAGTTTTCCAAAGAAAACTTCACAAAGCTTCCAACACTTTCTAACTTCTGGATAGCCAAAGATATCTGAATTAGCTACTTGTTAGAGCTGATGCTTATTTATATAAAATGCCTGTTTATGTGAAGTAATTGCAGAATTCTGATTGATTCTTCAAATGCCTAAATATTATACTCTGTTTGAGTGTGGGTGGTCAGTAATGCTCCTTGCTCTGTGAAATGGCTGGGGTTGGTTGTCCTGTATATCATATATTTTAGTGATACAAAAGGGATTGAGATAACAAAGAAAAGAAAGGGAGTCTTTCTGCACAGCAGCAGTTGTGCCATAAGTTTCCTAGAAGGCACTGCTAAGCATTTGACAGGATTTTTTTTTTTCCACTTAAATGGATGATGAGATTCTTCTGAGACTGAAATTAAGACCAGATGGGCATTCTCATCAGCTGTTTTTTCAAGAGTAAAGGAGTATGTATTCAATGCAATTCTTGAATTACACTTTTCCTCCTTGTTTTTGTTTCAATAGGGTAAAAGCTGTAATATCTGGCTTGCTTTTCCCATGGATGAAATCTGAGAATTATTATTTGTTTTAAATTTGTTCTTCTTAGCTTGTTGTTTTCACTGTTGAAACAAGAATGGGTCTGTTATAGCTTGTAAAATCTCCTGGGGGGGGGTTCCAGAGCTGGAGAGGCTTTGAGCACATGCACAGCTCACTTCACAGAAGGCGTCCCCACAACATGAAAGTGCCACTGAGGGCTTTAGAGCAGCTTTTTGCTTACAGCAGCATTGTTCCAGATGTGTAACGCACAAGCCTCAATGTGCTGCTTGGTGTGGCTGTGTCAGGAATAGATGAAAAGTGGTAGAATGGGTGGGTGGATAAAACTTCTAAATTATGGAAGGAGAGCCACTGAGTAAGAGTGTTTAATACAACCTCCTATCTTGTGGCCTGTGTCTCTTCTCAGTCATTCAAAAAACACCCTGCTACACTGTTTTAGTATACTGAGGCAATTAACAACAGTGCTTTAGGAGGGAATATCTCTCAAACTTCTGTTTGACCACAAAATATTTTTTATTAAAAAATAATAACACAGCATTTTTCATAGACAACGTGAGTCAGGTTTGGGTTTCATTTTCCTTTATGAAATGCTTTCCCCCCCCCCCCCCCCAATATGTTTTATTACCAAGATTTGTTGCTTTTCTTAATGTGTCATTTGCCTGTTCTGTCAAAGAGCCTACTTGTCTTTTCTGAAGCTCATCTTGCCTTGGAAGAACTTAGCCTAATATAAACAGTGGAAGTGGACAAATGCTTCTGCAAACTCAGCTGATAATTCCGACAGCAGGAGTCACAGCCTCTGTTCTGACAGCTGAAAAATGAACCTAAAGCAGGGGAGATCTTTGAGACTCACTCTGCCTGACAGTGACTGAGCTGACTTTGGCTACTGGGATGAAACTGGTGTGAAATGATGTGCTGTAATTCACATATGAGCTTGGCAGGTTGTAAAAAACCTGTATTTTTGGTGTTTGAGAGTTCTGTTAAGAATCTTTGGATTCTCTTTCGACACAGTAATATAGGGATTTTTAAGGTAAAGTTTTTTTATACACGGTATGTTGGGCCTATCTGAAGAGAGATGAGTGAGCCCTGTATTAGTGGAACAGACTTTTGCAGTATCATATGTGATATAGAAGCTAGATCCCAGTGTTAAGTTTTATCCCAGACTCAGCTTGTTTTCTCTGATACGTTCAGACTGCAAAGAAACTAAGCTCTTGCCAGAGCTCCAGTTGAGCAAAACACTTGCAGTGAGCCAACATCTACTTTCTTCTGGCCTGAGGTTTTGGGACCACAGTTTTTCTGAGCTTCAGACTGTGTTCTCTAAAAACACATAAATTTCAGCTGAAGTTTTTCAGCAGACTTCCTAAATCACCTCATTGCCTGCAGAGCCCCATTTATCCTCTGGTGCTCTGTGACTGCAGTTCTGTGGCTGGGTGGGCTGTAGCTTCTGAGCTTTCAAATAGCGCTGGGAAACTATCTGGGACGTTGCTTGATATAGTCTACAAGCCTACTTCTAAAACATCTTGTATGGAGTTGGAATCAGGAGGTGGACCAATATTTAAGAGAGGCCATCTGGGATACAGAGGCAGCCCACAACAGCAAATCTTGTACATATTGATTCTGACTGAAAAGACTGAAACACAAACAGCCCAACACCCTTTGCAGCGAGGACTCATTGGTTAAAAGCCAGTGCAAAAGTTTCTCATCATGAGCTCAAATCAGAGCACTGGATAACTGTTTGCTTTAAATTTTAGTTATTAAAGAGCTGATTGCATTTTCGTAGATTTTCCTTGGGTTTCATTTTCATCATATTTATGCAACCTGGCTCAGAATAGCCACACTATTTTAGAAAGTGGATAAAAGCTTCCAAAGTCCAATGTGCTATAACCTCAAAAATCAGACCTTATTTTCTTTTCTACCTGCTTCAGTTTCATACTGACTATGTACATGCCATGATGCCCGTGGGCCTCATGATAAAAATATAGATGTGGCAAAGCATCTAACTTCCCATCTGATTTTAACTATTGACTTCACATGTTTAAATGCCTTGTTTCATTTGAGCAATGAGGGGTTTGTCCTGTACATGTAGAAAATAAACAGCGTACACTCCTCCATGCACTTTCACTCCAGTTATCTGTCTGCAAAAATTGCAAGTCTGAAATGAAAGTGACCTCCATCATCAGTGTTGCTGCAGCTTTATGATGCTGAAAGAAGTTAAAATATGAAGGATTGAATAAAAACAAAAAAATGGCAGGTGGAAAAAATATTTTTAGCATACGTGCTCTGTTTAGTTATGCCACACACTACCCCGTGATTTCATTGTATTTCTATGTATTCTATGGCTATTAAATGAAAAACTGATAAAATAAAGAAAAAAAATCCCTGAACTATTTATTGGTAGTATAATAAAGAAGTGACTAATGACTGACTCAGTACATGAGTTGTACAATCTGAGGGTTGAAATTTGTGTATGACCACCTACCTCACACAGCTTATGTGAGAGCTGCTGTTGGAAGAGGAGAGGTGCAGAAAGCTGGGCCATGGACTAAAAGCTGCGGTGTATCACGTGGTGGGTTTGGGGAGCAGATGAAGCCCTGCGGTCTCCCTGCTGTTTACGCTCATACCTGTGTGTGTATCCTCCTTCTCCAGGTGTGAGTGTCCAAGGGTGAGCGGTTGCGCACCGTACGTTCCCCATCAGGTCTGTGACTGGTGGTGCCTGTCTCCCCATCCTCTGCCCTTGTGTTTTCCACCTGAGCTCCTGCTCATCACGCAGTGGGTGGTCAAGTCCATGCTACCACTGGTGCTTGGACACTGTGTGGTACTCAGCTGCTGATGAATTTGCTTTGCTGTTAGGGATGAATGAGATCCATAATGTCTTTCGTGAAGTGAAGAAACCAACTAGACAATAATCTAACCAGATTTTCAGTTTCTTCAGTACAGTGTATTCTCAGGTCTAGTGAACAAAACTCATTTTTATTCATGATTTACTGAATCATGAAACAAGAAATATTTTTCTGTGTGTTTTATTTAGTAGTGTTTTCTTTTTTTTGTCCTTGGAGTCATTTGTAAGAATATTGACATGGAATGAGACATGTGAAAGACAGTATTTTCAAAATAATTATGATCACTTGAAGGACTTAAATTATGATAATCAGCTAGCAGGCAAAATTTAATTTGGGAGATAACTGTATATAATTAAAACACAGTACTAGTGGGGATTGACCTCTTCGTATGTTATTACTCGTGTAGGATTTAGTAAATTAGTAGGTAAAAATGTACTGCTACCCCCCTACAAAATGAAAATATGACCTACTTCATTCTTTAAAAAGAAAAAAAAAGTATTTTCATTAAGTTCTAAAAAAGTCTAGCTATAAAAGAAAATGAAAATTAGCTTTGATTATCCAAAGAAGATTTATAGTAATTTCTTATAAATACTGAAATCTATATTAATGCTTGCAGAAGAAAGAAAATACCCATTTGAACAGAAATGGCTTTTGCTTGTATTTAAAATGAGAAAATATTAGAATACGATGTACAGAAGAAAGGTCTAATGAAAAGAGGTGGTTAATTCTTTTTTAATCAGTTGTCATACAAAGAAAAGCCCTACATTATTCAATCAGTAACTTAAATTTTGGATGGAGAAAATAAGCACTGCATACAAAACTTGCAGCAATATTTCTGGCAAAAGTGACAGGATCTGTATGTGTTGCTGCATTCAAAACATAAGGGGCGTAGTTTACTTGCAGGGGGAAAAAAAGCAAGTTCATTAAGAAAGGCCATCTTGTCACAAATGACATTAATTAGCTCTGACACAGTTTCCAGAAGAGTAGTAAGAAAGAGTAGTTCACAAAATCAGAGCATGCACTGGACTTAATTATTTCCTTTCTGCTGTTTGGTGTTGTCAGTCCCTCAAATTAGAGCAGACCCCTGGCCTGCGCTGTGTCCTGCCTCTCTCCTTCCAGCTACCCAGCTGCCAGAGCTTCCCTCCGGCTCATTTACTTGAGAATTGCCTCTGGGTGTTAGGCTCTTTCAACATAGAGATTTGAAGGAAAGAATTTTGTTGATGGTCTTAATGCCTGAGCCATATCAAGGGAGAGGGAATTTATTTTTTAAGGGTGGAGGGCATGTCACAACGTTGGGCAAGGTAACCACAACCTGTTGTAATGGGCACTCTAAAGACAGTTGGGGTGGCTGAGTAGGGTGAGGACATCTGGCACGTGTGTTGGGTCAGCATGGCCCACACTGCTCCTATGTTTGTCCTGGGAAACCAGTGTTTGAAATAGCACTTCTTTTAACAGACTACTTATGCGTGTAGTAATAAGAAATTCCAAAATACATTTGAAAGTACAAACTTCTTATCCTTTCACTGCAACATCTTCCTGTGCAATAATGAGCATTACTGTAAACCTTTGTATTCCTATAGCCACTGGGTATTCAGCTCCAAATTTGTACTCCTGTTAGGGCAACACAGAAGTTGAGAACAATAAATATAGATGTATTTACCAATTGTCTTCTGATCACTGGATCTGCTGCTGAGACACTCTGAGTCCTCTGCCACATGGTTGCCTCTGAGCCATTTGGTTTTTATAATTATTTTTTATTATTATTATTTGTTTATTTTATAATTGGGCATTTCCCCCTCTCGGTTCTATCTCCAAATTCTCATAGTTTCCTTTCCTGGAAATGTTCTTCCTGTTCACTCACTTTCTTCAGTAAATGCACTGGGAAAGGCATTGTAGATTTAGTCCCAATATCTTCTGCTATAAATGTACTACATTTCTAAACATTAGTTTATTAGGAGGATTGCAAGCTATAGGTCATGATATCCTTATTGTTTTGTTATTTGAATTTTAATTTTATAACAGTAATTATAAAACTGTGTTTTGAATAGCAACTAACGACAGAATACAACTGCACAAATCTTCAGACCTGTCGACATCGGGTTCCGTTAATGTGGGCTCAGTCTTTTGGGAGTAATTTCTGGATGAGAACAGTGGAGTGGGATTCTGAGTATCTGAGCGCTGTTCCAGGCTCTGCCACTGGCAAGTAAGTAACCTTGGATAGACCGTTTTAGACATTATATAAATGCAAAGTTTTTCAGCAGTATCGAGAAAAACTTAAAGAAGAGCTTTTAAAAGGCTCAGTTGAGACTGAGTGAGGTTGGAAGGACCAAGTGAAAAGATAAAGCAGCAAATGTAAAGCAAGATGACAGCTGTTTTGGTTTTTTGGTTTTTTGTTTTGAAAGTAACGGGTTTGTTTCTTTTTGATACAGTATTTGAACAGGTTATTAGGGGAAGGAGAATTTCACATTAGCTTTACTTTACACTAACATCAGATTACCTTTGGAATATGCTTCCTGACAATTCCGTATGCGATGATGACAATCTATAACATAGCAAAACAAAAAAAATTCTTGAAATTGAGTATATGAATTTGAGGTTTTTCCAGTTATCAAAGAAACAGCAAACCTTCTGACTCAAGATGGCATCTAAACAAAGGACAGATAGGTCATGAAATAAATCATCCAGACTTTGAAGTTCAAAGATTTCCATCTTGCCTCTAAACATCTCACATATCTTTGGAGAGATATACTCTGCCTCAGTATTTGGGAAGTTAATGCTACTGTGAATGTTTGTGTCTGGCAGGGAAAAGGTGTGTCTGAACTGTGTCATTTAGCAGCAGCCTCACAAACATCATGAATCTTTGCATCTTAAGCTTCATTTGTCTCTGTCCTGCCTGTAAACTCAGATCACGAAGTTGTTCCAGCTTGAATAGGAGTTTATGGCAGTTGATAACAACAAAGTGTATTGATATTTGGAAAGTTGGAAATGCAAAGTATTTTAGATCTTTTTTTCTATGTATAGTCAAGTTGTCATACACTGATTATTCCATTGAAGGATGTTTGCTTTCACTGTTGTTTTCTCTCTGTTGTTCCACCAGTGTTTTCTCAAAACTGCTTAAATCTCCCTCGGGACTATGGACATGTAAAAGCCTGGCTGCAAACCAGTGCAGTTCAGGAAGAACTCAGCTGCGCCTGGCCGTTTCCATGCTATGTGGGGTTCTTTATTTGTTGGTGTTTTGTGGTACGGGCTATGTCTTCCTTGCCTTACAATAACAAGAACAGCTGACTAATGGGTAATAATTAAATCTCAGGTATAATCCCTTGGGAATTAGGTCTAACTTTATTGAAATTTTTCCTTGGAAGTTAGTAGGGATTTGGTACATCTGGTGTGGACTTAAATGTTTTTCTAAACTTTCTTCTGTAATTTGTACTAGAAAAAGAAAAAAACAGCTATTTAAAAGATGTTTGGTTCATACCTATATGCTTGTAATTATGACAGAAATATTTATCAAATCCACAGAATAAAAATGACCATGTTATCTAAGTGATGTTTTAAAAAAATGCATCCTTACAATACAAGGAAATACTTGTGTTAGTCTAATGGTATTTAAAATTAGCCAATACATTAGAGACTGTTTAAGAAGGTAGGTGCAATTTAATGTCAAACTTTTGACTGGAGCATTTAAATTTAAATGTAATCCATGAAGTGATAAATACATCGCTAATTAGCATTAATGTAACATGATTACAAAATAAACATTTGATTAGTACATTTAAATTTCAGTGTAATAAACTGCTGAACTAATTAGTAAATAAAGTGCTGTTAATGCCAAACTCTAGATGAGGTGGTTATGTGTTGTATATAGGGAAGATGTTTATAGTTAAAGTACAAAACAAACCCCTATCCTTACCAGTGGATAAGGAAGTTAAATAGCTTAGTAAATAAACAAAACCTTTGAAAATAACTTTCCAGCCCTCACTTGCATTTTCTTTTGATGCAAGTTTAGTAACAGATTCAGAAGACACATGGCTTCATAAAAGTTGCAGACAAATGTTGAAGGCGAGAGCATGAGGGGCTGCCCCAGACCTATGCCTGTCCCCTGAGTGACCAGAGATAGAGACAAACAAAATTCCTACCTGATTAATTAGCTGATCATCTGAGTCTGCTGATCAGTGTGGTTTGGGGGAAACCTTTTGCTATGAATAAGATGATGACTTAGTAAAAAGTAGTGGCTCGATATCAACATTAATGACCGTGATGGTGATTCTGCCAGTTGACTGATAAGTCTTTGGGAAGCTTAACATATGAAGCCTGAAAGAGCAACAGTGACCTCCTGGCTTAGAAAAATAGTATTGAAACATGAACTTGGAGTCTCAAAAGGCACCAGTTATTCTTGGAAAACCAAGGTGGGTGTAGCGTTGTTTTAATTTTTTGCCTAGATCCGTTGCGGCCAATGAGTTTCATTTTTTATTTTCCGCTTCAGATACAGCCTTTTGTTGTTAGATTTGCAATATCATATGGAAGCTGTCTGAGGTTACATAGCAGGACAATCCCAGCTCTGTAAGGCATATTCAAATACTGATTATCCAATGAAAGAAAAATGAAAAAATCATGCCAAAGAAAGAGTGACTGCTAGTGCAAACATTTAAAAATACTTTCTATGCCTACTGAGTAAAAACTAGAGACCATGTTACTGAACCCAGTGTCTTCCACTTAATGCACAAGTCACCAAAGGAACCATATAAAACATCTGTAATAGACTTCTAATTTTAACCTAGCTTTTCTCCAAGATTCAAGCATTAGGTCATAGGTTCAGAGAATAGCAAATCTTTCTTTGTACGTGTACGTTCTCTTAAGACAATACAGAGATGTTTTCTCTGAAGATCCTGAACTAACCTTGCCTGGCAATTGCTGCTATTGCAGAGAGGAGCAGTTGCTTTAAAAATAATCGCAATTGTACTTCTGTACAGAACACGGTATTTCTTAGGTTTTGAACCCACTTTATTCTAAAGCATAAGCTCCACAGAGCAACCCCAGGACTGAGCAGGCAAAGCCATTCTGCACTTCTTCAGTCCTGGACTGAGTGCCTGCTCAAAACGTTTCAGGAACAGCCCATATATCTTTCAATACACAAAAAACTTTCTTGGAAAGCTCTCTTACTCTTTGTAAAGCTTTCTTTATTTCTTTTGGCATAAAAGGCATTCAGAAACTGTAAAAGAAATCTTTGTTGTAGTCATTATTTTCTCACTAGCTCCTAGCACAGAATGCAACACAATTCCTTGTTATAAGGCAAACTTGTTTGAGTCTTTTATTTTTGTAATAAGATTTTAATCAGTTAACTCCAGCAGCTAATTTAATAGAAGGAGAGAGCAATTCTTTCAAACAGTTTATCTCAGTTCCCAGTGTCATTTGCAGTATAAAGTGTAGCCATAAATAAATTAAAGCTCTTTTCAATGGAGAGTCAGTCTCAAGGGACATCATCTTTGTTGCTATGAAGTATGATCTATTCTATAGTGACTTAAAAGCTGTAGCGGGGAATATATAATTAGCTGGTATCAAGGATATTTAAAGCAGGATTGTTTTGCAGCCTAGGAACTTCTGGGATAGCTGCCCTTATTTACATTGCACATGAGTATAACTTGTGGATGCAAGGTTTTACATGTTAGTTATAATAGGCTTTATAAGAGCTGAAAAGATTCCCATGTGTTTTGAAAATGAAGGCTCTCATAAGAAGAAAAACATTAATCTTTGAGTGATGGATAGTAATTTTCACTTTTCATGTATTTGGAACTGACAGTACTTCAAATGTACATTAAGTAGAGCTTACAGCCTATGGCTAATGTAATCCACAGTGCCCAGCTGTTCACTCCTCCTCTATGAATTATTCTTCTGTAGGTGCAATTTTTCCACTCGTTCTTCAGACTAGCACTAAGCACCCTGTGAGCGAATCGCACTGTACTGCTGCCCTCTTCCTTCTCCAATCCCATTTTCAGTAAAATCATTCAGATATTTCCCTTCCCTCATCTGAAATTCCCCCATGATTTAGAAACATCACCAACTATTAATTCAGTGGGCACTGTTAAGTAAATTGGCTCGGTGGAAACAATATACCTGTTCCAGTAACGTGTTCCTATCACTTGTATCCTATCTACTCCTTGGTTATTGAGTTGGATTTCTTTCATGACGGTCAGATTTTGGATGGGACATGGCCTTCTGTATTTTTGGAGAATAGTTCCCCATGTGCATAGTGGAAGCCTCGTTTTTCTGAGATTTCAAGGTCATAGTGCAGCACAAATATATTCTCACAATCCTGCCTGCTGCCAGATCAGAATGAATATGACCACAAAGCCCTTACATATAAAGGATTTGTGATTTTTACCTGGATTGTCCTTAGGGTACTGCTGTCATGTTACAAGTACAGTGGGCATACCATGGCAGTGCGCTCTGTTTATTTTTCCCCACCTTTTTATTGGAACTGCACCGATTTTCCTAGACTTAGCTTTTTTATCAAGAAAGTAAAGAAATTACTAATATAAAATCACTCTCTGCTTTCTTTTGTTCTGCAAATAGCAATAATGAAACACTGATGGGCATGTACTGAGGGGTGGTGGGGGAGAAATAAACAGAGTTCCTAGTAATACTTGCAACATATGTCTCCAGCAAAGATCTTGGGGTTTGCACGTTATTGCATCTGAAAAGATGAAAAATTTAGTTTACCCATTATTCTGTTGTGCTCAAGATTTCTTGGCAGTTAAAGCTCTATTTTTGTGGATAGGGTAGAAACAAAATCTAAAAGATGTGCCTCTTAAGAATTTTATTTTCCTTTCCTAACTCAATTTTTATGTTGGAGACATTAAAATCAACACTAACCGTTGCGATTGAATACCACTCTCCTTTACCCTTCTTATGGAGATAATTTCTGAACTTTTCTTTAACATTCCAGTATGGTAAACTATTTTGAGCTTGTAATGTGGGATGCAAAACCAAAGATAGTGTAGAGAGGAAATATTTTACAACTAAAACATGATACTTGCAATCAGTACAAACATAATCACTATTGCACCCATTGGTTAAAAAAAAAAAAAATATCTGTCCCCTTGTATCTGATCAATAGAGCTGATGTTGAGTGACTCATAGCACAGGTGACACCTGAAGTGCTGGTATTTGCCTGTGATCAAAGTCTGATTTAGTTACCTTTTCTGCAGTCATAGTGGGTTTTAGCATTATGATAATAACAGAAGCTGGATCACGTGTAGATTGAAACAGAAAAAATATTTGATCTTCTAGTGCAGTCACCAATTGTAATCTATGTTTTTCACTACATGGCAGTATTCGCAAGTTTTAATATTTTTAAGGAAAATGGTTTTTGTAAAAAAGCATATTCTGTTTCCCATTGGTAAGGTTTGCAGTGGCTGAAAATACAGCTCTATTGAGAGGAACCATTTCAACTGAATTTTCATTTTTAAATATGAATGTTCTGATATGCAAAAATCAGTGTAAGGAAAGGAGGAGAGGAAAAAAAAGTTGTAGATTCGATGTGTATAGTGAAGTTGACTGATTTATATTCACAGTTTGGTATTTCTTTTTCTATTTCAACTTAACAAAAAGTGTGCATGTGCTTATTACCGAATGTATTCACTGTTGAAGTATCCTTTCATTGAAGCATCCTTTCTTTGGACACTTTACTTTTTTGGACACACTGGTTTTTTTCTTTGGACACACATTATTTTTAAAACCTCTTTATAAGTCCAGGAAAATGTATTTGCATAGTACCTTAAAAATGCAAAATTATGCCCATAATTAATTCTAAGGGTATATTTTAGAGAAGGGATCCATACGCTTTGAGCATTCAGCACCATGTAGTTTTCTTAAAAAATGAAGTAGCAAACTTTACAACTAATATAACAAGCCTATCTTAGGAAATAAATATGGCATTTTATTAATAACTTTCCTTTTTTGTTTTTGAAGTCGAAAACAAAGAAAAGTTATTGATGATTTAAGCAGGGAGAATAATGTAAAATACTGTAGCTCATCACAGAAGTCTGTGTTGTGAATGAAATTAAGCAAGGTAATTAAATCACTGATAAATTAAGAATATTCTATAAAATTATTTTGTAAGCAAGGAATTTTCAATGGTATCACAGTATCAGTTTTTTGCATTGCCTTTGCTTAAAATATATTGGTAAATTTACCTGTGCAATGGGAACTATCTTTTATCCACAAAAGGTGGAAGAGAACTAGTGGTAGAGAGTCTTAAAATATTAAGTGTGTAGTCCTGAAAGTTTACCATGTTCGACCATTGCTGTGATTTAAAATGTTACTAGTAAAAGGTAGGTTTTAATCTAATTTGAAATGGTTCTTTGCTTGATTCTCTCACTGGTGAGAAAGTAATTCTCTCTCACTGAAGCAAATGAAAAAAGATCCTGATTTCAGTGAGGCCAGATTTCTTCCCTTTATGCTTACAGTGTGTAACTACCAGACTCTTTTCACCTAATACAACTTTTGCAAGTAGAAGTTCTACATTTTTAAAACTCAAGCAGGGATAATGTATTAAATCTGTTGCTTATGACAAAAAAATGCACTGGAGGACTGATGTTCAAGGGTGCGTACTTGGATCTCATCCTATGACCTATCATTTTTATATTAATCTAATTTATCTACCATTAATCTAAGCATGTCAACTAATTTTGCAGGTGTTTATGTATATCTCATACCCCTGTTATAGCAGAACAGAGATGTTATATTAACATTTCCTACTCGATGCAGCCGGTCCAGACAACACAAGCAGGTTCCCACAGAGTGAAATCTTCCATTTTAAAACATTACAATTGTTAATTCGCATATTAACTCCTGGGTTGATGTCTTAGGGTGCTTTTCCTTTACCAGCTTTTGAATACTGCTGCAAGTTAAGTTAAAGACAAACATCGGCAGTCAGCTGGGTCCTCCATGAGGGAGCATTGCTTTGCCTTGTATATTTGCTGTGCTGCTTGGTGAAAGTAATTTTGGTTCTGCACGCTGGAAGATGATTCTTTCTGTTCTTACTGGTATTCTGATGCTATTCTGAACATTATCTCTGGTTAATGAAGTAAGAATCATTGGATAAAATTAAAGGAAATACTTCCATTATCTATAGTTTGGTCATTAAAGTTTATCTGTGTTTTTCTGAGCCTTTACAAAATGAATGTCTTCCTTCAGCATACGATACTGAAATGTGGTAATAGTTCTGGATCCTCCAGACATCAAATCTTACTTAGAGATAATTTTGTTCAGTGATGCTCAAGACAGAGCTGAATACTTGTCTAAAAATCTCCAGTAATTATATTTTGCAAATCATAATGTTAACCAAATCTGAGAATTTACTAGCACTAGATGAAATATTTTTTCTTCGTCTCTTCCTTCTTTAGCATTATAGAAGAAAGCAAGTGGTAAATTTAAAAAAAAAAAAAAAAAAAAAAGTGGTTGTGCAAAACACCTTCCAAGAACCTGGTCTGAGTCACTCTAATTACATTTCTCTGAGCTGTTCTTCATTCAGCGGTAGAAAGAAGGGATCTGTGCCATAGTCCCATTTTCTGTTAATTAATTACATTTAAAGGTAAAAGTAAGGCAGTACCATTTATATACTGGTATGATGAAATGCAGTACATTTAGAAACTTCAATGTCAATTTTTCCAAAATACAGTGATGAAAAAGTAGTATATAATAAGCTTCACATAGCTTACTGATATACAATTCACGTGGAAAATGGAATCGAGTCCAAGAAATGAAATGGAATAAAAGAAAACAGACTGAATTCTAAAACTGCTTTTAAAATGTTCTTGCAGATCGTGACAAGTGCAGCAGTAGATTTAGTCAGTCATGGGTTAACTGGCACGAATGGAAGACCTGCTAGCAAAGGCAGAAAACAGTAATGCTTCAATAAAATCTGAGCTTGGTGTTGAGTGTCCATATCATTGCCAGAGATTAGATAATGATCCGGAATATAGTACTTTCCATTTAAAGAAGCCAAAGTGCTTTATAAACTTCAGTGAATCAGCTATGGCTGCCATTGTGGAGTGAACAACCATGCTCTTATTTCAGTGCAGAAGTTGGTCTGTGAGCGTTCCTGTCCCTGTGCAGGAATAGTTACCTTGGCCTCAGGGGCTGTAAATGGAGTCAGGGATTGTCAAAGTTAAAATTTGCACTTTCTGAGTAATCTGGAATAGTGGGTTCAGTCTGAGCTCCTTTCCTTTCTATTTTTTTTTTCCAGGGACTGGCAAAATAATTAAGTTTTCTGGGCTTACTTTGTTTTCTGGATGCTGAACAAGGAAAAAAAAAAAAGGTTTTTTTTTTCTTTCCTCCTTTTCCCTAAGTCATAACTCCTTTGTTTGCTTGATTTAAACAGTCTTCACCTGTGTGCCTATTTCTCAGCTGCTCAGCCAGCTCTTCAGGTGCAGAGTGCCTGCAGTGCTGGGTGCTACGTTGGTGATATGGTTCTGCTAGCACGTTTGAGCTTTCTGCAGTTTTCACTGCCAGATTTTCCTTCTCTGGCTGCAGTCAACCTGAGATTTCTGGTGTGTTGGCAGTAAGTCGATCAGTTTGTTGGTATATATTAATTACTAATGTAGATGTTTGTTTCAAGGTTAGCTCTTCAGAGGGCACTTAGGGCCCTATATTGCAAAGACGTTTTTTCTCCTTACACTTTTGGAACATGCTTAAATTCAAAGGCCATTTGTTTCTCAACTTTATGTTCTGCAATACTTTGTCACAAAAAGCCTTGTGCTTGTGCTTTTATTGTGAATCCTTCCTCCTTCTTCCTCCCTCCTGTTCTTGTCTAACCTTTGGTAAGACTTGTCACTAGTGAACAGGGCATGTGGAAGATCTCTCTTATGGTCAAGCGTTGAGGTAGTGAGAAAGGAAATGAAAGGTGCTGGGCATCAAGAGCTCATGTGAGCAGGGTAGAGGGAATGTGCAAGAAAAAGGAGGACTAACACCGTCACTTTGCAGTGTTTCTGCTTATAACTCTGGATGGGCAATTTCTACAATGCATTATAGCTGGAGAAAGAAGCTGTGCCAAGAGTATGGCTCATTTGCATGGTTTCATAAATTAAGTCAAAAGATGCTTGAGGTGATGGCAGCCAGTTTACACTGCTTTTAGCAACACATCTTTCTCTGTGTTGAACCTTCAGAGTTGCCTCTACGGAAAGACACGCCTAAGCTAGAAATGGAGTCTAAGCTGCAGACTAGATTTTCCTCATGGTATCCAAAAGGCTGCACTTGAAATACTGCAGCTCAAATGAAAATAACTTCAGTAGTGTGGATTCTTTTCACATTCAGTAAGCCCCAACTGATTAGATGCTTAGAATCTGAGGGGTTATTCAGGTGCTAATTAGAAGCATACAACATTTGTATGTATTAGAGCAGGTGAAGTGGCTGCAACTTCAGCTCCCTATTGTTGCTGTTAGTTTTGCCTGAGACAGTTTGATATAATTAGATTAAAATCCAGTAGTTAAGAAAAAAACAAATGCAAACCAATAGGCAAATTCAGTTACTTATGGCAGAACAGCACAAAATAAAACTTGAATAGTCTTCATCACTTACTATCTGAGCTGAAGCTTCATATATTTTACACTTCTATTACTAAATGGATTGTGATAACAATTATTGCCAAAGAGGAGGTTTGTTAACTAAAGCAATAAGCTGAATTGTTTAGCTGTTATTTTTATTCCCTGCTGTGCTTTTTTTGATTTTTCCTCACAAAGTTCTTCTGAACCTTCCATTAGAGCTATTTATACCTTATATTTTGCTATTGAGGTAAGTCACTTATAAATATAGTCTTCCAGTATTTGGTGATACTCAGATTTATATAACACTTGAGTGGAGTATTGATTCTTCTATCTCTTTATTTTTATAGCCTAGTTTTTTAGGACATAAAAATGGATGCAACAGAGTTTTCTGGAGTTAAATGCAGACTAAATAGAAATTCTTAGTGGGAAACCACTCTTGGATTTAAAGGAATAGGTGACTAGAAATACATCTTTTTCATATTGAATTGCCAGCAAATTGAGTCAAGATAGATAAAAATTGAAGTGAATATTATTTTCAGCTATGTACCATAGACAAATTCATACTGATGCCTTTGAATGTTTGTATAACAATTTAAATTTTCTATAAATTTGTTAGGGTTGAATAAGTTTTAATATTTTTGAGGATTTATATTCATATTCTAGTATTCTCAAAAATAGTGTCTCTTAAGTTGGTTAATTTTTCTAAAAAAAAGTGAAAATGTGTTTGTATTATCCAGCTAGGGCTCCTGCTACTTTTTATAAAGAATATTAGTTGAGGGAAAATAAGATTAATTTTGGCATAATTGAAAAAGGAATTTAAAAATAAGTAAATTTAAGGAAGAAAAAAAGTCTTGTTGTCTTTTCTTTGCAAAACAAAGTGGAAAGAATTGCAATGCCTGCGTGTTTTTCAACTAATTCATCTAAGTTTGCTTCTTGCTGTGGAGCTGACACCTGCAGCACTGGGAAAGTAAGTAGTGGATGGGCTTATTTGATATAAATTCAGAGAAATGTTATACGGTAGCACAGTATATCAAACAAAATAGGATTGAAAGCAAAGGGTGGCCCTTTTGAAAATACCTAAGATTAAGCTGGTTGTGTCCTCAAAGATAGTTTCCCTGTTTTGCTCAGATATCCTACATTTCTTTCTGTTGCGTATCAGCCTTTTTGTAAATGATTTTTTGGCCTATCTGTCATGTCTTGATATAACTTATGTGGCAAGCTAGGGGCAGCACTTGTAATGGCAACATGTTTCTTAAGTCAAACTCGTTAATCATCTCTCTTCAAGAGATGCCACTTCATTAAGAGGCTGATTTTGTTTCTGTGTAGGTGAGTGTAGTGGGCTCAGAGGAGGTCATTGTCAAACGTACATCATTGTTTCCAAGAGCAAACTGTAATAGTTGGTAAGGTCCAAAGCTGTGATCCAAATGCTCTTTCACTCTTGTTTTCTTTCTCATTTGAAGTAACACAGCAAAATCTCCCTGCTCTTCCTCTGATTGGGCTGGAAATCTTGACTGGTTTTTCATACAAGGTTGTTGTGTGGAATAGCTTTTTGTGTTGGTTCTGCACAGGCGCTGAGAGTGAAATATTCAGTAGAGCTCTGCAGTGTGGTGGAAAGGGGGGTTTTCCCCTAGAAACAGAATTAGAGAAAGAAATAACAGCTAGGAGTACTGAGAAAACTCAATGTTCATGGAAATTCTATGTACTAAGAAAAATTAGAGTTTAGCAATACAATATACCCCCTGGACTAATGGGCTAAGTTCTATAAAATAAAGGGATCATCAACAGAACTGTTATTAAAACTAATGGAGTTAAACTGAGCAGGATCCTGGAGAATGCACCTCTCTACCATGTTATGTCCTGCTTTAGGGGGTTCAGCCTCTTTTCTCATGTCTGACTGGGTGGAGAAAACTGGAGTCTGACATTCCTGGTATTTCCAATCCTCATTTACAGAGAGGAGATAAGAATCATTGCTCTCAAGTCACAAGTGGGCCATCCCTGACATAGGTTTGTTTTCCTCCCATTTTAGCTATTGGTGTCATCAGCCAGTGCAGCTCTGTACCCCCAAAGACAGTAGCACCAAAGTGGGGACCCCCTGTCGAGCCTGCTTCTTGCAGTGATCTTTTCCCTGACCGCCTCGCTGCAGGATAAAGTAGCATATTGTCACCATGCTCCACAGAAACATGCCAGACACCAAAAAAGTGAATGTGTTTAAATCTGCCTGAACCACTAACCATCGAGCTCAAAAATACATTGTAAAGGTGTCTTGTTTCAGGAAAAAGTTTTGAATCGTTGGCAGCTGCGTTTCAGTATGCCAGCTTATACATATGTATAGAAAGGTCCAGATTCATACAGCCTGGCTGTGACCTAAATTCAGTTCCTTGTGTTTCCCATTGGCTAGGTGTCTTCAGATGCCCCAAACCAGTCAGGAGACAGGTGGGGTGACAGTCATGCTGTGTATTAAATGCACGATTGATACTGCAAGTTAATGCTTACTGTAGGTGAAGCTATTGCTGCTCACTGATCACAAGGTAAGGTCAAAATAATTGTGTATGTCTTTAGTGAAAGTCTCCAAACTTGTGAACTTAAAAAGTGGGGAAGTTATTAAAGGTGCAAACAAAACAATTACCAACAGTTTATAGAAACAGGCATAAGAATATGGACTGCATGCCTTTTGTAAAGAGATCACGCTACCTGTATGTGAATCTAGCTGAATTCATAGAATCACTTTGGTTGAAAAAGACCTTTAAGATCATCAAGTCCAACCTTTAACCTAACCCTGCCATCCCACCACTAAACCATGTCCCTAAGCACCTCATCTATCCTTCTTTTAAATACCTCCAGGGATGAGGACTCGACCACCTCCCTGGGCAGCCCATTCCAGAGCCTGACAACCCTTTCGGTGAAGAAGTTTTTCCTAATGTCTAGCCTAAACCTGCCCTGGCGCAACTTCGAACCATTCCCCCTCATCCTATCGTCTATTACCAGGGAGAAGAGGCCAACCCCCACCTCCCTACAGCCTCCTTTCAGGCAGTTGTAGAGGGCGATAAGCCTCAGCCTCCTCTTCTCCAGACTAAACAACCCCAGTGGGAAGGTGTAAAAACAAACCTCAGCGGTAGGGTGAGCGCCTTTCAGTACTTGCATATATGTACGTGGGTGCTCAGCAAAGAAACGGTTTGGGCTCTGTTCGCGTAACATGCACGTCACTTACAGGAGTGCGTGCACACAGGTATTACAGACTGCCTGTTCGCTCAGTGGTTTTGGGTCAGAGCTTGGTTCCCTGGAGGATCCTCTCCAGTGTCCTTTGCTTCCATTGCATAGGCTGTATTAACACTGACGCTCTTGAGTGCTACTCAGTTGTCCTCCAAGAATAGATTTAGAAGTTTTTTTGGAAGGAAAAAACCAAAGTGTAGTTGAAGAAAAATATGAAAGAGAGAACTTGTCTTATTAAAGATGAATTGAGTACCACTTATGGCCAATAATTCTTAACTTGAGCTTTTATTAGTTTGTGTTTAAATCATTTTTATTGATCCATAAATTATTGTTATTGCTAGCCTTTATATAACTGATTGGCTTTATAAACATTTAAGGTTTAAGGTGGGTTATATATGATCAAAGTTTGGAGCAGCACGAGAAATCTCAGTGTATATGTAATTCTTTGTTTTATTTTCCATAGTATTACAATCTAATTCTTCTGGATGCCTGTGCCACTCTTTGCAATACTTCCAAGTACAGCTTGGCCCACTATGTTTTTTATGATGTACAACAAAGTGAACAGAATTTTTAAAAGCAAGAAAGGCAGCCCTTAACAGTGTATTATTAAGGTAATATTTTATCTGTGATGGCCTTGATTTTGGAAGCAGATACTTCAGGATGTAGCCTTCTGTTCTGTTAAATGATTCCTATTTTTTTGTAACAATGCTTTAATTTGGAATTATTTTTGAAAGCTCTCTCTTGCTGTGCATTCTTCTTGGTCTACCTAAACAGCCTTACCTTAAGACAGTTATTGGCAGCAGTACAAATTATCTGGCTCCTGTAATGATGTATTAGAAGAAGAGTATGAGAAACCAGTGCAAATTAGCAATAAAAAATACTAAAGCTATATATCACTGGCAACAGTTTAGGAATAATATCTCTGCCTGAAGGAAATTCTGGTGATTCACTGGTAATTTGCTAGAAGCCTTTTAACTTGGTTCTCATTTGTAAAGTTAATGGTAGGTTATTTTGCATTGTGATTGAAAGACCTGAAATCTTAGTTATTATTTAAGATTATTGATTTCTCAAAATGGAAATTTACCCATATATTAAAGATCTTCCTGTCGTAAATGATAAAGGCAATAGCAAGAATATTGTTTCCACATATTTTAAAATACTACTCTGGTGTAGACACTGTCTTAATTTGGGCATGAGTTTCAGCTGCTGGTTGGCCTGTGCAGGAAGTTCTCGGGTTAGGGCAGCTGCTTTTATGACAAACGTAAAAGCCAGCATTTTTTGCAGTAAAGAATAAGAGATCCCATTCTGATTCAGAGGGCTTATGGGATTTCTGCACTCAGGGCTAACAAAGCCGGCAGTTGCCTAGAATGGCAGACTGCTTGGGGCAGCAAAATGCGGACTCTGATGTTTTGCCTATGCCCTGACTCTGGGGATCCAGCTTTCTGTGACTTTCATGCTGCTGTTGAAGGGACATGAGGGTAGGAGGGAGATGGCTATAGCTGGAGGCGGTTTTCTCTGTACAGCAACTGCCTCTATTGCTCTTCACTGGGTACCAGAAAACCCAAAGCTGTAGGGCTGCTTTGTGGCTAATAAAACCAGGATCCTTCACTCCCGTAGTCTGGCTGGAGCAGTGCAGTCCCAGCCCCACACTTCAGCCTATGCTGATCAAGAGCTTTGAGCTGGCTCTGTGCTGGCCAGGCTGTGTCTTTGTGGAGTATACAGATGGGTGCTGGCATCAGTATAACGGAGCAGCCCTGAGAACTGGGAAAACTGGCAGCCAGAGGCTTTTCCCCAACTCTGATGGGCATAATGTAATTTAAAATTAAAATACTATACCGCACATGAGGGGAACATACGTTCTTATAGATCCTCACACAACTCTTCAAGCCTTACCAGAGGGACCATACGATATAGATATTGACGCAATTGTTTTATGGCAAGTCAAACAATTATAAGAGGTGGGGAATAGTTTTTATGTAAATATCAGTTAAATATCTAGTATTAATATAATGAGACCATGTTGGATACAGTGTAGCAGTGATATTTCTATTTCATTTTAGACAAGA
The DNA here is from genome assembly GCF_000687185.1 of Egretta garzetta. Classification (NCBI taxonomy): domain Eukaryota; kingdom Metazoa; phylum Chordata; class Aves; order Pelecaniformes; family Ardeidae; genus Egretta; species Egretta garzetta. The sequence goes on from NW_009259796.1 coordinate 2,516,930, forward strand.
ATTTATGACTTTGTACAGATTTATTTATTTTTTTTTTAGCACACTTCTGACACTTTGTTGCCATGTGGGTTTGTGAAGGTGGAAACACACATAGGTGAGGAGTCACCATGAGGGTGGCCAGATTAAATCTTGGTCCACAGGAGGGGCTATGGGGGAACAGAGGCTTCCTAAACAAAAGCAGAGTGACACTGGATCGTGCCAGTGACCTCTCTGTGAGAACTGTACAACTGGCAGGGCCCTGAGTTTCCCTCTTTCGAAAGGCTACAGAAATAAAATAATATAAACTGTTGGAGGAAGAATGCAGAGTTCAGTTTTCAGAGGTCAAATCTACTATGCCAGCTGCCTTGTTTAATTCTGCCCGTTACTCACAGAATAAAAGCAGTTGCAGTTGATTGCAGGGTGCTAGCATAATAGAGTTTATCTGTGGTACAAAAGAAGGCTCATAATATTTAACATTTTAAAAAATAGATCTTTGTGGCATTTGTCCGTTTCACTGCCTATTTGATTTGCCCTTGCTAGCATTGTAGGTGTGCACTTCCTTTTAGAGGTCATTAAATTAGCCAGTGTGTGTGTTTTTCTTAAATGGCATTAAGGGCACACTGGGAATTTAATCAACTTCCTACTGAAATTCACTCTGAATTCTTTTTGCACAGGAAGTCATCCAGCTGTGTTCTGTGTGTACAGTGTAATTCACCTAGAAATACCTTGGCAAACTGAAGCATTCATGCTGTAGAAAAGAAACCTTTTCCTAATGAGGCATTTTTGAGGAAAGAGTATTTTGGGCTCCATTCTGGTTATATGCTGCTGTACATTCAGAATAATATTTAGCAGAATTTTTCCTCCTCTTGCACTATGATAACTGACAGCGGAATTTGTCTCACTGGCATCCAGTCAAGTTGATGGAAAGGTGCCAACTGCTATGCGTTACGCTTGTATCTCTTTACTCTTGATTTCCATATTTTGATTCTTGTTAGTAGATTCTTGCTATGCAGATGAATTTGATAATACCTTGGAGGAAACCTTGGCTTCAGGGAGGCCAAGACTTTACTCCTGAATGCAAGATAATACATAAGGAGACCATTTGTTTGCCTTTGGTTTAAATGTTTTAGCTTTAATAGCTGTGGTTTTATATTGTTTTAAGTTCAGCCCATCCCTGTCAACATTATGGCTGCGGAGAGTCTATGCAACAGAACATATCAGTATTCAGATCTTATCTGAATCAGATGGATCAGAAAAATACTTTTCAGTGTTAATAGATCCTGAGATGCCATCATCTCAGTTGCTTTGAGAAATAAAGTGCTATGTAAATGCTAAAGCTGAATATTTAAATTACTATTAATATTAGGAATGGAGCATTAAATTAGATTCTCAGTGTCTTGGAGGATGTTGTATGTACTCTTGACACCTCAGCTCCTACAATGTATTTAGTCTGTGGTCTGTGTGGCACAGGTTTCTGACGAACGTTTTGCTGAGTGAGGAAAACTAGGAATGGTAGGTTATTTGATTTTGGATTTTTTTAAAGGAAAAAAAAAATCTTTTAGAGAAAAAAATGTGTATTAAGTCTGCTTAAATGAGCATCTATTCTCATTTTATCATGGAAAATATAATTAGGAAACTCATTTAAAATGCAGCTAACAATGCAGCAATTTTTTCATCACTGCTAATTTTCAGATTGCAAAAAAGGTCATGTGGGTTTATTGTTCATGTTTCTGTCAGATGCATGGAATTCTTTTTACAGGCAAATTTCCTGGCATATTTTCATTTCAAATTTATCTTTGTGTAGCACGTTATTAAAAATATTCTGGGAATATATAATATTTTTTTTATTAGATAGGAAACTTAGTTGATGAGTAGTCAGTTTAAATGTGCAGATTTCTGAGACAGTGCTCTTAGTGTCTATTGTTTCTTTTAATTAAACATTCTACTGCCAGATGATGTTTCTATAACGCAAAGGGAAAGTGCTGTTTCTCCCCTAGATATGTTAGTTCAGTTTCAGGAAAATTTACCAAATCTAGAAAAAAGCTAAAATCCCTGAAATCGATTTATAATAGCTTATCCTCGTTTGTTGTAACATTTTTCCCAGTGAAAGTAGGTTCTTAAGCATTACCGATGGTATCAGAAAAAAAATGGTTTGAGACTCAGGAGACCTGGATTTTAGTTCTGCTCATCATCTCTTTGCCATAGGCAAGTTACTTTGCCTCCAGTTATGTCACCTGAGACGTTTGGGTGTGACTATGATATAGATAACGTAGTAATAACTCTTGTATTGATTTAATAGCAATAACAAAAATAGTCAGTCTATCAGCTCCTTCATCCATTGTGCATGTTACTGCTTCGGTGACAATGTTCCATTGCGCCACTAAGTTTCACTGCTAATATGAAGAGCACTGTATTTCTAAATCAGTGGAAAATCTTCCACTCTTTACACCTCTTAGTTTGATGTGGTTTTGTTGCAGGGTTTGGGTTTTTTTTGTACTTGAATTTTTATAGCAGACCATAGGCTTGCAGAGTTGCTGTTGGCCCCACTCCAGCATCCTGAAAGCTTTAATCGCGCCTTTGGAGGGTCTGTATTCCTGAACAGATGATTTCAGCAGATGTCAGTGAAATAAATCTTCCTGAAATAAAAAGACATTATTAATTTTGTGTCTCCTCCTTAAGTTAATTTGTTGGTGAAAGGTAATGGAAAGAGAGCTAGAACTGGAGACCAAAATTCTTCAGTTTTTAGACTAGGTGAAATGTGTAGCAGCTGTTCTAAGACTCTTAGGCTTCCCCTCCAATGCCAACCTGGAGCACCTCACAGAGCAGGGGTGGGTATGCAGGTAACCCTCCTACCTGAGCCTTGGCCTCTGCTCTGCTCAGCCAAGATTCAAATTAGGAGCAGGAGAGCTGGAGATTTCATACCGGGGCATTATAACGATACTGATGTAAAGCCTGAACAGCTCGCGGCAACAACTTCTGTTCGCTACCTAGCTGACTTAAATTCAGACTGGCATCTGGTGTGAGGGTCTGTGCTCCAGTCAAACAGATGGTGTTGGGTGTTGCTTCTGCATTACCCTGTAGCACACATGCATGTAGCTGGGTAAAAAGATGTGTAGGTAAAATGATGCTGTATAATCTCTTGCCTGTCTCTCAAATTCAGTGGGGGAGACTTGCATAGCCCTTTTACTTTCTGTGCAATCAGAATAAAAATAAAACCTTCCCTGCTCTGGGAAGTGGCCATATTCACTGACTATATTGTGAATGGTCCTTATTTTCATCATTAAGAGATTAACAAAATCTCACCAATAATTTTTAGAAATTCTTAAAAAATTTGTGTCAAAAATAGTTTTTCAGTCAGTACTCATCCCTGAAGGAGAATGGGGAAAAAAACCATCAGTTTTAATTTTTGTAATGCTCAGGGATTTCTAACTCTTTTCATCTCAGCTTCTATATTCCACCCTAGATTTATAGCATCTGGTGGAGCAAGCACCTGGTAAAATTCATCTGATTTTCCCTCTTTTGAGCCCTAACATTTCAGTGTAGATCAATGCAGCTTTTTGGATACCCATGCCTGCTCAGTGTGAATCCAGTTTTCTCAGAACATGAGAGTCAGGAGGACTGTCAAAGGGAAGCAGTCCTCCCTTAATGGGAAAATGTTGGGACTCCCAGCAAAAATACCAGTCTGTAATGACTTATGCATGTGATTAAACTTAAGCATATGAAATACCCTGCTGTATCCTCTTAAGAGTAACCCTTTGCATAATTAAAACTTAGAACATCTTTTTTTTTTTTTTTTTTTTTCTGGAGAGGATGATTTAAAAGTTCTGTCACTGTGATGAAAATTACTAATTTTGTCTTGTAAGTGGAACTGGTGATGGAGATGAAAAAAGATGGTTAGAAAATTATTATTGTTCTCATTTTTCACATCAGAGGTTTCCAGGCTCTCAGAATGTAGCCACACACAATTAGTATTCACATAACTGCAGGGTGGAAATGAGTAGCAGAGGATAAAGTGACAGGGGGAGAGAGGGGAGAATTCCGTGGTGTTTCCAACACTGATGAAGCAGGTTTATTTCCATCTGCTTTAGCAGGTTCTCAGGTTTCCCCAACATCCTCCTTTCTACCTTTGCCACCAATAATTTTTTCCACCAGGTCAAGAAGCTGTTTGTGTTGCTGAGCACCAACTGAGAAATCAAACACTTTACATATGGGGTCAAGAACAAGAGGCTGAAATAGCAAGTTTCTTTTAAGAATTAAAAGATAAAATTAGTATTGTTTATGAAAACCAAACTCAGCAAACAGGTTACCCTTAGTAGTGCTGTGGAACTGTGATCAGGATACGGTGCTCTCTCTACCAGAAGAGTGACATTTTCATCCTTTCCCTTCAAAATACTGCTATGAATGTAGCTGCTGAATTAGGTCTCTGTGTTTAATAAAGTCTTTAGCTGTCTTTTTTTTTTTTTTTTTAATTACAGTGGACCCATTTGAAATGGTCAGCTACCTTATGTAAAGTAGCTTTTGTACTGATATTAATAAAGATCCATAAGTAAAGAGAATCCTGAAAAGTAGTATGCATTTCACAAGATTTGAGGGAATGTTTCTTTTCCAGTGCAGCTACTTTTAAGTGCCTGCCTCCGAATTTGCACAAATAATTGACAGCTCATTAACAACTCAGTTAGGAGCTCTGAAAACCAACTGAGAAAAACAACTTCAGTACAACAGGGGGAACAAAGTATCTGCTCGTCAATTATGCTGATAGTCTCCATCCAGATTTAAAATGAGGTTAGAAAACAGCCTAAGTAATAAATTATACAGGGAGAAAAGATTATGCTTGCATAGGCAACTCCTGCAAGCTTTCAGCAGGCTGCGTGGGGTAACTCACCTGAAGCGTGTGGATGCCCGGTGCTTCCCATCTGCGCTTGCTCACAGGCTCTGCAGATGTCTGTGGTCCTTCTGCAAGCACACTAATGCTCTGGGGCTGCTGAGGCAGGGGAAAGATGCTTCTTGCACTAAACATTTGCTATGCCCTCTCTTGGATTTTACTCCAAATTTTGTCAAATTAGTTAACACTACTGTTTTATCTGGATATGGGAGCTGCAGGATAACTTTGGTGGTGTGTTTTGGGGTTGGTTTTTTTGGTTTGTTTGTTTTAAATTAAGTGCTGGGGTTGGGGAAGACTTCTTGTATGTATGGAAAAGTGGTGTCCCATAATGATGTCAAAACCAGTATCGACAGAGTCTGCAGCCAGGTCTGCTCCCAAATTCATTGGCTTCTTTTCTCAAGTAAGTTCTCAGTGTGAGAAAGAATTTTATCTTTCATTTCTTTGGGAAATGGCCCAGATCTCTATTCCAGACCCCGCGACATCTGTCCCCCCACCAGCACACACTGCAGCTCTGGACATACAGGAAAAATAGCCAGTTTTACATGGGGAGAAAGGGAATTGCATCCTGTTTTGCCTTCCTCTTGCTGTCTTATACGTGCGTTTCTGTTTGGTGATGTCATGTGCATATTGGAGATGTAGCTTGGTTGCTAGAAAAAAGAGCAACCATTTTGTCCAGAAAGAAAAGGTAGGGGGATAACTTCCTGAAAACAAATTATATTACCTTTGTCTAAAGAACAAAATTAGTTTTTCATATCTGGCCTCACGGTAACATTCCCTCAGTTGTTTGTCTGATATGATGAATAGAGGGATAACATTGAAGAACAACAAGAGATAAATTCAACACAGTGCTGTCTAATCTGGTAAAGAGCCTAATTACTGATAGTTCTGAGGAGCAGAAGCTCCAGTGGCAGTCTGTGTTATTTCAGGAATACAGCACGCCTCCCAAACTCTGGGTCTGGGACGTTTATTTCAGATCACAAGAGTATACTGTTGAGGCAAATACATGAACAGAAAGTTGAAATTGGGGAAAGGTACTCTTTTTCTTTTTCTTTCTTTTTTTTTTTTTTTTTTGAAGTGTTCTAGCAATTAAATGCTGTTCTTGAAATAATTTATTTCCTTGGGAATCAAATTAAGATTGCAGCAGCATGTGTTTTTAGCCATGGTAAATGGATAAAACTGTAGTTAATGGTTTTATCAATATTTTATGACCTTGTTCTTTAATGTGTAATTGGTGATCCACAAGGCACTGAATAAAGCCATTCCCATAAGTAAATATTTTGATAAATCCAAAAGGCAATGGGCTATGTGGAATGAAAAGAAATAGTGCTTGAAAACATAACCATTGACAGTGTTTCTCCTCTTGGAGTATTAGTATTTGTTGCTTCTGTGTGGTATTTGTAACAATAAAAAGAAATTCAGAGGAAACTGAAGTAGCCAGGAAAAGGCTATTTTACATGTTGAAGAGTTTTCTGAGAGGAAGGCCGAGGTAAAATACTTGTCCTAGAACATAGCAATGTGATTCAGGCAGCAATTAAACCAGGATAATGCTACTGCAGTAATATAAATTGGGTAGTGTTCTGAGTATACATATTTTTCTGTTGCAACTGGTAATTGACTATACAATCCTTCAGTCTTCAAATCATTCATGTACATACATCCTCTTAAATTACCAACTTTGTTTACCTCCTGATGATAAACAGGATCACATACATAACTGCATGTATATACACAGTGTTGAAGGCTGGGCATGAGATGGGTTCTGCTAACTGACAGCTGTTTAGATCCAAACCACACCACCAAAAGTCAAACGCACATCATGCTGAACTCTGAAAAGAAGGTAACTGCAGCCCGCAGCCCAGCTTCTTTCCCTGCGGTAGAGATGCTCTCTTGAGTTTCAGACTTCCAGTGTTGCTTCTCTCCATTTTGATGAGTGGGTAAACAAAGACTTTGCTGCTTCCAAAGCTGTCAGTAAAGTAGTTTTGAATTTCTCATCTGCAGATATTTTCTAAGTAAAAAACAAATGGATCTTTACACAATTCTGTTTTTTACAGGGAAGTCTGGGCCTGTTCTGGTTACTTTACTTTGTATTCCATGCTCTTGTCTCTGCTGTTCACTGGGCAAATAGCAGTTTCTTTGTTATTTTTGGTTTTCAGTCTTGCATTATTCACAAACTTCTGTTTTGAATCCCAAAAGACAGAAAAACTTCATCATGCATTCAAATCCACACATATATAATAAGAACCTCCACTGGTGATGAGCGTCATTGGCAGCTTTCACAAGCTAACATTAATTATGCACATAACTAAAAAGCACCATGACTGGGAATCATCATTTCTAATAAAAACACTGACTTCTAGTCATGGATCATTTTATCCCTCCTTGGGGCTATAAATCACTCATGTCACTAAGATATATGCTTTTCCTCTTTTTACTTATTTCTTTATAGAAAGCTGTTGCTGGGAATGTGCTGGGGTGGTGAGGGGAAAAGGAGGTAACTGTCTCGCTTTGTCTTTTTGTCTGAACATCTTGGTCATCTACAGTGAGGTGCCAGAGCAGGTTATGCACCTATGGGCTAGCGCAGAGGAGGAAATGCTGACACTTGACCACAAGGAACAAAGCAAAGTTGAGGGCAGATTCTGTGCAGTTGCTGTGCTCCACCATTTCATGGTAAAAGCTTTACTTAGGGGAGAGTTCTGTCTTTAAGGCTGTGTCATATCCCTTTCTTTCTGCTCTTAGGTGTGCAGGACAGGAAGAGGCTTGCTTTTTTGGTGTAGAAGCTTTTCCAAAGCAAGAGGTTCTTTCGGTATTTCCTAAAGGTGGCCAGGTGCAGGGTTAATCACCTGGTAACTGAAATCTTTCTCGATTTTGCAACACTTTCAGTCAGCAAAACTTTTCCCTTCGTTCTTGTGATCTGGAACTTTGTAATGTATTTTATTTCATGAGGTAACCTCATTGAATTAATCAGTTGTGGAGGAAACTTTGACAATGTGTAGTAAGAGAAACAGAAATTCTAAATTCCCTCCAGAACACCAGTTGGGTCCTTTCTCTGTATACTTCTTATCTATTATTTTTGTTTCCTTGCTTTCCTATGAACTTTTAGATAGGCATATGGAAAAATTGGTAAGGTATAGCTAATCTTGCCAAAAGATGGGAATAGTAAGAGTCCTGTTTATTTATAAAACCTTTGGGAATATGTTTCAGAAATGCTGCTGCATGCAAATTAAAACCAAAAGCAATTGGTGTACCATTGGTGTGCAAAGCGACCTAGATGCTGGTCACAAACACCGTACAGAACTTAACTAGGAGTATCTGAGGCCTGATTAAGGACTGGAACCCAACCCTTGTATGATTCAGGCTTGATCCTCTTCACCACACGTTGGCTCAAAGTATGAAATTAGTAAATGAAAATTGTTCAGCAGCTGAGGGAATGGGACCTAGAATAGCATGTAACCTGTCCTGGATTCTGCCTGGTTGGGTTTGTGGTGCCTGAATCTCCTTTTAATTGTACCAGCTGAGTCAAAATATGTCATTTCAACCAAAATTATATTTCATTCAACTTCCTAAAAACATTTCCTTTAAGATAGATTGAGCTGACACAAATACTTCTTTGTTTCAGCCACCAAGCTGATAACTTGCCATCTTATTTCAGGTATTGTTTTTTCCTACCTCTCACTGATGGTAAGGTCATTTCTGTATACTTCTGTGTTTGCCATCTCTTGTAGTCTGCTTGGCATTTGGATCTGCCAACACTTTGGAATTAATAGATGTACATGAACAGAGGAAGCCAGGTAAAGAGCATGTGTCAAGATTACATCTCCTGCTTGAAAGCTGTTGTCAATATTACAGCGCATTTGAGAGCAGTGAGATTTCCTGTGGAAGCAGCTGCTACTTTTATACAGAATTTCTGAAATACTGAAGACATGTCAACTTGTCCTGAAAGATATTTCTCTAAGACTTTTCTTAATTCTGCTAATATGGCCGCACACAAATCGGGGAGCTGTGTGGATCCCAGTGCTAGGACTGGTAGATGAGAGTGAACCCATATATGAACCCATATAGCTTTGCCTGCTTACATCTGAAAACAGTGTGGTGCAGCACCTCCAACACAAAGATTTTGGGGTTCTTTATAGACTCCGTTCAAGAAGTAAGCATTTGAGAGCTGCTGGTCAGATTCTGAAATATCTTCTTGTTGATGTAGTGACGATGGACCTCATGGTTTATACATTTTTTTAATTATTATTTCTTGTTTTCCTTTCGTACTTCCCTTCTCAGTGTTTGGTGCCTGTTTAGGGTATGTCAGTGTGCAGAAAGTAGTAGTAACAGGTGAAGGGTGGAGTTTCTAGAACAACCATTTTGCTGTGAATGACAAACAAAGACTTTAGTCAGGAATATGGAAAGAGAGAGTAAAACTTTTCTAAGTTTATTTTCTAAAAATCAGAGGTAAAAATTCACGTTTCTTACTTCCCTTTTTAAGGCTGGAATTTTCCATTTTCCATCTGAAATTTTTTCCTAAAACAGTTTTATAAGATTTCCAAGTCCTCTTATGCAATATTTACTGACAGGATATATGGTTAGAGAAGCTGTCTATTTTAACTTGGTAGTCACTAAGTGTGAAGACACCAGATCAGGTCCATAGTTTTGTTTTAGCTTCCAGAAAGGTTAACACACTTCTATTAATACAACTATGCCTTGCATTACAGCACTTTTCAAGCAGTGAACACATGTTAATTGACTTTGATCCAAGCAATTGAAAGAATGGTGCAATGAACGGTTCATTCCACAAATACATTCCTTATTACAAGCAGAGCTGAGGGTTTATGAAAGTGTTCCCTGTTTAAACATCAGGCCTTTGAAACAAATTGAAGCAGTTTTAATTATTAAAAAAATGAAATGTAAAAACTTTCAGAGTTTATAAGCCTTAGGGTGGCTTAATTAAAACTGAAGAGAAATTAAAATTGTCGGAATTTAGGGCAACAGGAAAAGAAATGATAGGTAGGAAATTTCAGGCTATAATAAGAAAAGAAATAGCTTTAAGTCACTTGGTAATTGTAGAGTGAAACTTCTCTCATATGCTGGCTCCAGGTATTAACTGACCCAAATCTCTCTAAAGCATCTAGGTCTTACCCTAAAAGAAAGAATTTACGTACGGCTAGTTCTGCAATAAAGTAACTTTACATCAGTTAGTTATTGTGTCAATGGAAATAAACTACTGATAATTTATCAATAAAGTAATCATAAACTCTTATCACTGTAGTCCTTAAAATTGTAGATTAAACTACTTTTAGATTACAAACAAATCCATAAACTAAATTCAGACTATTTTCAGTATCACTGACTGGTGCAAATGTGGTTTCTATCCGCCTGTAATATTCCTGACGACAAATGAGACTCACTTCTGTAAGAGTTGTTGTAGCTATTGTCCATAGCAGTCCCTTTGCTCAGGAAGATGACTTAGGCTTCCACAGCACTGAGACTCAAAGGCTTTTATTGATATAAAATGGTTTGTGTATAATCACTTCCTATGATAGATGCCTCATGTTGTCCTGCAAATCTTAATGTATCTTCTTAAATCAGGAGTTCACAATGCCATTTGTATGTATTTATTCGTTTTGCAAACATTTGTGTAAGGAGTGTTCTACAGCACGGTGGCTCCATGGCAGCAGTGACATGGTGTCAAAGGGGGCCAAGTGCTCTGGGAGGACAGAGGGGTTTACTGATGTGAAGTTCTTTAAGGGAAGAATTGATGTCTCTTGCTGCTGAGGTATTTGTCTTCCTGGAGTCTGTGTTGTGTCGTGGTCTGTATGTACATTTGTCTGGTTTTAGATGCCAACCTTGAAGTTGTCATTGGAATGTTCTTGTTTTATCTACAACAAGGCCCATGCAAAACTTCCTCAACATCTACCTAGACTGGACCATTAAGATTCATTCTTTTGCCATGTGTCTTACACCGTTTTTGAGATTTGAGTTAATTATTATGCTAATACTTTGACACTAACAAAAACTAGATTTTAGTTACTAAGTTGTGTTATTTACCATCAGATAGGAAGAAAAGAAGGAAACTTTCTTTGGTTTCAAGATGTCACCCTGGTTTTTATGGTTAGAAAACAAATTCATTATAACTGCATGTACTAAATGAAAAGCCAAACAGCAATAGCAAATCCAGGCACATCATACCATGGCATCAAGCTGTTATTCAAAGTTCATAATCCCAAGGCTTGGAAAAACATGATATCAGATGACAGACTGCAGTTCATTGTTTGATCTGATTGTTTGAGCTAACACCTTAGTAATAAGACATTTCTGATGTAAACCCATGGCCAATAGAAAATAATTCTGTCTGCTGCAGCTGGCAATTCAGTGTACTATAGCAGCTTAATATTGCATGAAGAAATTTTTCTGATGTAATTTTTATCAATCAGAACTTTCTGAGAACTTAATGATGTGTTTCCACCTACCCTTTCTCCTCTTTTTTATTGTAGCTCTCTACCTATCTTAAGGAACGGTGAGTTGATCTTTCATGATATGGAAGACTTATTTAAAATGTCTAGATAATGTGACATAAATTCTCTTCCTGCTTATTTTTACAAAATAAAAGTAGCAGTGTAGAGAAGAACCACTGCTGAAAGCTTCACATGCAATTGCTCTGCCTTTTCAGACTACCCTGTGCTAATTAGATAAAATAAGAGATGGTGTGTTGCATATCTTTATCCTAAGTTTACAATCATGTTGCATGACAGATGAATGAACGCTGCTGTCTCTGTTTCTACAATAAACCATGAAAAGTATTCAACCTGAAGAAGTGATTCAGAGACAAGGTCAGAGCAGAATGAAAAATGATATTTTTACCTTTGCCACACATGTATTTTCTGGGATTTTCTTGTGACAGTGTTGCAGTGACATCCAGCAAAATTTTGCAGTGTGGTGTTTGTGCTAGGTCAGAGATAGGTAGCTGCAGTGAATATCACACAGTTTTAGATTCAAGCAAGCCTTGGGGGGGGAAGATGTGCAAGAAACCGCAAGTGTGGCCATTGGTATAAGGGTGCTGAGCAGCTCTGTACCATATAGACTGCCCTGCCGAGGTACCTGTAGATGGGACCTCAAAAGCTTTGAAAAAAAGAATAGCTTCTAGAGCTGCATTGATCTGAGAAGAGTGCAAGTGGGTTTTCAGCCACTTCTTCCCTCTGGGTTGTGAATTCTGTACTTCTCTGGCCACTGTCTGCAGTCTCAAGCTGCAGGTCCCTGAGTGGGTGCACCATGTTCTGGTCCTTTGTGGCTTTTGATTTCTCAGAGATGGCTTGAGGTTTATTACTGTCATTCCTTCTAATCTATGGCATGGTTGTTGCCATTGTTTATTTGGTTGGTTTGGTGTTTTGTTTTGGTTTTTTTTAGCTTCTTAAAAGGATTTATAGACCAGGAACAGAAGTGTTTTATTTATCCACAGCAAAAATGATGTCAATAGTATTTTTTCCTAGTGTCTCTCTCAGTAATACCTCATTTCTAAGCTGGGGAAAAAGGCAGTTTAGATGTCATTACCATTTTGTTGAGTCTTCATTAAGGGTGCAATTTGTGATCTGGATTTTCTTGCTTGTCATGTGTATTCACTGGTAACCCACTGGTTTTTAATTACCCTAAGGCATTCCAGGCCTGTCTTTTTTAGACAAGTGCACAGCTGCGTATTTTCTTGGGGATTACTATTTGAGCCCTATTCTGAGCATTCTTTAGATTATAAAGTATAAATTTAGAGGTGGCAGGTTTATATATTTTTCATAAGGGCTATGTGGTGATTGGTAGGTACCAGGAGGTTCAGAGCAGTTAATCTACTGCACAGTAGCAAGGCTGATAGTCTGAAACATCCCTGTACGTTCAGTTCAGGTTTGGGCACATTATAGTACCATGCTTACTGCTTTAAATGCTTAGTACTCACACTCTTCACGTATGAAATATTCACGCATTGTGAGGACCCTTTGAAAAAAAAAAAAAAAGTAGTATTTAAAATGCAAGTGGTTTTGCATGAACAAACTTGCCTGGCTCTATCTGGAGCAGCAAACACTTCAGTTCTGATATGTATAAGCTATTCAAAAAGGCTATATCTCACATGATATGCTTTTCTGTTGTTACCTCTAAAAAGCAATTCAATCAAAATGCACATGTGGGCAAACCTAAAAAGAATATCTGTCCTGTTGGTTAATTTGCATAAAGCTGTAATCAACATGTTCAGCAAAACACTTGAAATGGAGCCTCTCTGTTGGTTTCAGGAAACCTGCCTGTTCTGTGCAGTCCTAACGATGAAAATATTGAATAATACATTCTAATTTTAAATTTTAGAACAAAAGATGAATATTGCAGAAGCATGGTAAAATTATTGAAGCTAGTTTTCTTCCCCTTATAAAAAAAGATACTTTTTTGAAAGGAAAAGAACTTTATTAAAAAAAAAATCTCCAAATACTGCTGTAATTTTCAGAGATGTAAAGTGAACACTAAACTTATGTTTAACTAACAAAGAATGCTAATTCTTTGTTAAAACTAACAAAGAATATTAATACAGTGGCAGAAAACAAAGTATAAAAACTTGTTAATGCCAGGAGAGAAGATATTATTGCCTTACTTAAGCAGGCCACGTAGGTTTATCTTACCCTAGTGTTTGTAAATACCATATTCTCATACATCGCCCTATCACAGTGGTGTCAGGGTGGCCAAGTCCTACAGGGGAGAGTAATAATATCCCATTTTACAGCTGGGGAAAGACCTGTAACAATATTCCACTGTCACAGTCTAGGGATTTTCAGATATGCCAGTGCTGGGAGCTTGATGGGGACCGGTGCTTGAGGGTGGTGTGTGAGAAGGAGGAGAGAGAAGTTTGGATGAGAGAGCAGTTTGGATGGACGATGCGGTGTAGCCGCAATGGTGCAGGCAGGAGGAGCAGTAATTGCAGCTGGCCATCGTCATGGATGTAGCTACACTGCATTCCCTGGTGCAGTGATACAGTGGGCACCTCTGGACGGTGGTGATTTACCAGACAGGCATCGCCAGTCAAACAAGACCTATTTTTCATCTCTCTGATTCAGAAAATGCTCAGGTTTTGTTGCCTCAGGTGTGCTCTTGCATCTCCAGGGGTGCTTCAGTGACCTGGCTTGTAAACAAATTCACTGAGATCCGCTGCCAGCTGGGTAAATAATAACAGAAATATTGTTTAAATAGTTCATTTCATATCTTGTAAAATTTGTCAAATTTGGATCTCCATCTTTTCAGTCTTTATCTTATCCCCTGTATGAATGGGATAAGGGAATGATGGTCTGATGAGTCCTCAGACCATCTTTTCATTTGACAGTAGAGAGAAAAGGCATCTCAAAAGGATACTCTTTCTCTTAAAGATAATCATTTGTGTTTTGCATAAGCCTTTGAATGTTCCAGGTTGTTTAATCATGTAAATGCAAGACTCAGCTGCTGAGCTTTTGTTTTCTGCCCATAGCTGGTGCCTTGCTTATTTAATTGCTGTGAACATCTTCAGTTTGATGACAAGATATGTAATGAGACACCCGGCTATCCGTGCATCTGTGTACACAGAAGCCTCAAGAATGGAACAAACAATACTACATCTTAATGCGAGATTTATAATTAGCCTAGTTATATATGTATCTCTGGGTATATTCAAAGTATTTTTTTCTTGGTACCGTATACTCATTCTCCTTTTCATCTGAATTTAGAATACATTTCTATCTTGCACAGGCTATATTAAATACTAATGCATTGTGTAAACTGAGATGTGTGAAAATGTCATGATAACAAACATAACAATTTTTACTTGTCAAACTCCCAATTGTCACATTTTGTTCTTTAATGTAGGGTGCCTCTTCCTTGTATCTCTTAAAAATGCAGTCTTCACATATCTTGCCATTTGGTAAGAAGTTACACTGTTAACAACAAATTAGCAATTAATATTTTCTTGAAGTTTCATACTCTGTGGGGTGTGTGTTTGTTTGTTTTTTCTGCCTCAAATGGCTTAATATAGATTCTTTTGTAAAAATATTATATTTTAAAGATGCTTTGTGTAAAGAGTCTGAGCATTTCCATTTCTGAATTCTTCTAGCTCAGGAAGCCTAGACGGAAAAGAGAAACATGTAGTGAGAAGATCTTAATTCTTTTCCTCTTTAGGCTTGACAAGTCATGTCAGAGATGTACCATATGTAGTCTTAAGCTAACAGTTTTAATTTATTCAATGGGAATTAAGTGCCTACTTATCTTTGAGAGTATTAACTTTAATATCTTTGAATGTTGGCTGTTATTTTGTAAAGTGATGACAATGAATACCCCTCTTCCCTCCCTCCCTCCGATTATCAATTCTTGGTGAAGGCTGTTACTCTCTTGATAGGACAGAACCTGACTGGACATCATTACAGGCTTCTGTGCACTGTCACATTACAAATAATAGAAACAATTTTACCTTAATAAAGTTATTGGGTTTTTTTTTTCTTCTGTTTAGCATACACTGTTACACTTTTGTTCTTCTAAAAGGAAATGAGCAGACTTTTTTCAGTCTGCTGCCAAAAAGAAATTGAATCAGTGTTAGACACTCTTTTCATTTATTTCAGGATCAGAAATTATCTTTCTAAAAACCATTTTCGAAATATTCCTCATTTTTATTCCTATCCCTTTTTGTCACCTAGAGTCTGTCAGCTTTATGTTCCAGAAATAATTTATTTCTTTTATCTTTTCTTTTTTAGAGTTGTGTCCTTGTGAAGAAATAAAATATCTTGTATAATTAAAAGCTCTGTGCAATACGAACTAGAATTGATTAGCTAACAACAAAACCCTGGGTTCGGTTACTGCAGCTGCTATAATTGTTAAAGGCAAAATTATAAAAAAGGGAAGAAAACAGAACACCATAATCAGTCTTATAGCTACCAGAATAGTGTAAAGGTTTAATTGCCTTGGTTGGCTGCATCACTAATGACTACAGTGTCATTAGAAATTCCATGGGCTGTTTAATTATAGCGGGAAACTTGCATCTCTGTTTCTTCCAAAAGATTGCATTTCGGTGGTGCACCTCCCTTGTGAAAACCATATGGCAGATCCAAGGCTGCTTTATTTGGAAAGCCTCAGGAGGTCAGAGCCCAAATCCTATCTCTGCCACTCTGATCTGGTGAATGTTTCATACTGAGTATGGCAAAACAAATTCTCTGCCCATTTTGATGAGCAGGAGGTTTTACTGCACAGTTTGCATTAAGAGTTCCAGATTTAGAAAACAATTTTTGATTAACGTGGGACTTAATGTTGACCTTAAGAGTTGGGTTTTTTCTTGCTTTGTACTTACCCTTTTCAAAATGTCAGAATTCAACAGGTCTGCATACTTAAAATAATTCCCGGCTTTTGTCTTCCAACTTTTTTGGTTAAAGGGAAAACAGATTTAGAAAAGATATAGCTTATCAAACTGGATAGATGTGTAGCCCCAAAATAAAACTGAAAATAAAAGTGAATACATTAGAAAGGAGATCTGAGCATACAGGGAATAGGAGAGCAGAATCATCCAGTCATTCAGAAACCAGTTTTATCATTAGACAGACCTAAGGAGACTAATTAAAATATGAATCCTTTTTGATCCTCTCTTAAAATATTGATTTCCTCCCCCACACCCCCAATTAAGGTAATTTTTACTTTTTTTTTTTTTTTTCTTCCCTGTGACTTAAATGGACTAAATGGGTGGGGGACTTTTTTCAAATTATAATTTTAGCTACAGTGTGCCTGGCATAGCTGCATTTACCAGAAAAACAGTGATATTGGCAAGATTTCAACAATCTGATTGTCACAAAACCTCTAAGCAAATAAAGTTTGTCCTCCCATTACTCCAATTGGTTTTTTCCCCCTAGTTGCCTGCCATCGTCAGCAAGTATCTAAATCTGCTTTCAGTAACAGCTTCCAAAACTGAGAAACTTAGAGAATATGATATTGGGCATTACTGGGAATTTTAGCAGAGTTATGAGAACCTTAAAACTGTCTGTGTGCATCTGCTGTATGAGGTGGCCTCTCCCCACTCTTGCAAAGCCTGCGTAAGCGTTGAAAGACTGAAGAGCATGAGGTCCCATGGAATTTAGGAGAATGGTGGTCTTCTGTGACCATCAATTCTCCTCATGTCCAGCTGCTTCCATGGAGATGTCAAAGGCTTGTTTACAGGACTTTTCGATGTTGCTGGTGACTGGAACTCTTGGGGGAGCTAGTGAGGGAAGTAGGGATGGGTGTGATAGGTGCTATCTAGCAGCAGATCCAGGCTGATGAAAAGTGAGGTTGCAGACGGGCAAAATGGTTAGGCATACCAGGAATCTGGCATTTGTCCAATATGTATATTGCCATTAAAAACTCAAATTCTCCTGCAGCCCACGGCCTGCTCCTCCCCATGCAGCCCAGGGTGTGAATCAAGTCTCAGATGTTGGTGATGACCATGGCCATCAGGCAATCACAGTCTGTGCTTCCCTCTGTGTTGCAATACAGATGTCTTTGAATCCATTACACTTCAGTCAACAGCTAGCTGTAACCCCTGAGGGCTGCTTCACTCATCTGTGTGTTAACATCCAGATTCGTAAGCCTTTAAAGTTGATAGATCATTTTCTTTTATGTTACATTAAAAGGGCTGTAAGGAACACCCAATGATAATTTATTGAAAAGGCAATTAACAATGAGGTTAATGACAGCAATACATCTGAGTTGTGATTCAACCTGGTAAAATAATTAGTACTTTCAGAAATACATAGGGTCTTTTTTTTTTTTTTTTACACAAAAGAATTAAATACATAACTTTTATTGCAGTCTTGCGGGTTCATTGTTTTCCTTTAGCCTTTATTCTGAAGGTTAAGTTTTTGCCATTTTGAAGTTTTACATATGAATTCCCCACTCACAAACCCCACAGCACTACCTCCAGTGCTATCATTTCTGTGCTTCATGAGGAGCACAGCTACCACAGTGCTTCAGCTTGATTCCAGGAGGCTATTTGTGTTTCGTCTTGTGCCATGTATCGTACGCATCACAACAGAAGGCGTAACCGTGTTAACCCTGCTTTCACAGCTATTTCAACATCATCTTAACACTGTACTCCTCAGGTCAATTGTTGCCAAAACAGGAAAAATCTGTCAGTGCTTTGGTGGTTAAGAGGAATCACAGGCAAAGAGTGTTCAGTGGAATTAGTGCTCATAAGTAGTTTGTGGTGGGTTGACCCAGGATGGACACCAGGTGCCCACCAAAGCCACTCCATCACTGCCCTCCTCACCTGGGCAGGGGAGAGAAAATACAATGAAAAGCTCATGGGTTGAGATAAGGACAGGGATAGATCACCCAGCAATTACAGTCATGGGTAAAACAGACTCAACTTGGGGAAAATTAATTTATTACGAATCAAATCAGAGTACGGTAATGAGAAGATAAAAACTAAATCTTAAAACACCTTCCCCCCACCCCTCCCTTCTTCCCAGGCTTAACTTTACTCCTGAGTTCTCTAGCTCCTCCCCAGCAGTGGCGCAGGGGGACAGGGAATGGGGGTTGGGGTCAGTTCATCCCATGCTGTCTCTGCCACTC
>NW_009259796.1:2535838-2678622 GCF_000687185.1 Egretta garzetta
CCCCCCACCACCAAAACTTTACTGTGCAAACCTGGTTTTTGTAACCATTCTTGTTGTCACTGAGTCTCTCTTATTTCAAAATTAAAACTGCATGTCTAGGCTCTAAGAGTATTTTACCAATTTCGTCTTTGTTTAGTGAGAGATTTAGATTATATTTGAGAAACAATGCAATTAGTGTCCGATTTGTGGTATGAATGTGGTTTGAGCTCTCTTCTGGTGAGGGAAGATATCTAGAAGCAAAGGCAGCTGGCTTTCGGTAATAAGTTCTGTGACATATGAAGATATTATCCATATCTCATACTAAAAAAGTGCAGTAAGTTAATTTTCCAAGCAAAAATGCATTTACGTATATAACACACTTCTGTATGATGAATGTATTAAATTCATCAAAGCATGAATTTTCACTTAAGAAGCATTACATTTTCACTGTATTTGAGTGTAACTTTGAGTTATTTTGACATGAATAGTGACATGTTTAATAAATAAGAGGTGCATCATTTGTGACTGTTTCATTGCAACTGAACTTTTTCAGAATTCATTTCTCCTTCCTTACACACATTCAACCACCCAAGCCATACATTCTGTGTTTCTCAAGATGTTTTGCATTAGATCACCTGACTAAATGCATCAAAACATGAGTTATGTCAGATACAAGAGACAGGTTGGACATTGAAGGGCAAGGCCATTTTTTTTCCCCCTCAGAAATCTTGTCCCCTGATTACACCATGCAGTAGAGTACCTGTCCCTCAGCTCATGTGGTAGATGCAAATAATAAGCTAATATTCCAGCAGTCATTTACTCCATTGAAAACTATCTTCCTACTAACTGTGAAGTATTTATTTTCTTTTATCTTCTGCAGATACAGAATGCTGATCTTTCTGTAATGTTGGATTGATAGTAAACTTTGAAAACATAGTGATGCTTTTTCTTGTTGCTGACATTGAGTTGAGTTGCAGTGTCCAAAAGTGAATATGGGGGGGCAGCCTGCATAAAATACATTTTCTGGTACTTCTGAATTTTTTTATTGCAGGGCAGAGACAGCTGACATGTACTCTTTAGGATGTGAGTCACTTTTAGTGTAAAAATTCCAAAGTAGGGAAGCTATCACCTCTGTATTTAAATAGCTTGATAATTTGTTTTTAAGAAGTCTGGTAATTCTGCTCTTAAACAGATTCCATTTGAAGTTTCATTATCCCTTCTCAGAAGAGACATGCTAATATTTCACTGTATTGTCTTGCAGATTTAAAAGGTAGGACGTTATCTGTGGATTGTATATTTTTAACCCCTAAAATCTACGAATTTGCACTAGAAAAAGCCTTAGAGCACAGGCTTTGTGTTCTGGAACTGTTCATTTCCCCATCTTTCCTGTGTATGTCCATACAGCATTTTCCTCACAAACATTTCACCTTGTGAAGCTGTTCTTTCAGTTTGTAGAAATGCCATGATTCTGTTGCAAAATTTGACATTCTTTGTGGCTGTCTCCAAACTCAACAATTTCTAATGCATGCTGTGAAGCCAAATCATTGGATTACTTCATTTTGCATGTCCCACATTCCTTGCTCCTTTACTGAATGTTCTGCTCATGTTTTAAAACCAAATGGTCAGGCATAGTTTCACGTTCCTGTTCCATTCACAAAGGCAGAAGCACTCTGCCAGCGTACCTGGTACAAGGGCCATTTTCTCACTACCTTATTGTCAGCTTTCATGTACCTTTCAGTCTTTCAAGTATAGGTGAGCTGAACTTTCAAACAAAGTTTCCCCTGAGTGGCCAGGGACTGTAAAACCTCTCTGTCTCTGTATGAGCAGGCTGCTCGGTCTTTGATTTGACCTTCCTTAGCCTAAGCACCCCCCATGCCCTCTGTGTGGTGCTGGAGCCCAGCAGTCTGCACAAGCAGCTTGTTTCCCCTCTTTGCACGCATGGGGGAAGAAGAGAAACCCCGCAAGCATGGCTGGTATTCAAACAAGTAACTTTGTTAATGCCGTAAACAGGTCCCAGATTCCCACGTCTACTGCTGCCTTGACACCTTTTGATGACCTCTGCAGCAGAAGAAAGGAGGCTGGCTGGTGTAGGTAGGACTACAAGGAAGCTTAATATATAAAAACTCCCAAATTTCTGCATTAAGTGGGGGGGGGGGGGGGGGGGGGGAGCATTATCTCCTCTGCTGTTCGTATTTCTTCTGTTTTGCATCCACTGGGACAGTCCCAACAGAATGATTATCCAGCATGTCCCTTCTAAAGGCTTTTACGTCCGTCTGTCCACCCCCCCAATTGGCCATAACCAAAGTGGTGGTGTTCTCAGGGTAATGCCATGATTGCAAATGCTCCTGGCTTAAAATGCTGCTAGTACAGACACCAGCAGTCTTCCTGTGTGAACCAAAGCTTCCAAATGTCTCTTTCAGAAGTTTTTCCTTATTTGAAAGGGTTATGCGATTGCATTTTCACATCATAGGATTTCTTATTATATCTTCTTTATCACCTTGATATACTTTCTAAGATACTTTTACTTTAAGCAAGCTGCTGGAAGGTGTGTTCAGTTAACCAGCAGCACTGTGTTTTACTGAAGAAGCCAGTTCTTTCTGGAGTGAAGGGGGTATGAGGTTGAAGGGACTTCTCCTTATTATTCAAATGTATTCATCTTTTATTTTTTTCCCCAACATACATATCATGCACAGGCTGTTCATTTTAAGTGCTGTATACGATACCTGTCATGCTTGCTTACTTAACCTCAGGACAGAAAGAAACGACAAAAACTGTGCTCTTGAGTAAGAATAATCTCAGTTGCATAATTTCTCCTCTGAAGTCTATTTTATGATGATGTGAAGGGATTGGTTTTGGGGTTTTTTTTTGCATTTTACTTTTAGTCAATAAAATTCCCAGCCTGTTATCCAACAATTATATCATGTAGCTATTATGTTACACAGCTTGATCTGACTTGATTGACAGCTGTACAATCATAGTAGGGAGTGATAAGACATATCCTTTGTTTGGGATGTTTATTTGTTAAAGATTTCTGTAAAACTTTAGGTGCTTTGTTGTTGTTGCTGGTATTTTGATTTTGGGTTTTGTTTTTTTTTTTCCCATTGGAATTCTGTATCAGAAAAGCAGGGACACAGTACAGGCATTCTGGGAGGTGCTGTCCTCGATAGTGGTGGGTTCACCTGAGCTGCAGGACAGGTGTGTCTGCCCTGGAGTGCTGTGCTGTTTGTTCAGATTGAAACCCCACTGGAAATGACCGTGGGCTGCTGCCCAGCCCGACTTTTCTCTCCAAGGAGACCTTAGTATGGTGTCAGTGCCTGCTTGCGGGTGAGGAGAGAGAGAGAGGAAAAAAAATCTTGTGCTGTAGAGCTTTCATTGCTATCAGAAGGATTTGGCCATGGAATGCACCCAGGATGTTCTGGAGCCTGGTAAAATAGATACAACCATTGAGACACAAACGGGTACTTGATTTATGATTTTGATCTCTTTGCAGGGTCAGAATCAAGGTAAAATAGCCCTTAGACTGCTTGTAGTGGAAAGGAACGATGTAGATTTCGGGCAAAGATAGCAAGAGGTAACAATCTACGCAGGGATCATGCTGCCTATGTGGCTGCATAGGAACCTGGGAGAAGAACCTGGGAGAAAACAGTGATTGTGCTTCTCTGACAGCCATAGAAGGCAATTCCCTCAGGTGGAATAAACTGGTTTCCCATCAAAAAAGCTTCTGAGGATGAGTCAAGCACTGTTTGACAGGAAGATTACTTTTTAAAGGCCGTTCTGTGCAGAAGCAGATGGCTCATTCATCTTTTATTTTTTTCCCCAACATACATATCATGCACAGGCTGTTCATTTTAAGTGCTGTATACGATACCTGTCATGCTTGCTTACTTAACCTCAGGACAGAAAGAAACGACAAAAACTGTGCTCTTGAGTAAGAATAATCTCAGTTGCATAATTTCTCCTCTGAAGTCTATTTTATGATGATGTGAAGGGATTGGTTTTGGGGTTTTTTTTTGCATTTTACTTTTAGTCAATAAAATTCCCAGCCTGTTATCCAACAATTATATCATGTAGCTATTATGTTACACAGCTTGATCTGACTTGATTGACAGCTGTACAATCATAGTAGGGAGTGATAAGACATATCCTTTGTTTGGGATGTTTATTTGTTAAAGATTTCTGTAAAACTTTAGGTGCTTTGTTGTTGTTGCTGGTATTTTGATTTTGGGTTTTGTTTTTTTTTTTCCCATTGGAATTCTGTATCAGAAAAGCAGGGACACAGTACAGGCATTCTGGGAGGTGCTGTCCTCGATAGTGGTGGGTTCACCTGAGCTGCAGGACAGGTGTGTCTGCCCTGGAGTGCTGTGCTGTTTGTTCAGATTGAAACCCCACTGGAAATGACCGTGGGCTGCTGCCCAGCCCGACTTTTCTCTCCAAGGAGACCTTAGTATGGTGTCAGTGCCTGCTTGCGGGTGAGGAGAGAGAGAGAGGAAAAAAAATCTTGTGCTGTAGAGCTTTCATTGCTATCAGAAGGATTTGGCCATGGAATGCACCCAGGATGTTCTGGAGCCTGGTAAAATAGATACAACCATTGAGACACAAACGGGTACTTGATTTATGATTTTGATCTCTTTGCAGGGTCAGAATCAAGGTAAAATAGCCCTTAGACTGCTTGTAGTGGAAAGGAACGATGTAGATTTCGGGCAAAGATAGCAAGAGGTAACAATCTACGCAGGGATCATGCTGCCTATGTGGCTGCATAGGAACCTGGGAGAAGAACCTGGGAGAAAACAGTGATTGTGCTTCTCTGACAGCCATAGAAGGCAATTCCCTCAGGTGGAATAAACTGGTTTCCCATCAAAAAAGCTTCTGAGGATGAGTCAAGCACTGTTTGACAGGAAGATTACTTTTTAAAGGCCGTTCTGTGCAGAAGCAGATGGCTCACTGCACTCCTGAAGTTTGCCTCGTGCAAGTGAGAAGGCCTAAATATGTCCTAAACTGCTGCTACTATTAAGCTTCATGGATAATCCTTCCTACCTCTTGCAAACACTTCTGTCAAAGTTAGATTAACATCTTTCCTTTGGTGTAGATGAGGGCACTATTGAACTGTACCGAGAAGCAGAGCATTTTACATAACATGCAGAACATGGCAATTTTGTGTTTGTTTTCCTATCAAAGTGACTCTATATGACAATGTGTAAAGTACGTACAGATGGCAAGAGCAGTTATGTTATCAAGTTTGTTTCCTCTGCAGATGCTTACAGAAAAATAATTCTAGCTCCCCATCTAAAAGTATAAATAAACGATGAAACAAAATAGCTTTTCCCTCCACCAGCAGAATAGACACTTCAAAGTTTTTTTCCCTGAGTACTGTTATACATGATTAAATGGGACAAGGAGTCTTCTGAAGATCACTGCATTTCTCAGTCATATGCCTTTCAAATTACATCATCCATTTAGCTTCTAATTTTTTAATGCTAATTAGATGTCCTGTTACATTCATTGTTAGGAAGTTATTTGCATAGCCTGTAATCTGTTGGAGATACACAAAATAAGATGATTAATGAAGGGAAGTTTCATTTCACTGCACATCTGTGTCTAACCATGGGTCCTTAGGACATTTGGCCTTGCCTAAACCAGCTAGGAAACCTTGTTTGTTTGCAGTTTTCCAGGAAACATTTTGGGATTTGCACAGCTGAGAATGCTTGGTTTGCACTGAAAGAAACTGAAAAGCCCAGATGCAAGAAACCTTAAAAAGTAGTTAAAAATCCCCATCCTAACACCTTCCTATCAAATGGAAGAGGTTCGACTGTGATCTGACTTTTCTTTCTAATGAAAACTTTATTTGCTTATTTTTACACCCTTTAAATAGATATGTTAAAGAAATGTCACTTTCATGGTGGTGTAAGTACAACCATATTGGAGAGTTTTCAAAAAGGAAAAAAAAGATACTAATCTAGGAAAGAGTTAAAACTATGAAATGCTTTTATTACAGAAAGAAAAAGAACAGAAAAAGTGAAATAATAAAGTGGTATCTATGAATTCTTTATTCTGAATCTTTTTTCTTCTTGAGAAGAAAGTATTATTGCCTGCTTTTTTGAATGTTTCAGGAGTCAGTACTGTTGTGTAGGTTTTGTTCTGATAGAATTGCTTTTTATTAGTGTTTTCACATTCATGGTGTCACAGCTGGGAAATAATTTGTGGAAAAAATGAAAGTACAGAATAACAAAATAAAGCAGTACAAAATATCTATGAGAAAACAAAGCCTTTTTTTCCATTTTTGTGGTGTTTGCAGTAAATAATGCATAAAGAAAATTTCTAAATTCCTTCATCTGTAGCATGCTCATTGTTTTTACCTCTTTCCACATATAAAATGTTCATTTGCTTTATATTCAAGATGACGCTTATCAGGTTTTTTGCATGGAAATGAAGCATTTCTTTTAAATTCTGTTCATACAGACAAGCACTGAAAAATTTATGGCTGATTTTTTTCTTGTGTTATGTTGAACAGAAGAGCTGAAAATGTTCATCTTCTGTTGTGAGATTCAAGGGGGATTCAGTAAATATCTGCAGTCTTTTTTTTTTCCCAAGTAATTCATAAAACAAAAATATTTCATTTATTTAAAACATGATGAAAGTGTAATCTCTTTGACTGATACAGATATTTTAAAAAATAACAAATGTGCTATGAGTCAATCAGAATATTGTATCTTAAGAAATGCTATTGATAAAATTTTAAAAATAATTCAGTTATTTCAGGAGCTTCCATCAAGTTCCTTACTGATATACTGCTGGGACCACTTCAGCACATTTTATTTTGACATTTGTCTGTCTTTGACCTTTTATGCCAGCTTGAATGCTTGAGAGAAGATCCTTACAGTCAGCTGATGCAATAACAAATAAAGCTGTGGGATGTTGTCACCTTGTCCAAGCCCCATTGCCATCTCTCAGAGGTCAGTCACTCATTTCTGCCTTCTGGTGGGAAATTCTCTCTCCAGATGTTGGCTTCCAGTGGAGGGATGAGGAGGTCTCCGAGGTATGAGGGAAGGTATGTGACACATGTCTGTGCTGCTGCCCAGGCAACAAATGAAGAACATGGATAACTTTGTGTGCTAGGGTATCACAGGAGAAAAGTCAGAGATCACTCAGACAGATCCGATCTAGTAGTTAGTTCACTGAGTTCTCATCAGTAAATTTAGGTATCTAAAATATTTAATAAGTACAGATGGCTTGGTGGTCAATACTATTTACTACACTTGAAGTTAGTATGGGATACAAAGATTATTGCTTAAGCTTATTGTAAGTATCTTAAACGTTACATGCATGCAGAAAAATGACAAAAACCCATCAATGTCTGGTGTCAAGTAAGGGATCTCTCAGCCTTGAGGGGTAGCTTTGAGAGGTGTCCTACTCAAGGGGAGATCACTGCACAGCCAGCTGCTTTGGAGGGAGACCTCGATGGACCCAGATGGCTGCAGATATTTATAGCGTAAAGTGGTTGATTTGCAGTCAGATTTTCTGCTGTGTTAATGCAGTTTCAGCTGCTTATCAGCCCAGTCTCCAGCCAACCTGTTTTTCTGGGTTTGGTGCTGTGTTCTCACTGATAGCCTCACACAATAGGATTAACTTTGGTTAGGGCTACTTGCTGAGCATCTGCCTGGGCCAAAGTTCAGTTAGTTCAAACAGTAGGAGTGTATCCATCACATAGGGAAACTTTCTTGACAAAGGATTTCTTTTTAGCAAATGTTATACCAGATTTCATAGTTGCTTTTCAGTTTAATCCCCAAGCGGGCTGTGTGGTGGGTCACCCTGCACCACTGGCCAGTGCAGTCTCTCTGCAGAGAGAACCCTATAGTGAACCTTCTTGCTGTTAGCGGTGGACTTGGGTCCTTTAGATCAAAAGGGGAGTTAGGAGCATTCAGTATGATATGCCACGTGGTGTTCAAATGCACGTGTAAAGAGCATTATAGATACCTGTCTGTGCCACAGACAATGTCTCACAGAAATGCAAAAAGCAGGATCAGAGGTAATGTGGGTTGATTCTGACATCCCTTAGCCCATGACAGTAACATTAAATAATTTTTTTTCTTCCAGAACTTTTACCTACTGCAAAATTTAAATTCTGATTTTGCACTTGTTCTGATAGTTACACATAGCTGGAAGATGTTTAAGTAGTGTGAATCAAGTGAATCTCATTGGAGAAAATCTGCGTCTGAAATATTAATCCTACAAGTTGAAAACTGGAAGATAGAGAATCCAAGGTGATTGGTACAAAGCAGAGCTTTCCTTTTCTCATGTACAGGTACATTTCAGAAGCAGGAGTTCCAATAATAGTTAAAACCACCAGTGGCAATAATTTGAAAAGCTGTTCATGGTAATGCATTTCTTGGCACTTACACATCATGCCCTATACATCAGTAAGGTTGTATTAGTTCGATCTCCTAGAGGGAGAAAATCACTGATCAAACAGCCATCAGGGACTATAAATAAGGAATATCAGTCTTCAGGCTCTAATATGAATTATATAAAGATTTTTAAGTGTGAGACAAAGTGAGAGTGTGAGACTGCCTCCAGAGATTGCGTTTTAATTTATAACAAGTACCTCACAGGAAAGAGGTACTAAATGTCGTTGAACAAGGGCCATTTCCCCAGAATACACAAATATGCACACAAACCTGGTATCGCTCCACTGCAGCAGGGACCAGTGTATATTTTCCACCATTTTTCATGAAAGTGTAAGATGATCACTTCTGCCAAAGGACTGTTTGAAATACCACTTTTGATCTAGTGAGTAAACCTGCACTCTCTAACATTTGAGTGGGATTTTTGCACTTGGTTTAAATTTAACTAATTTGGTTTTCATAGAATCATAGAATAGTTTGGGTTGGAAGGGGTCTATAAAGATCTGGATTCAAGTGCTGAATGGTTTACGAAGTGAAACTCCTAGATTTGGCCCACCCCAGGCTACTTTTCTATCTATGTGAAAAGCTACATGGCTTTTTATAGAGACCATAAAAGTATTCTATCCATTTCTGTCTTGAGACATTTGTTTTTCCAGCATCGCTACTGATATGTTTTACTTGCTTTGTATCATCTGTATTTTCGTGTCCTATCATCTCGAAAGATGAGGTTGAGTTATTTTGATATTTGTAACCAGTCAAATTATTCTTAGCCCTAATTACAGCAACTTGATTGTACTTTAAGAGGTTTTAAGTGGATGAATCCTGTATTCTATGTGTTGGATGGAATTTTTCTTTTGTCTCATAGACATTTAAGATGAAATCCCACACTACTGATACAACTAGAGACCTCCTAAGGCTCCTTCCAGTCTGTGTTAATCTGGGATTTCTAAATCATACCTGTATAAACAAACCTCTGTAATTTTACTGATGTCATTGAAATTTTCCTAAGCAAAAAACCCCCCAAACCCAAAACAAAACAAAAAAAAACCCCAACCAACCCACCCCCCCAACACATACACCAAAGAACCCACCCTGAAAGATTTAATAGACATTTCATTTAGTGTGAGTTTTGAGTCTGCTGTTTAAAATAAAAGGGTGAAAGAAATATAGTTACTGATTTAAAAAACAAAACAAAACACCAACAAATCAAGCTGATAATATTTTTCTAGATTCTTCACTTGCTCGTCAGGTTAGACTCCTGGGTTTCATAAAGAGCATTCACAACAGAACTTTGTTTCCACTGTTTTCTGTAACTGATGCTAAAGGATGCAGAATTGCAGATATATTTTTCAGAGATATTCCTGTGCTTTTCCACTGTGATTTATTGGTGTTTAGACTTTTGACATAAACTAATATTCAAGCACCGTTTTTGCCTAGCTTCAGTAAAGAGGAAGGCAATGTAACAGCAGAGTAATTTTGACAAATAGAGTTTAAAATGCAGTTTAATAAACAGCAAAATAATTGAATTTGCTACATGAGTTGTGTATTGTTGAGGAAAACATAAATTCATCCAAGGTTAAGTAAAAGATCCTACTATAGTGCAAAAGACTTATTTCTTGCTCAAATTAGAAAATTAATCTTAATGAAGAATCAAAAATTCCAAAGGATCCACAGATGTAAATGCATAAAATAAGTTAATATAAAGTAGAAATGGTTGAGGAACTACTCATTTTACATAAACTTGTGATAATGTACATGAAATCCATGTCATATGCACTGTAACATAATTCTTTTCTAATAGGATAAGCAGACTCCTAAAATAATCTTGTTCAGTCAGTTGGTCAAAGTGGTTATATTTCCCTTAGAAAAACAAATAAACATTTTGGTATATGTTTAGAAGTGGAACAGCTAAAAAAAATTGAAACAACTCTGTATCTGTGGATATATACTCCCGAAAGAAGGTTTTATTTAAAATATTAGCGAAATTATCTACTTGCTAGTTCATTATTTTTTTTTTTTTCCTTCAGCAGAATACTCTGAAACACTCTTTGCCTCTGTGGAGTATTCTGCTCTAATTCACCATATCTCTGCCTCTTGCTTGTTTTCCTAGAACAAGATAGGCTTTGCATGTTTGTTTCAGAGCTCAGGCAGTCCATGCTCCGTGCAGCCACAACAGGCTCGGAGCTGGCTGGGCAACAGCTCTTCAGCAGCAGGGGCTGGGGCTACCCCAAGGAGTGGTGCACATGGGCAATTTTGGCCTCGCCTTCTTTTGATGACTGGTGTAGGGGGTCCCTAGTTATGGTACGACCTATGATACTGAAAATTGCTTTCCCTGTTGAAACAGAAAGTTGAGATTTCCATGGAGGTGTATGAGGAGAGGGCACCCAGGTGTCTACGACAATAAGAGTTCTCCAAAAGAATTTGATGTGGCATCATTTTAGAGATTAAGGACCTTCTGACATAAGTGATACTTTCTCTGCATAATTCTAGTGTCACAGTTTGATAAATAGATGGAAATAAAGAACTTGAAATGCATTAATAAGCTTGGGACTTGGAAACAACCACACATAAGAAAGGGAGGAAGGAGGCTTAGGATATTTATTAGAATGGCTGAGCCTATCTTAGGGTAACTGTTTTTAGTGTATTTTAATTGTTACTGTTAATTGCTTGAAAATGTCTTGGTATCATGTGGTGAGTATTGCACTGTATTTAATCTCTTCCTTGCTTCCTTTTTCTCTTAAAAAGATACCTTCTTTTAAAAAATAGGGTAATCTGTAAATTGCTACTGAGCTGGGCGGGAGGTATAGTCAAGTGGTGAAGATACTGTTTATGTGTTAACTCTGTAATGGTGTGACATCTTGGTATGACGCATATTTAACTTGAAGTTATGTTTAATATATGTTAAATAGCTTGTGTAAGACTAAATAAAATACAGAGAGAAGGAAAGTTATTTTTTTCTTAAAGAAAACCAGAAATTAAAACTTCCTGTCTAAATTATGATGATTTGAATTGATGGATCCTTTAAAATTTTCTCCTGTTCACTGTTACATCTTTTCAGCCAGGGGACATGCAGAAAGTACTGCAAAGCAATGATAATTATTTGAGATTAAAAACTACCACCAGAGGATTGAAACAAAGGCTGACTTACCAGATCGAACCCACCAACCTTTACTGTAGAAAACAATGTAGTCCTCTGTCTTTGTCTTACAGCTCACTTTTCTTTTGAGCAGATTAGACAATTCCTTCTCATTGCCTTTGAATTCTAATCACACCTTTTTCCATTTCTCTCTTTTTACATGCTCTTTCTGAGAAAACTGACTATAAATGATCTGACTTGGCTTGCTCTCCATTCCCCCCCTCACAACTCTGCCTTTTTATCTCTTGGCACTGGATGTAGAAGTTTCTTGCATACACTGTGTCTTGATCTTATCCTCGCCCATACACCAGTGACCTTCACTTAATTCATCTCCAGATCTCTCTTGTGTCCCTGACTTTCCCTCCCTTATCATTCTTTTGAGGCTCTCTGCTTTTTTTTGCCACCCACAGAGTAATGAGGATGCTGTGCAGTAAAACCTTCTGGCCCGTGCGAGTACCCGGAATTCATCTTCTCTTATCACTAAGCTCATCCAACGTGCCTATTACCATTGTTGTTTGGAGATAGCGAAGTCTGCTCCTGCCTCTTGTTTTCACCAAAATCTCTGAAGAGAAGAACGAGTTACAATGTTTCATTCATGCAGATTTTACTGTTTTTCTGACTGCTTTTCTCCTTTTACATATTATCTCTGGTACATTCGTCTCAAAGCACAAGGTCAGCTACTGTCCTTACCTGAGTTGTTGGCAGACCCACTCTTTTACGTGTTTGTCTCCATCTGTCCAAATGCAATCAGTCAGTTTGCATTCAGTATAACCAACCAGAATTCTTTACCCTCAGATTTTCATTTTAATGATTTTCTCTTTCATTTGTTAAGAAAACACTACCTTCTGTTGTCCGTTTAGGCCATATTACGCATATCATCCTACATCTTCTCTGGCTTGCAATATCCAGGCCCTACACACACAACATCTCCAACACTGTATCTTTTATTTCCATGTGTTATAACTGAAATCTATCTACTGATTCCATCCCTTGGATGTGACAAATACTAAATGCTTTGCTTGTATTCAATTTCAGTGCCACTTTCAGCTACAGAGATCTTTCTCCAGGCTTGTTCCAGGCAGTCCCTATTAGTCCCTCTCTGTGGAAATATTTCCTCCCAAACAAGCTGCTCTCCACAGGGTAGCCACATGCACTCTTAGTTGCTTTTGAAATATCAACCCTCGTTTCCAGTTAGCCCAGGGTATTAGCCTTCATTCCTTGTTAAAACTCTCAAATATGCATGTTTTTCCTCTTGCCATGCTTCCTCAGACTCTTGGAATATTAACTTGCCAAAATAGCTCATTACTCCCTTTCAGATACTACTGCAAAAACTACATGTTTTTACTGTCCTGATTAAAATAATTCTGACAGTGTTAAATGCAGAAGTGCGCCAAGGTTGCTGCTTGTCACTATCCAGTTTTTGCATTTGCATTTGCCTTTGCCTTTTTCATGTGGTTTCTCTTAAACTTGGACTGAAAGTTGTTTAGGACCAGACCTCCTTCTTTTAATGAACCGATTCATAGTAGAAGTTGTTTCCTTTGTGCTTTTGCCCTTAGAAAGCACACACTTTGTAGGAGAATTTTTTTCAATCATCTTGCAAGATCATCATCTGCCCCCCCTCCCCATAAGCAAGAGCGTAACTTTCCCATGTGCGTTTCTCATTAAGGCCTGACTATTCCCATGAGAAGTTCAGAATCTCTCTATTTCTGCTAGATTAGAAATCTAGACAGATGCAATTAGAAAGCAGATGATAATAAACTGTTTGATGTCAAAGCCTTTGAAATTGTTTTCATTCCAGCCATCCTTAAATTCAGTTTCTTATTCCTTTTTTCTAAAGTGCATTTTCTTGAAATGATATTTGCTTGTCACTGTAAGGCAGACATGCAGAAGTTGAGCATAATGTGTTTATCTTTCTCTGAGTTTCACCAGGCTGTCGGTTCTAAAAAATCAAATTTGAAGTCTGTAATTTCTCAGAGGTCTTTAATTTTGTTTTTAACAGAGTCTGCTCAATTTCTAATTTCCATTATTATTTCCCTCTGGTGATGCCTCCGCAGACCTACAAAAGCAGAAAATTAGAGATGAGTTGAATATGGAAGATCTCCAGGGTCTTTGGAAAAACAAGCATAACTCTCTCCAACAGCCCCAAACAAACAGTAACATATTGTTTAGGTATGCTTAGGTATAGCTTCAAAATATTTGCATGTGAAAGAAAATAGCTAAAAAAGAAATATAAGCAGTTTGGATTAATCATAGTTCGGTTTTTATGTCTGTGTGTTGTAAAATCAAACGTGCCAATTTTCTGCTGTTTCCTAACTCTCATTTCTGGTATGTTGTAAGAGGCTAGTACTGTGTACAATACCCCAGAAAGAAATTTATGGGGAAGTTCTGAATAACTGCCTTGTTCTAGCTCATCTGAAGTGAATTTTTCTTTCTTCATGAGGAAAAAAATAGTGATGCCTGACCTTCAGTAAGTAGGATTTGTAACCTTGGAAATGTGAGGAGTTCATTTCAGCACAAAGTTATATTGAAAGACAGCCCATGGGATGAAGTTTCAGGATGTTTTTTTACCACAGTGGTTTAAGAATCTACAGTATCTGTGCTTGAATGTTAAAAGGGGAAAGAGAACACTGCAGTGAAATGCTAACAAGAAATCCATTATTGCCTAGATACAAAACTTGCATCTTTGGAAAGCATGATCAGTTGCTCTTTGGTTTTGAAACCCTCAATTCTGATGCTTCACGAAAAGGTTTTGTTAGGTACGGCCAGGACTGTGTACATCCCAACTGTGCTGAACACACAAGTACCTAAGGCCCATTGTACAAGAGTTTGGGCCCCGCATCTCAGTTCTCATGGGTGTCCACTTTTAGCTGTTGGATAAAAGTGGGAGAGTCATAATGTCTATATATCAGGCTTGCTTAAATATGGTTCCAGACTGCAGAAGGATGCTGTTTGTGCTTTGAGCTTGAGCCAGAAATCAATAAAAGCATCAGAATTTCCTCCTAACACTATGGTAATTTCCCATTCAGAGGAGCTGCCCACTCAACACGCTGGTTTGTAGGAAATCTTGTTATTTACTGTTTACAACTGAGCGAACACTGGTATTACGCAATTCCCCCTGCTAATGTTCCCCCAGATATCAACCATCTTTTCTCTCAGGTAGCACAACTGATAAATTCAGCCCTGTATCTTACAGCTTATGTTTAGCTTAGAAGATTATTGATTCTGTTTCAGAAAAGTTTTCATGCTTAAAACTTGGGTTTTTTTCTTCTGCATGATGTCTGTTAGCCTAACGAAGATATAACTGCTACGCAAAAACTTTGCCTTATTAAAGCATATATACTTAGAGTATTATGACTATGGCAACATTCCTGCCAATTCTGCATGGTTGCTGTATATGGAATGTGTAATTAAAAGGTGTGACTTTACCATAAAGTAAAGCACGTGTGAGTGAAGTCCTTTGACTCTTGCAGAGAGTGTCATAAAAGACAGAGTCGAAAGTTGGCTGCAAATGCCACCGCTCAGTGCTCTGTCTGCAGAACAGGTTGGCTACGCTAACTCAACCATTTGGCCATGTGAAGAGTCAGGGGGGGCCTTGTAGCACCTTATCGGGGAAGAGCTCCCAGAATATGCATACACTAACAGAGATCTCGGAATTAAAGGGAAGACTTTGAGCAGCCCATAAGCTAAACCAATTAAGTATTTATGAACAAATAATTCAAGCAGGAATAGTTTTCTAACAATTTTGAGAACTGTAAGACCTCTTGGAATATCCCATGATCTAGGTAACGTAAGTCCTTATAGCAGTGCAATAAAAGTATGTGCAGCTTGCCCAAATTCTCTTAACTATGCTTGCCAAAAATAGGTTGATGTTGTCCAACTCTTGACTATGAAACTTGCTTTTTATATGCATATTGGGAATTTTTATTGCATATATATGTTATATGATCCATAGAACAACATCTCAAATACTGAGTATCTGAAACTGACTCATTTATATCTTTTATTCCTGGTTTAAAATGCTGCTTCATTTCACCTTTTCCTCAAGACATGACGTTAATTCATTCTATAAAGGCCTGTCATATCAGTTTCATTTTAAATGGGGTGTATATAATTTCTTTAAAGGGGAAAAAATCTGTTACTTGTGAAAATTATTTTTAATGTAACTTGGCTAAGCTGCAGATTGAATGAATTAACATATCTGTTAAAATCTAGTCTAAGTGCAAAATTTAATTTTGGGTGATTTCATTGACCTAAGAGGATTTTATGACTAATTTGGCTTCTCTGGAGTTTTGACATTATTGCCTGAGCTCTTAAAATTAAAAAAAAAAAAAAAAATAGGCTGGACTTTTGATAACCCTTATAATTAAATTTCAGTGGCATCCGCACTGTGATGAGACTGTTAATACGGGTCCAGAACATCAAGGCCTGAGGCCATGTCTCCAGCAAATCGATCTGCAGCCTTGCTCCCATGTGTTGGGGAGGGCTTGGTGGACACAACAGCAGCCACACAGACCTTTGCCCTCAAAGGATTTGGCTTCAAGAGCTCTGGCTGCTGCCTAACACTGGCTGAGCTGTGCTAGCACCAGAGGCAGTTAAGTCTTCTGCTATTCCTATTTGTAGATTCCTATTTATGTAGATTTGGCCAGGGACGAAAGCTAAAATGCCAGCATCTGTTATCACTTCTGTTTTCTCATGATTTTGAGCTCTGCTTTTGGGAACAAAAAGATTCCAGGTGACTTGGAGTTTTGTTGAAACATCTACATGCTTAGATTGACAAATACATCAAAACATCGGAGAAACATTTTTTTCTGATAGCTTCTGAGAGCATCAGCTTGCTTGTTTGTTTTTGGTTTTTTAAGACCTTGAGAGGCACAGTGGCCTGATTCAGAAGGATCAGGAAGAAGCAGTCACAGACACAGACCTTTCTTTGGCCTGCTCTCACCATTGAGCATATTACAGTGCATCAGTGTGAATGAGCAGAAGGGAAGTCTTTGCAAGTTTTATGTTGGGAGCATAGTTGTGCTTTGGATTACATTCCAAAGTTCATGATAAGCCAACCTGAAAAATTCCACGTGCATGATATATATGAAACTGTTGTATAAACCCCTGTGTTTCACTGGTCCATCATCCATGAGCTTTCCTTACCTGGTGGGATTT
Organism: Egretta garzetta; assembly: GCF_000687185.1. Lineage (NCBI taxonomy): Eukaryota > Metazoa > Chordata > Aves > Pelecaniformes > Ardeidae > Egretta > Egretta garzetta. Next base: position 2,552,510 of record NW_009259796.1, read on the forward strand.
GCTCAGTTACCGCCTATATCGGAAAAAAGAAAAAGGGTTTTCTGCATTAGTCTCATTAGCAAATGCTAGGCACTTGCCTAAAGGAAAAGGGAGCTTTTGAAAGCCACCCAAAAGAAAACAGAAGGGCCGCAACAGAGTTCAAACAAGCTTGCAGGCTTTTAAAGCCACATGCTGGTGATACTGGTTGGTAGCATACACTTGATGGTAGTACAGCTATGTAGACTTTAAAGAGAACAGTATATTTTCTAGTATGTGTATAATCAGTTCTGTAAGAAACAGCATGTTGTCATGTCATAGCATTAAGCGAGATTTCAGCTGCTCTTTTACACACAACCCCAGCAGAGTGAAATGTGTCCTTTTCCAAAGGCTGGTGCTCAGATGAAATTCTGAGGTTTGTGTGATAATCCTTTAACTGGCCAGGTCTTTGGGTTACTGATGGTTCAAGCCAGAAGCTTTTGCACTTGGCTGTTCAGGTACGAAGTTTTTGGAATAGACGAAACTTCATTTTAAATTCAGTCTGGCATTTTTCTCATTCAGAATCTGTGGCAACATAACAAGAGGTGCTTGTATTTGATTAACAACTAGCCTAGAAAGCTTTTCCTTCAAATGAGGGAGAACTTTTCAACTAAGTTTTTCTTATATAGCTATGTTGGTTTTGGTTGGTTAGTTTCTTTTAATTCATGGCTGTATGTGTTCTGAAGAAATAAGCGGTCAGATATCTTGGATTCTGATGTGGTCTTATTCAGTGAAAGACATAATGGCTACCACATAACTGTCAAACCTGAATCCCCGGACTGATTCTCAGAAAATTGTCAGGTGCATAGATGCTTTCTGAACAAGGAGGCAGTATAGTGTGATTTCTTTTTTCTTGTTCCTAGAGGTCAGATGAAGTGTGTGGAAATTAAGACTTGTACACTATGCTTAAGTTGTGATATTTATGGTGGAGAAGGGGGTAAGTCCCTTATTTATTAATATCAGGAGAATCATCATGGCAAAATAACTTTCTCTCAAGTATGTTTAAGAAAGATAATATAATTTTATTATATTACTTTTATTTTGCCTTTGTTAAGTTCTGATGGTATGTTTTCCATATTTATTCAAATACTGAATAATATTTGTTAACTGGCAAATTTTACTCTGCTCCTCTGCAATATTAATATAGATGAATTGGAGAGGTGAAATTTGGATTCAGTGTTTCTCAGTGCTGTGGGTTTGGTTTTGCTCATATTTTTCAAAGTTAATTTCTGGTTCAAATTTATTCTTAATAAGATATTTAAGTACATATTTTAAAAGTGATAGGTGGAATGGGGTCTTACCTTATGGCCATGAAATGTTATAGTTTAGGGGTAGAACCTAGTTATATTCTTATGTATAGCCATGTATTGAAATTCTTCTACAAAATATTTTTTCCTGAAACACTGAACGATGGACTAATTAAACTAATGTTTGTGAGAGTTTTGGCTAAACAGATCAGTTTACTGAATCCAAGTTAAATCAGCATCTGTCCACACAGGGGATTGCATTTATACTGATTTTTAAAATGATATCGTATAAGCAGGTGATTGATTCAAATGCATGCATAAAATTTAAATCCTTGTTTGTTTATTCTCCTGTTCCAAATCGTATTATGAATTATGACAATTTGCTGTTATTCAGGCAAAGCCTAATGGGAATTTTCTTGAGAAATTCTTTCTGTATTATTCCCAGTGGCCGGGTAAACAAGAGATGGTATTGACTTTTTTTTACAGTGCTGATATCTTTTAATGTGGCATCAGATAGCGAATTTTAAATCAGATGTTCAGTTTGCCATCTACCCAGATATTTGGTCTATTCATATTAAAAGAGAGATTAAAATAGGGAACTGTGTGAAACAAAGCATGACAGTGAAAGTAATCAACTTATTTTTATTTTGGGGGAGGGTATCTATCTGTGATGATCGTACAGACGGTTTTCAATATGGAATGAGCTTAGGACTTATCTTGTTTCTTATTTCAGAGTAATAATGTTGCTTCTTGTAGCAAAATAAGTATATTAATTAATCAACTGACATAAGATAGGGTTACCCCATCATCCAAATATTATCATCTATGGGTTGTTTCAAAATTCATTTTAAACAGATTCTGTCACATAGTTTTTAAATTCAGTGGTAAAATTCTCGAGAAGTGGGGAATTACTGAAGAAGCTGTTTTGAAGAGAAATGACTGTCTCTTGTGCTCTTACCGACCCCATAAGCAGAAGGATCTTTTTGCAGCATTGATGTTGCCTTCCTTGGGTGAGGATAGTCCAGCTGCCTTGGCTACTCTGAAAAAACCTTTATCTCATGGTTCTCAAAAAGTTACACTGTCTTCTCCTTTAGCCCCATATGTTGAAGGGACTTATGTATTGTGAAAAATGACACTTGATGCAAAAAACGGTTTGGTTTTTTTGTCTGGACTGTCAAGGTACCTAAATTGGAACTGATCAGAAATTATTCTGATTAAACAGATATTTTGCGAGGAAAATGCTCATTAGTGAAACACAAACTTTCCTCAGGAGCATACCAGTTTTGAAATTTTTTTGGTTTAGTCTCATCTCCATAATGAAGTTGTGGTTTAATTCAGGATGACACCTTTCTTCATTAAACTTGTGTTGAGAAGTGGTGTCTGATGCTGCAAAATCTTTCAGTACACGTCTTACATTAACTTGCCAGCCATCAGGCTCATGAACATGGTCAGTTGTGCTTTCCCGCTGGGTGAGTTAGATTTTCATCCAGCACAAAGCCTGACTCCATAGCCAGTGTTCATAGGAGATGTGGTGAATGTTGATTCAACACACGCTCCTTTTCTTATCTATCTACATGCAGCAAAGCAACTCCAATGGGAATAATTCATACCCGGCAAACCAAAGGCAGGGCAGTCAATGTTCTTGTTTCAGATATTGGGTAATGGCAGCAGAGGGATTTCATCGCAGGCGTTAGACAGTTGGTGGTTTAAGCCCAGGGTAGATCTTTCCCTGTGTAGAATTTGGAAGACTCTTGGTTTCACGATAATGCAGAGAGGGGAGATTTTTTTAATATGTGATGACGTTTGTCAACATGGGAAAATACTTTCCCATTCAAAATTATTTTCAGCTCCTGGTAGGACTGTGTGTGTTTGGGATTCTATTGCAAAAGTTTTTATTACATTCTGTGGTCTTCAGTTTCTGCAATAAGTAAAAAATACATAAAGAAATTATTATGGGGTTTGATGAATTCATTCCGACACAGAAGACTTGTGTTATGTTTTGTGAATCAGCATCAATGTAAAAGTTAACCCCTTAAGACTGTGTGCTAATAGGTCAAAGGAAAAATTTGGGAGAAATAGTAGGTTGCTTTGCCAAACCTCATTTAAACACAATTCAGTTTTCTTTGCACTTTAATAAAATGCCATAAACTTTTATATCTTCCAAGTTATGATCTTGCCCGCTCTACAGAGTTAATTAAAGCTGTCGAATGGTGTAGTCAATAACATGAGCATAAAAAAGAATAAGCAGCAATACCTGTCTAGCACTGGCTCATCTTGCAATCAATGGACATTTATAGTTTTATTCAGCAACAGACCTGATTTTAGAGAAGCACACATCTAGATACCAATAAAATTGGATATTTGGTGGAACTTGAAAGAAGAGTAACAGGATTGAAAATTTGTTTAGCAGCAACTAGTAAATCTTTGATACATGGATAAAAGTCTTAACCTTGTGTCTAACATTTATGTCCTTGTCTTATTCAGAACTAGATTTGTCTTATTTGCAGCTGAATATAGAATAATAGCATTTAACAGGTAGCAATATAATGGAGGCTGCCCCACTGTATCTGAGCATGCAGAAACCTTTTCGGGAGCAGGGAAGACCAGCCAGCTTGTTTTGAACTGTGAGGACACCTTAGCAACTTAAATGTTACCCAACAATTTGTCTCAAAAACCAGCGTCCAAGGCAACTTCTGGAACAATTTAGGATATGCAGAATGAAGTTGTGTACTTTGGCATTGTCAAGGATATAGTTAATAACAGTGCAGAATTCTTTATTCAATTCCTTCCCTGCCTTGTTTCTTACTGCATTTGCACTTAATTATTTTCAGTCTGCGCTCATAGTCCCCAAACCATACTTTTAATATCTTGGTAAAAAACGTTATTTATCAGACTGCTGAGGTTACGTTCTTTAAGTCCCTGTATTGCTTTTGAAGAATTTGAGTTGAAATATTGCCTCAGCCTGATTGTTTATCTCATGAGACTTGTTGAAATAACACACAAAGTCTATGTCTGGATGCCACAAGAAAATACCAACAGACTTAAATTTTCTTTTCTGTTGCTAATGTTACTCCTAGTATATAAATTGCATGGCTGAGCATTAAAATAAGAATGGAGTTTAGTGAAGAGGAGTCTGAAAATATGAGTGTCTTTTTAAAGTACCTTGCTGGGTGACTGAGTTAAATCTATGAAATCACAAGCCCTTTCATAAAGGCTGCTGAAGGAAATGCAAGCATGTGCAAAGCCAATGCAGTTTACAAGGAGTTTGTGATCATACAGACTAACCCTGTGTCCCAGTTTCGGCTGGGATAGAGTTAATTTTCTTCCTAGCAGCTGGCATAGCACTGTGCTTTGGATTTAGGGTGAGAAGAATGTTGATAACACCCTGATGGTTCAGTTGTTGCTGAGCAGGGCTTACACCGGTCAAGGACTTTTCAGCTTCCCCTACTCTGCCAGGTCCAGAAGAAGATGGGAGAGGGCATGGCCAGGACAGCTGACCCCAAATGGTTCAAGGGCTATTCCAGACCATATGACGTCATGCTCAGGGGGAGCTGGCCAGGGAGCAGTGGGCATTGGGTGAGCAATTTCGTTGTGCATCACTTGTTTTGTATATTCTGCATATTCTCTTACCATTATTATTATTATTACTGTCTTTCTTTTCCTCTGCTGTTTTATTGAACTGATTGTATCTCAACTCATGGGTTTTACTTTTTTCCAAATCTCTTGTCCATCCCACTGAGCTGGGCGGGAGGAGTGAGCAAGCGGCTGTGTGGTGTTCAGCAGCCTGCCGGGTTAAACCACACCACCATATAATTACAAGTAATCAAAAAGATTAACAGAATCTGAAAACTACCTATTAGAGATACCAAAGGTAATTAAAAACAAACAAACAACCCCTAATGTTTTCCTTTGCAACAACTCTTGTTAAATCATAAGAAAATGATAAATGGTTTTCATTTTTAGAAAGATAATAAGCTTTTAAAATATCTTGAATGGCCTTTCTGCAAGGCCCATTGCCTGCTGCTGATGCAGAGTCTGGACATGGTAGTGCTAAATGTTTGAGTTCTGCTTACAAAAAAGATGCCAAATTTAAAGTAATCTTTGAAGTCCAGTGATAAAGCTGATATTGCTTTGGTTACAATTAACATTCAAAAGAGGATAGTAATAGATAGACTCTGAGATGAGTAAGTTCTGCCAAATGAGTTACTTGTGTATTGGATGCCTATATTTCAGCAGTTGTCATTATTATTTTAGAGGAAGCAAACTAATAAGACAAATGTCAAAGAAACCCTTTAAGTATGATGTATCGACTTTAAGATATATTTATTTTAAAAATATTAAAAATACAAGCTCATCTAAAAGAAGATCAGGGAAATGAAAGGAAATGTCAACAGCAATCTGTAATTTGCTAGTGTGAAATCCAAGTACAGAAGCTACTTTCATGCACTGTAACAACAAACAGAAAGCAGGCCATGTTTTCAACACAGCAAAGTGAATGAAAAATAATTCATACTGAGGATGCGACACCCTTCTCTCTCCTCCCCCCTGTATTTTGCTAGATTAGCAGTTCAAATGGAAAAATGCTTTTGGTGGATTAAGGACCCCTGAAGATAGTACAGGAATCCAAAATTTGTGCGACAAGCTTTTTATCCGTTTTATCCCTTACATATTTTCTTTCTACTTGTAATAAACCATGCAATAAAGCCTTAACCTGTGAAGCATCAAAACCCTTTGGGTTTCACCATGTGCGGTTAACTGGGGTTGACTTAATTTGGTAACGGTGCTGTCCTTTTTAAATGGTTGTGTTTTCTTTCTCCTTCCCAGTTAAAGCTAGATTTTTTGCACCTCTAAGAAGATTTGAAACAGTTTGTCTGTTTCATGTCGTGTTATAACAAGTTGTCCTTTATCCTGATTGCTAAATTACACATTCAAATGAGACACAATTTTAATATCCCATAGCATTTACATTTACCTGTATTTATTCCATTGTTAAAAATAATGAAAAATAATATACTAATTATACAAATGAAATTATAGAGAAGAGTATGCACTGTATTTAAATATTTCATTACTCTGTCCAGGACAGAGAATTCATTAAGCTGTGTATTATGGCATACATATTATAAAACTAGAACTGCATTTCATAAGCCTTAAAAAAATCTTGGCCAATATAATTTTAAGTTGGTGAGTATGATCAGATAGGGTAACTTGAAGAAAACCTAGACTTAAATGTGTTGTCTTAGCTGTGATATTTGATATAGACTATCAACTGTGAATTTCTCCTTGCTGGGATTACAAAGTACTGAGGACTGCTTCTCCATGTTTATTCACTCTCTAATTCCTGAGCAAGTAAAGTTTTTTCTTTATTGTTCCTTCAGGAAGTCAGGAACCTCTTCTAATTTGTATTTCCCAAATTCCCTCCCTTTTTGGTAGCCTTTTTGTTGTATTGGAGTGTTTATGCAAATCCCAAAGCAAGTACCTGTACTGTTTGTGATCTTTTTGCCCTTGCTTTCAAGTCTTGGGGAATTTGAGCTTCACTTGCATGAAGAGTATTCAAGGAAAAGTTAAGATGAAATGTTTGTGTAATCACTGAAAATGAATTCCAAGTTACATACCCAGCTGTAAAATCTATGGTTTCACTGAGTAATTGTGCTGAGTTCAAAGAGCACAGCGTAATCTGCAAATACTACAAATAGCTAAGGAGTTCTTACTGAGCAGTGGATGACAGACATGTTATCACCAATATGGATAGTTTTTATTCCATGAACTAATATCTCATGTCTAAGCTATCAGGTCTACTTTACAGATAATTGCGTATGAACAGTCAGAGAAAAGAAAGATATAAAATCTGATTCCGTCTTAAACTATTTCCAGTGTTGTTACTGATATCTTCTAAAGAGAGGAAAATATTGCCATCTGTTGTCAGTAAGGAGAGTAGAGTCTTTGTAGGGCCTGTCAAAGCCCCACTTGGTAGCAAGTTCGGCATTGATAAGTAATTTACATTCCTGGAGAGAGACTTGCAATGCATGTTGTTGAAGAGCTTGTGTTTTCAAGTTGTTCAAAGCACCCTTATATTACCTCTTTGCAAATTTTCCTGACAGAATATATTGTCATTGCCCTCATGGTAAGAAATCAGTTGTTTCCTTTGGAAAAGGAAACCAGCAGGAGGAAGAGAAGAGAGATTCTTTATACAAATAACTACCAGAAAGAGCAAGCCAATACTGTTTTCATACAGCTATGTTGTATTTCGTCCCAGTAGGAATCTCAGAATAAATTGAAGTAAGTCAATTTATATAAGTTACTTAGAAATTTAAGTACATTTAGTTCTGTTTGAACTGGTCTTAGAATATATTACTTTACTGCAGTGCTGCAGTGGAAAAAGTGTGATTAATTCTTGTTAGTTTAAAGTATACTAGGATATTATCTTTCTATTCTTCTCATAGAATTAAATAACTGAAATATCTTATTGTAGGGTAAAATATTTTATTTTAAAACTTGAGGTACACCATGTGAGGAAAATACTTCAATGAAAAGGCTGCCCAATTTTTATGTAATACACGACAGTGCATTACACATGTGGAAGTTCAAATTCAAACTGTAAAGTGTCTTGATTTGCACCAGTCAGTCTTAGCAGTTCAATAAAAGTCTTTGCGGTAGGCAAGCTGGTAATTGCTTAGGTGAAACATAAATTGTCATTTCCTAAGAACAATTTTAATACAATTTATTATGGTTAATGTTTACATCTGTTATTCCAGGTTACTGATAAAGCTATCACTATTATAGTCATGATGATTTGCACTTTCTGTGCTATTTGATCACTAGGATGAGTGATGAGTCACTCTATCTGAATAGGCACGCAAGTGCCTTTGCTCTAGTAAAGTCTATTTTCCAAGGGTATCTCAATGGCTGAGTGTATATGAAAGTATATAAGCAAGTAAGAGAACACCTAATAAGGTTGTTGGTGTGTGTTGAAACTAGCCATCCATTTTTAATCACTGAATGCCCTGAATCTGCACCTACTTTCCTCTATACTGGTAGAATTGCACAGTACCCTGCAACTGCAGTGACTTGTTTCCCTATCCAGCAATTCCTGGGAAGCAGGACACTGCAGTTGTTGGGTACTGTGCAATCCTACTGGGATGGGAGTTGCAGAGGACTCAAAAAAGATACTTCTGAAAATTCATAGCTGCGTGCTTGGGGCACTTGCTGAATTTGGTGCTTATTCATTGCTCAGTTATGGGCTGAGCTGTGCATTTTGAAAAGCAATCTGAAACATCTGTAGGAGAGGAGCAGAGCAGAAAGCCAGACATTGACAGTGGTGGTGTGGTTTTTGCTACAGTGTTGATCCTGCTCGGTTACATCTTTGTCAGGGAAGCACAAAATCTCTGAGCAGCAGCTCTGAGATTAACTCCCTTGTGGATGGCATGTCCTCGGTAAGCGTGTAGAGTCACACTGCAGTGCTGCTGCTGTCCCATTTTTGCCACTGGGATAGTTTGGGTCCCTTCGCAACTTGCAGACCTTGAAAACTCTCTTTGGAGGTCTCTTTCTTCCATCCCATTTTTAGAAATAATCCTTCAGAGATCTCTCTTTATCTAGATTTTCTCTGTCCCTCAGAATAGTGTTGCATTTAAAAAATTGTTCCCTTTTCTGGACCTCAGGTCTGCCAGATTTCCTCTGCCTGGGGGTACAGATAGCCATGATGGAAAGCGCAATGGGAGGTATATGTCTATCACATTACTTGAAATGAGAAAGTTATTGGATATCAGTGACTTTTATGCTGTACTTACTGTGGGGAAAAAAAATATATAAATTTTTCTTGTAAAAGGCTCATTCTTGCAAATTCTATAATCTGACTGGAAATCTATCAAAAGAGCATAGTAAAGGAATTGGATGACCTAGAATTAATCCCTTTTAAGGCCAAATTGGGCCAGATGGTGGTCAAAATGCCAAAGTTGTTTGGATAGTGCTGCTCTGTGTGGCTGTGCATTGTACTTGGATTATCCTTTGGACGTGGGTTGTGGTGGATTCGGTTAGCAGTAAAAATGCGTCTCTCTTATGACTGTAACAGGGCAGTAAAAAGTTACCATATCATATGGAGTACACATATTAATAGGTAATTGTTTTCACTTGGAATTTAATTAGTCTCAGATTATCCTTCTTGCTTTGTCGATACCATTTTGATTAGATAGAAGATTGGTTTTGCATGGAGTTATGCTCTAAGAACTGTCGTCTGAAGTTTCAGGGAAAGTAGCATTCAGTTTTCCCATCCTAATTGCAATGTCATATTCAAATGCTTAGATAAAATATAGCCTTCAGGTGAGAGACTTTGAGTATCATCATGGTCTTTAATTGTGTATGGAGTAGAAAGGAATGGTCATAGCCTTTCATTTTTCTCTATATTGGCTAAAAAAATAGTATAGGAGCCATAGAAGAACAAAATTTTATTTGCTTTACAAATGCACAAGCATAAACTTGTGTAGGATTAATTATAAATTGAAGCCATAGAAACATAAATGCACTGTGCCTCATTCTCCTCCAAAATCACCTTATGACTTCGCTGGGAACTGAGCATAAAACAGCAGCAGAGAATGTACCCTGCAGCCATAACAGTAATCCCAGCTTTCTAACTTCAAACTGTATTCCCTTTTAGCAGTTTTTGGAAAATAATTTTGAACTCCTCCCCCCACCCCCCTGCATTATGGTATTATAATAAGTATATTTCTGTTTTCAGAATGAGTCAGATAATTTTTTTTCATATTTTTTTTAATTTTGTCTCACCTAATCAATGGAATTGACAAACAAAGCCAACAAACAGAACGCAGAAAGTCAAGTTCAGGATAATCAAATAGATAAATAACTAAGTAGAAAAATAATTTTTTGGTGTGAATTAGGACAGGTTGTATCCTCACATCAGACCTTACTGGCTAAAATACCACATTTTTTTGTTCACATGCACACTAACAAAAGTGGAGGTTAAGGCTGCAGGTAGATGGAGTTATCTTTTATTGACTCCACAAAAATTCAGTAGGTCAGAGCTCCTCTAGTTCTCTCCTATTTCTGTTCTAGAGTTTCTGTGTCTCTGAAAATTTACTATCGAGTAAATACCCAGGCTGTGAGACACATGGAACTAGAGAAAAGAATTCACATTTTTGGAGGACCAGAAAATCCAAGTAAGTCTGAAAGTTACTTCTGAATATGACTAGGGGGTAACCACTAAGCCTGAGGATGGACACCCTTTGCACAGTTAAAAAAATCTGTTTCTGTAATGAATATGTAATTTAATGTCCTTCCTGATGCTTGTCTTCGTGTGGGATAAGGTGTATACCACCAACTCTACTCGCTTGGTCTCACCTTACAGCCTTTCAGTCTCTTCTTGAGTTCTGTGCAGTGACAAAAAAAGGGCAAATACCAGATGGATAATACCATACAAATTATGGATACCAGATGTGTAATACCTCTATTCCGCTATTGAATAGGGTTGTCACTGGAGATATGAATAGATAAAAGAAATCTGAATGCTTTTAAAAGCAACACATTTACAAAAACAGCCAGCAGCTTGGAAATCTTCTGCAAAAGATCCTGACTACTAAACCAGAATGATGTAATGGTCTCTATTACTTACAGGAGCCCTCACAATAGAAAAAACTAGAAAAATCAATACCCTTTTTCAGTATAGTCAAAGCTTGAAATATTTCGTTTCAGCAACAGTGGTGGATTTTATTTAAAGAAAGCAAACAATTTCTCATGCCAGGACTAAATAAGTCTTTTTTGTTTGTTTGTTTTTCATGAAAAAGATTAAAAACCCTGAACTGGATAGTTTAATGCAGGTGCGATTGGTAGAAAGGAGCCACAAATCTGGGTTAATGTTGTGTATAAGTCCAGAATAAGTTTCACAGCTTCCAAGTGGCTGAAGAAAGGGTAGACTCGAAGGTAAAGAATAATAATAATAATAAAAAAAAGACAATGAATACCATTATGACTCTTAGTAAGGCTGGGAATATAAAGTGTACCTTGCAAACGCTGCAGCGCATGACAGCGTGTTTCTACAACCTTAATGTGTATCAGGTAGAAGAGGATGTTGCAACCAGAAAGATGATCAAGATTTGGTTTGGCATTTATTTAGCTTCAATTTATTCATTATGGTTCTATTCCTTCTTCTATTTTCATTCTTACTTATTAAATAGAAGCTTTAAATGTAAACTCTTAAAGAAAGCATTTGTTTCCCCAGTGAGATCTCTGCTATGGACTAGACACATTCATATTGTACATAGCAATTTTATCCACTCATAATTGAACTCTACCAGTGTGTGTGCTTGCAGACTTGTGAGGTCAGAAGGGTTGTCATTTTATTGCTTAAGGAAAAAGAAATGAAGAAATAAGAGACCTTCAGCCCTCTGCAGTGTGAAATTTTCCATTAAAAAAAAAAAATCTGTCTGAAAAAAAACCCAACTGTCTGTCTCCCTGTCACCCAACTGTATGTTCATAATCATATGCATTTTTTTTTTCTTAGCAAGAAGATACGAGTCGCTGCAAAGCTACTTCTTGAGAGAGTGAGCCCAGCAATGCTGCTGACGGTCTGCTTGCCAGGACAGGAGTCGATCTGAGCTATGGCTATGCCCTAGTTACTGGCATGTCATGCCTTGCTTAGAGTATTTGCTGAATTCATTCTTTCCAGCCCCTTCTCTAACCTACACAAGGTTGTGTAATTTGAAGGAGTTTGAGAGCTAATGGTCTCTGTGTGGTCTTAACAGGAAATGTTCAATACAAAATAGGGAAACTCAGCTGAAGAGGTTTTAGAAATAGTGCAGGTTCTTCACTGACAGACAATGTAGAACAGGTTCACCTGGGCCTTAGTGAAAGGAAAGCTGTCTGTCCTCATTCTTACACATTTCTGCTCTAAGCTAACACAGAAAGTTTAAGAATCAGGGCTCCACCAGTCACCATTGCCATACCGCTCTGTCGTAGCTCTCTGCATCTCTGTTTGCAGCTGAACAGGATGCACCTCTTTGTCTTTCCATGTGTCAGATTTTGTCCTGCTTAGATAGCCATGGTGCACACATATATAGTAATGATTTTATGTTAGCTATTGACCTTGGGTTCGTCGGTGAAGGTCTCCATATTTGGGTCATTCTGCCCTCAGGGCTGCAGTCTGCAGTTCTGACATTTACTGCATGGAGCAAGTAATTAGGAAGTCTGGAGGAATATCTGGGTAGGGAGGAAACATGACATTGAAATCTGAAAGGATTAAAAAATGTCAACTTTCATCTATGATGAAAGAAAATGTGCCAGAGCCACCTTCAGAAATCTTGGAAGTTCTGAAGGCTGTGGCCAATGTGTACAGAAGGATGGTAGAAAGAAATTCAGGGAGCAGGATCAGTAAACTTGGAAAAATGAAATGGCTTAATTGGAAAATAACAGCTGAAAATGTTCAAAAAACGACAATAAAATTCAGCCAATGAATCCCAAACCTTCCCAGCCACTGATATTGTCTCATTGGATATCTTACTGTGAAGCAGTTTTGAAGGTCACAACTATAGTGATAATACATCTGATACAAGAGGTAAAGCACTATGATGCTTGTTTGTTTATTGGCGAGGAAAGCTTGTACATGCAAATTGAAACCTCTTAATTTATTCAGAAGCTATTGGTCTACTCCAGTGACACAGTTTTAACATCTTGTAAATGCAACTTGGTAGATGAAAATATTTGACATACGTGCCAACAGTATTAAAATAGGAGATAGATTTTTTCAGTGCAGTTGCAATATTGATGTAGGATTAAGGGAACGGGTTTACAGTAAGGATTTACGGAGCAGAGCTATAGATTGCAACAGCGCTTCAGAGGTATCTTCTTATGAAAAAGACATATTAGTTTCAGCATGGAAGAAGCTTTCTGCCCCCAGGAAATAAGGGAGATGCATCTTTCATTGTATTAGTGGTAAAAGTAAAGATTCCAACAGTGTTAGAGCAAAACACAGAGCTGTAGCGCAGGCAGTTTTATTATTATTAATTTTTTTAAAAAAGTATTGTAATTAACTCAGGATTACGAAGAAGCGTGACTGCCACCAGGTGGATGGGCCAGCCAAACCTCCTCACAGGAAAGTCGGTACTTGCTGGTGGAGTTTGTGTGGGAAGGAGTGATTGGAAACTACGAAGTATATTGGCAAAAAACTGTGATGCACTAAGTAACTTAGTTTTAGAGACACCCCCTCCTCTGCAGACCTCGTAGTCTAAGCAGAGTCTGTACAGCAGAAGGAGCATTTTTTACTCCCACTTCACATGTAGGGAACTGAAGCACAGAGTGCTCTGATTTAGGAGATTAGCTGTGTTTGGGACAACACTGAAATCAGTGAACTCTCACCATTGCTCTGTTTCTTTCTTTGTGCTGTATGGCAGATGAAAAACACCATTCAAATATCCCAGCTAGACAAGCGAGATAAATAGTTTTGGAAATGACTTGGTATGTCTCTGATGGTGTGGAACAGTTACAGAAATGGTTGCTGATTTGGAAGACAGTTATGCAAATGCTTAAATAATAAACACATTTTAAATTGCTTTACTCTTTCAATTCTGGCATCAGATGAGTTGTGAATTTGTGCAGCTCGCAAAAGAAGACAAAGTCATTATTTAAAACTGAAGGCACTATATCCAGCATGCTATCCCAGAGCTTTGACCATATGGTCATCTTCCCTGGTTTCCTAATGTAAAAAAACCAATCAAGTATTTGAATATATTCTGTTATCTTAAAACCAAGAAACTACAAATTCTTCTGATATAAATTACCTGATTTATTGATTTCATATTACTTGTAATACCTGTTATATGAAATGAAAACTTGGCTATGTTTTTATAAAAGGTTTTCTATAATGTTTAAGTGATGCAAATTACAAATCTTCAGTGATCATATTCTTCATAGCAAAGTCCAAAATTATTTTCAATATGCTATTCATTAGAATATTACTAAAAGCAGGGGAAAATGGGCTTTCAAGATCAAGCTTTAATTTGAGCATCTACATCAACGTTAGGCATTTAAATAAATGTCCTTATTTGCCAGCAAGTCAGTTATTCTGTTTTTGTGAGAAATGGTTCAGTGAAAAGCAAATATCCAAAATTACAAGAGGTGCTTTTTTGCAGTGGGACAGTTTCTCTGTAATCCAAGACAGTACTCTCAATTTTTCCCCAGCTTTTACTTGGCCAAAATAGAAAATCCATCCCACGTTCTGTGTATGGAATATTAAGCACTGTGTGAGAATGCCTCTCACATACGGGAGAAGAACAACCACCGTGGGTAGATGATTCCCTGCCGCTTCTGAAATTTTACAAAGAAATTCATCAGGCCCAGCTATGAGGAAATGTGGTTTAGCATATACTGAAATAAACAGGAGTAGGAGCTAGATATTAAATACATCTAATTAAATGGTTTTCTTTCTCTTTTATGTATGAAGCTTCTCCCCACTACTTAAACAGTTAGGTTTGAAACCAGTATTTTTAGTTTATTGCTCACTGTGCTAACTATTCTCTTTAAATTTAGTCAAGTTGTTTAATCCCTCAGGGGTCATGAAGATGGATTAATTAACACTGGTTACGCAGGTTGAGGTATCAGCATAAAAGACATTGTAAAACTGAAGTTATACCTATTACTGTAAAATTACATAGGCTGTAAGGTGAAACTTTTATTAGATAGTATATTGCCCCGTGAACTTTTCATTTTAGCTGTCACTGAGGAGTTGTTTTCAGTAGGTCATTATACAGCAACATGTGTGAGCTCTGAGGAAAGCATAAAAGCGCATCTTTGCAATTCAAATGAAGAGTAACCTATTTATAATTTCATTATTATTTTATTACTGTATGACTTCTGCTATTTGTAAATGTCAAATACAAAAAAGAGTGCTTCAATGTAACCTTCCTTGTCATAAAATAAAAGCTTTATTTCTGCTGTCTTTAGGGAAGTACTTCATCTCTCAGAGTAAAATATATTACTTAGCTCAACAGAGAGTTATTTGGATGGGGAAGGATAGCATTTTTCTTTTAAAGCTCATTTCATACACACACGACATACAAGCACACAATATTTCCAGCTGAGTTTAATCAGTCACTTCAGACATCCAATGGTCTTATTCTCTGTCTGTTCATCTTCTCCTGCTCTCTTTTGAAAGTACGCAATTCATGCAACGTAGACTGTATAAAGCTCTAGAGAAGGAAAACAGACTTCCGTATCTCAGTATATCTCCGTATATGCCTTCTGTTACCACTTTTTTTTTTTTATCATTAAAACCAATTGAAAAAATTGAAGGAGTTCTTCCCATAGAGCCATCACCAATGCCAGGAAAAATGTGATCATAGTGGAGAGAATGCTTATTATGCTGATAATATTGTGAATAAACTACGTTTTTTTTTTTTTAAATTTGTGTGCATTTAACCCAAACATAAACCAAAAATTAAGGGACATAGAATGTGCTTATTTTGCTGTTTTGAGGCAGTTCTTGAATCTTCTTCTAGATTTAGAGGTCAGCAATCTCTCTTGGATTTTAGTAGCCAGTGGAGCAGAGCCCCTGGTGACCTCACATCTCACTTCATGGTAGTCTTAAGTACCTTGTTGACTGAATCTAGGCGCGTGAAGGTTTACCTGAACACCGATGATTTTAGGGAAAATAATAAAATATTATAGCTGTTCTGTTTAGTATAGTGGTCTGATCCATTTTTGCAATATTAATATTCAATTTTGTTCTGCCCTACTTCCTCATATGCAGAGTGTGTCTTAAAGTGAAATTATAGTCTAAAACCAAAATACACTATTTACTTGTCTATTTATAATTACCTTCACTTTACCTAAAAATATTTTTTTGGGGATTTCTGGAAATCATCATAGCTTTTAGAAAGGGGATCAAGAAAAATAATACATAGTTATCATAAAAGGAAATAATTACAGGAGATAATTACTAGGCAAATGCCCAATTTCAGATGTTTTCTCTTTTTTCATGGAACATGTCTAGGTAACTTCATGGAAGTAATCGATCATACTAATATTCAATTTGTGAACTTAATGTTTAACTACCTTAAAAAAATAGACAAAATGTTATTTCTTCTAGATAACAATAAGTAATTCTTTAACTAGAACAACTGAGCTATAGAAGAAAGTATATGGAAACACCCTCTTTTGATGTGTGACTGTATCTCTGAGAAAGCCATGACTAGAATTCATATGCAGACTTTACCAGTGGGTGGAGAAGACAGAAGTTAACATTACTGCAGTAAAATTGTTGTAAGTTTAAGCACAGACTTTTTCTATCCGTAAAGTTAGTAAGGGTTTTCACCAAAATATTTTCTGTCTCACTTTTTTTGCAATATGCTGAAGGTAAAAATGAGAAAGAAATAGTAAAAATCGATCATGTTTTAAGTAGTGCAAATGAGACATTAAAAGGAGGGCATGAGGAACAACTTGTGTGATATCAGGTGTAATTATTAGGTGTCATCATTAGAGACTAGGACGGTCTCTAGAGTGTTTCATATGTGTGAGAGAAACATTGACCTTAGCTGGCAGGCCTGGAGAGGGATGCAAGTGTGTCAAGGCATAAAGTTCTTGTAAAAACAAACAAACAAAACCCACTTAGTTTTAATGGTGTTCAAGTATATAAAAAGAATCACTCACCTTTACCATTCTAACATGTTTACATTAGTCCTTTCCTAAATACAAAATACTGTTCTATTCCTTTCAAGAACTAGCTAGCTCTTGAATGAGTCTTGAATGACCGAGGATGCCCTTCCTTTACTAGTCTTCAAGTTACTGATTTGTGACTTCTGCGGAAGAGGGACAAACCCAGAGAGTTGTACTGCCACTTTATTTTGCTGTCTACACCAATGAGAATAACTCTTGCTGGCTCTGCTGAAGAATGGATGGTTAGGAAAAATAGCATTCGCAAGCCATAATACAGTAGGTAACTCTCAAAGAG
Organism: Egretta garzetta; assembly: GCF_000687185.1. NCBI lineage: Eukaryota > Metazoa > Chordata > Aves > Pelecaniformes > Ardeidae > Egretta > Egretta garzetta. The sequence continues at coordinate 2,569,721 of NW_009259796.1, forward strand.
ATTTTACTGTGTTGAGGACTAGATCTGCACTGCAAAAACCCACCAACTTTCACCATTTGTAGTTCTAATTAAATCTTCTCCAGGACACTGCAGAAATACACTGCTGCAGTAATAAATTGAAATTAGGCCAGTATTTCCATCTATATATTCCTTTGTGTGAGATCTCCACAAATACCCCTTTTTTTTTGCTGTAACCAATGTCCTTCCACCAGTTCCTTTTTTCCCCCCATTACGAAATCTGTCTCAGATTGCCTTTCAGTCTTGTAGCACCAAGCATTGGAAATGCGGAGCTCTTTGCTCCCATTTATCACAGAATGCATTTCTGTATAGGTCTTCCATCTCCATGAGCTCACTGCCCAGACCTTAGCAAGGGTAGCAGCTCTAGAAGGCAAGGTGCTCAGTTTTATAGAGTAAAATCTTGGTAAACTTGGGAAAGAGCATACCTCAGAAGCTTCACTCTATTTCTACCCAGCAACATAGAATAGCACAGGGCAAGGAGGGAGGGGGAATTACCTGAACTAAACACAGATTCAGAATTGATTGAGCTGACTGGATCATGCAACTGTGAAGGATCTGTAGTAGGGGGACCATCCTTGATAACAGGCTTAAAGAACAGTGCTGGCTCCACTCTGCTAGCTTAAGTCAAACAATGTCACAGCAGTTTTTAAATGTCTGCTCATGCCAGTATTTAACTGATTAAGACTGGATTTCCTCATGAGCAGTGTAAGACTGTCCAGAAACTTGGGTAGGTTCCCAGTAATTCAAACCCAGCTTCCATTTCTGCATATTACTTGACTACAAGTCAAGCCCCGCTGTTCCTTTGCTGGGCTAAAGGCAGAGACCACCAGGAATAAATTCCTAGGAACTATTCTACAGACAAAAGTGAAAACTCTGACTGATTTAGGGAACAGAGATTTAACCTTGAGCTGACCCGAAATAAAACAAAAAAGTGATAACATTTTAACTCTAAGTTTTAGTTTAGACATAGTTGGATTAAAACCAGTATATTTTGCATTCTTCTCCAGAGTAGTAATGCCAAGAAAATGAAATGCTAAGGGAAAAAAAAAAGGCACATAATATTTCTTTAAGAATGAATCCCTTGGTTTTTTGCAGCTCAGCTATTCACTGAAAATTTGACAATTTTAACAGTTTGGTGAAAATCAGCAGAGAGTAACACATGCCATCCTCTCTAGGCATTGATGTCAGCTGGAATTAGGGGATAGGAAAGTGATGTAGTGAAAGAGTATTTGCCTCCTATAAGGCCTTCACAGTAACTGAAGTTCACTGACATAATGATCTAGGTTACTGTGTGGAAATATTTTACTTGTTAAGATAGTTGTATCGTCAACAGGTTTTTCCAAACTTATCAGGCCTGGATTGACCAGCGGTTCTTGCAGGGGTTTAGTGCCCTTTCCTGACCCCTTCTGTTAATCTGGGGAGGGGGATCCTGCATCGGTCCTTGCAGCTGTGACTGCACTCAAGTCAGAAAGGATGGTATCCATTCCTGCAGTCTACCTTTCCTTTTCCTAAATAGCATTTTCTTCATTTCACACATATGCTTAAACATTTCCATAGGAAAGAACAGTCTCCTTAAGGGTATATTTGCCCCTAGATACTTTAACCAAGAGTTCAGGTGGTGATATTTGCTAGTTTTAGAAGGAATTCTCACTTTTTTTAGCTGGTTCTTATTATTTCTGAATATTCTTGACAAAAAATATTCAATGAAAAGCTTTTCAAACTAGAGAAATATTTTCCATCAGTGTGCGCTAATTGGATGAAACAGAACTGTTTTGAGTGACCATGTTTATTTTGATTTTTTTTCATGAAACACTGCTGAAACATATTTGATTACTATTTTTCATTGTCAGTTTGCCATTCCATCATATAACTGGAGGGACAAAAAGGGATGTGTTTTCAACTTGTCAAAATAAAGCATATAGACAGGGTCATTTGTATATTCCCTGAAAAAAGTTGCTTGGAATTTTCATTTATGTAGAAAGTTTCAGGCTATTCCTCCACTTGGGAAAACATCAAAATAAGGAAATTTGGCATCAAAGAGGAATACTGAATTATTATAAGTGCGTTAGCTGCATTTATCCCGCGAGATATTTCAGCATTTCATTGTAAGATGAGTAGACTCCACTGCACTGAACTATGCTAAAGTTATTACAAGTAGCTCACTTCTGGTCAGGTAATCCGTGCAGCTGATAACTTCAAGCTTTTCTATATAGACTCCTAAATGTATTGCAAGCCTAAATTTACAGTAGTGAGAACCACCATGTAGGTGTCACAAGACATTTGTTGGAGAAATATTTCATAGTTAATAATGAGATTTTAAGAAGGCTTACCTGGACATAAAACATTATCTACTAGTAAAGTATGTCTAAAACCTGATTAAATAGGTTTGGTTTGGTTTGTTTTTTCTTCTTAGAGTAATGCTGTTGTCAATAAGATGAAAAAGCAAAGGAAACTAGCTTTTAGAGGAGGGTTGAATCTTGAAATAATAATTAATTGGTTATTTCTTTTCTCCCAATGCTCATCTCCATATCATTTAAAATGGATTTTGTATATTCTACTTTTTATGTACTTCAGTATGTTACAGGGTTGGCATGCTCGTTGTGTAAAGTCAGTTGCAGGCTGTTTAGTATTCATCAGCATGGCCCAGTCTGCCACCTCAGCTCCTAACTGAAAATGAAAGCTAGAATTGTCCTGTATAATCAATTATGTTTTCAAGATTTATTTTTGAATGGGAGTTACTGCACAGGGAGTTGGAGGTAGAGGGGCTTGTAATATAATCTGACTTCAGTCATCTTAAATAGGGAGTGAACAAAGTTGTCAGTGTTTAATTCCCTTAACGGCAGCAGTCCACTGGAGTAACAGCAACAGTTCTTTTGCTAGTACTAGAGCAATGACACTCTTTTGATTTTACATTTTTTGCATGCTGCATTTCTATAACTGATGCTTGCTTACAGCTGCAACAAAAGCAATAAATAATCACCTGGCTAGAACTGGCATATCATTTTGGGCAGCCAGGCTCCAGCAGGTACTAAATAAAGACCAGCTCAGCCATTTGCATTAGAATGAACTAACAGCCATGGAGAAAGATGTCCTGCATTACTACAAGGCTGTTAATCAACTACTTTCCTAACTAGTTCTGAATGCTAAACGTGAATTTCTAGTAAACTTATAATGTATTGACATTTGTTTTCATCTACCAATGTAAGCTAGTGATGCAAATTGTATACAAAGTGTATGACCTTCCTACACTAAGAAGTTAATGTTCTAAAACATTGAGGAGCATATCTCAATGTGGTTGGACCTCTTTGAAATCACGGTACTGAGAGGGGTAGAAAGTACCACAGATGCAAGGACAGGATCTTTTCCCTTGCAAAGCGTGAGGAAGGGTCCTCACACCTCCGTACAGCTTGTGCCTGGGGAGATGAAGGAAGCAAGCAAAGAGCTCTTCAGAACTAAAGGTTTCAGAGCCATTGCAGATGTGATTAGAGAACAGAAAAATTTCTGCTACTTGTTTGCGCAAGTGTTGCTTTTTCCTTTGATCAAGTAGAAGGTAATTTCTAACCTGAAATTTGCCAAATGAATGGAATCCTGCAAGGTACATGTGAGAACCAGATCTGAAACTTCTCCTCTTGGCAATGCTATTCATAGATTTCAGTTGAGGAAGACCACATCTGAAGGTGCTTAAGCTAGCATTCTTAGTCACATCAAAAATCCTTTTATGTAAAATTTCAGGGGTTTTTGACTTCCTGGGCCTACTTCTGAGTTTATTTGTACCTATGCCAATCATAACTAACTAATGAAAGTCAGGTATTTTGGAATTTTCTCTGTATTTACAGATATAATGTTCAGTAGAACCAGCACCATCCAGATCAATGAAAATATTAATGTAGCAATGGTCTGTTGGTTCCAGCCCTTTGACATCAAACAGAACATTTAATAGAGCAATTGATGCAGGAGCCTGGAATTCTGGAATACTTAATTTCTTGTGTTTTGAGGGCAGAAGTGCATGGTTTTATTTCAGTATAATCTGATGTCAATGTAACAACCCTCTTCACCTTACTAGTGTGAGGGGCCTTGTATAAACAAGAGTTACATCACATGTTTGAATTCACTTTGTTTTACTCATCATTGTCCATTTTTCTAACTATAAATATATAGGTGAAGAGGAGTGGTTAGTTTTGTGAAAAATTGTTTTCATTGCATATCCATGATATTAGGGAAGTGACTTCCTAGATGAAGGGAGCTATGTGAAAGATTCCATGTAGTTATATTTCTCTGCTGAAATGGAAGATAAACTCTCGATACAAAACTCATCTAAATCAATTTGGACCTTCCCTTAAACTTCTGTTGGCACTGCATCAGGTCCTGGAACCAGATGTAGAGCATAGAGTTGGAAGCTGTTCTTGTGGAAACAAATGATAATTAGTCAAACCACTTACAATACTGTGAATTATGCTGACACCAATAATTGCTTTTCAAAAATTTAGTATGCTTCTAGTTTATGTCACTATAAGTCTTTAGTGAGAAGAATGCTTTTTTCCTGAGAGTATCTCATTCTGTATTCCAAACATCTTTTTCTCACCACAAACGGTGTATTAAACTTTAGTGATTCAAATCAGATATATTAGTTATTGATGGATCATATTTTAGAATTTTTAATAGAAAACTATTTCATGACAAACAACACTTCTGATAAGTTTTTGTATTAATTTTTTTTTTTTAAAGATAGCAAGCCTTAGATACTATCATCTGTGCCACTTGCTATCAGGTACCCTCAGCAACTATTATTTCTTATCAAATCAGGCAGGCATGGGAAGCAAGTTGATTAAGTTTGGCATGTTGCCCACAAAAAAAGAATTGCTGCCTAAATCTCTCCATTGCATTTATCCTTTGCAATGTATATATCATTTCATGAAAAACTTTGCCTCAAGTGCTTCGACACTGCATTTTGGATTTTTTTGGATGCAAAATACAAAGCAAACAACCAAAGAAGCAGCTGATATGCTATTAGAATTTTTCATTGATGGCTGAATCTGATTCTATTTAGCTTCTAGGTTAGTGCTCAACATTTTTTTTAAATTCTGCTTGGAATTTTGTAAGGGCATTGACCTCTAGAGCTCAGAAGAAACTTCAGAATTAGCTTAAAATTTATCCAGTTTTTCTCTGTCAGAACATTGTGCAAGCTGTACTCATCTTGCATATGAATACTTGCATTGATTTCAGTGGTCTTGCTTGCATGAGAAGGTTCTGCATAGTGACCTTGTCTGAACAAGGCTTAGGAAACAAAGTGAAGAAAAAAATGAGTGTGCATCTGTAATTCTGATTTACTGAAACACTTAAGCATTTGTTTAATCGTTACCTTCTATAAACACAGGTAAATTTTAGAGAAATGTAGCATCAGTGGATATTTAATAAAATAGAAAGCTCAAACTTCTTTTTCCCGAAATGCTGTTGACATCAGTCATGCCACTAAAGATGGCTTTCTCAGGAACTGGTTATAGTACATAAAAGAAAAAATAATAATTAGGAGCCTGTCATGAAAGGAAACAAGACAAATCAGTGTTTAATGGCATACTGAATGTCTAAGTTCCCTTTTCAGGTTAAATATTTAAAATAATGGGGTAGCAATCTCCTTTACTTTAGTGCAAAAGTAATAGAAATGTGGCTACTGTGATAACAGGATTAAGGAAAGAAAAAAAATTAAAACACAATATATAGAGAGAAGATACCAGGATGCAGAGCATCCTATTTGCTGCAGAGAATTAAATCTTTCAGAGGAACTTGAGTAATTCCTTACTATAAAATGATTTAGTGAAGAGAGAAACTGGCTACGCTAAGATGAAGGAACAATGTAGGAGATAACCTAACTTTTTGTCCTGTAACATTATTAAAGCTGGATGTAGCTGTGTTATTAGTTTATTTTTGAAACGTAATTTACATAACTAATTGGTATCAGGTGGCTTTGATATGTTAATGACAGCTCTGAAGAAGACTCTGTAGAAATCAAGTAGTGGAACTGGATATGCTTAAGCAGAGCCCTGGTATTTGGTGGAGAAAAAGCACGCAAAGTGATTTCACTGTTGAGCTGATGGGAATATGCTTATAATGAGAAATAACTTATGAGCGAGGCAGTACAGTACTGTATGAATTTAATATGCCTAATGTCTCTGTCTAGACAATTTCTGAGAACACATACCCCTTTTTGGACCCCTGTATGTATGAATTGCAGTGTTAGTATAGAAGTGGAAGTATAGTATAGTGGAAGTAAAACACGCTACTGACTTCCTTCCAAGCTCTAGATATTATCGCAGTACCAACAGCATATATTCAACAATAGTTTTGTTCCCAATCATATTTAACAAAATTATTCTCTAAGCCTCAGTTTTCTGAAGAGGTTAGTCCTCACATCTTATTTTCAAAATTGTTCAAGCTTATAATGACTTCTGTAAAATTATGTATTACATTACTTTTCTCTATCTCTTTCTGAGGAAAGGAAAAGGCACATTGTTAGAGATAGTGTTATGTACCTGCTCAGAAAAGATGTAATCCACAATCTTTTTACTTTATGTGAAAGTTCTCTGTATAATAGAAAAGGTTTTACCTTCAGTGAGGCAAGAGGAGGACAGAGATGCTCATCAATCCAGTATTATACAAGTCTACTTCAGTGTTACAGGTCTTGAAATATTTTTCTGGAGAGAAGAAGAACTGGTAGTTGGAGAGAGGAAATAGCAATACCACTATTTTCAAAAGGTGAATTTTGCGACATCTATATTCTGCTAAACATTGATTTCTTAAAGGCCAGTTTGCTCCTTAAGAGATCAGTTCTGAAGTAAAATTCTTTAACTTTTTCAGAAGTTGGGGAATTCTAGAGGCAGTTGATGTCAAGTTGCCTGTTAATTGCAGGTTGTGTAGATTTTTTTCCAAATGTATTTCTGGTCATTTCCAACAAAAAATTATAAATTTATTAAAATAATTTCTATTTGTGTTATACCTAAGAAAAGTCTCATTTTCTACCACTTCTTCTTATTCTTATTTATGTATTATTTCTGCATATGACATCCAAAGCCTAAAATTCCACTAAAATGTAAATGCAATGAGAAGAGATACAGCCTCTCGAATAGATTTTTAAAGGCACAGTGATGTGTTCTAGCTTTTTGAGTCACTGCAGCAAAAAGGAGAAACCACCACTCTTTCTGTGCTGAGCTATTGAGAATAGGGCCTCTTATTATTTGAAAAGTTTGTAGAATTATCCATGAAAGGTTGTCAAATTTGAAATTTGCTTTCTTTTTGGCTCATTAAAACCTCAATTTAGTGACCATTAGATCTTCTCTGTCTTCACAGGCTTTTCCCAAAGGAAAAGTTTTTCTTGGTTCAGACATTCACATAATTTGTATTTACATTAATTCTCCTTTATGAGAAGTAGGAATGCAGTGGCAGTGAATGTAGGGCAGTTTGTGCTGTCATGGTGATTTGTTTCTGAGTGCCTGTTTGTATTTTCATGGTTTCTATAATTGAGTGAGATAAAGATCGTCCTTTTAAACTACCAAGGATAAATGAGTACAAAATAGAATGCATGCTCATATGAATTAGTAAAGTCATTTCAGATCTGTGTCAGAAGGATTTTACAATAAGTGGCCAAGCCTGTGCATTGATACTTAATTTGGTAGGTGGTACTTCTAGAAATGAGTCTAAAATTTCCTGACTGACCTGCAAGGAATTTGGGGACATGAAGGATATTAGTGATCAGGCTCTGTATATGGCTCTGAGTTTGTAATAAGGCACCTAAACTAAGTACTGTACTTTTTCAAAAGTGTTTTGCATCTAAAACTATGAAGTTGCTTGTAGTTAAATTTGTAATACAAATTTGGCAATTTAATTTTCTTGGTCCAAGATTATAAATAAGGTAAGGTTTGGCTTGGTTCATTGTTTCCAAAAAAAAAAAAATAATAATAATAAATAAATAAATAAATAAATATATATATAAAAATAAAAATTTTAGAAAAAGTAAAATTTAAAAAGAAGTCCATGTCAGTGAAGTTAATTATGTCTAAGCAGATTATTTTAATACTGGACTATAGAAATAATATTTTAGAATATATTAACTCTCTCGGTACCTGTATTACAGTGAAAGAATAATGTAAGATCTGTTGCACTGCAGCTTTTGGGATCCGTCTGCATTTTTCCATGGATGAGGCTACAGCCATTTTTTCAGTTATAAATTCTGAAGTTGACCCCAAGTCTGAGCTGAAAGTCAGCATCTTACAAATGCACACCCTGCCCTTACTCTGATTTTAAAATACAGCTCATTGCTTTTGATGCTTTTATTCCTGTTCCACACTAATGAGGGATTCAAGCCATATGCATCTGCATTTGTGAAAGAGCATAAGTGGTAAGATGTAAATGGCAGGTGTGTTGTCCTCATGGCTCTTCTAAGGAATGCCTTACAATGGCTTGCGTAGAATTTACCTCGTCAGTTAATGTGGCTCCTTGGTGCCTAACCGACACAGCAAATAATGCAAGTTAGTGCGATAAAGCGTGTGCTGGGCTTAGGACCTCAGCTGGGTGGTTGTTGTGAAACAGAAAGTGCTAGTTATCCTAAAAGATGAAAGGAAGCATACATAGGGGTTCCAGCAGTGTGGAATCCATTTTAATCTGAATTTTATACAGCAACCTTGAACAGCAATTGGTCCAGTCTTTCTGGCCTTGAAACTTTGATGTCTCCTCAGGGGGAGAACAAAGTGTTTGCTTTCAATTATACAACAGTCCTGGATAGCCATATGCAGCTTGGGTAATTGCTTGTTTAATCTATCCTTTAACATTTGGCAATAACCAGGCTTTTTTCTTTCGACAGAGATACAGTTCACAGAAGACGAGGAGATCAAAGGATGGTATCTTTAAGTTAGGTAATATCCATAAGTTCTCAGAACAGGTTGCTCATTACACTTATTTGCCTTCTGACTGTTATTAGTATTTATTGTCAGTAATTGTTCAGATTACCAGACCCTTGAATGCTTTATAGTACTGGTGTGTTGTTATGATATAATCTGTAAAGCTGGTTTCCAGCATTGAAATGCAAAATTTCTGAGACACAACTTGGAACAAGCATTTGTGTCATTTCCATGTGGGCTGCTGTGGCAATATAAATTATACAAAATAGGATGTACATAGCGGATCTGCAAATCTCAGAGACCCAGTTGGACTGTAGTGGATCCACCTTGCTATTCTATGTATGGGACGAAGGGTGAGCAAGCCTGGTGACTGAACTGTTGACTCTAGTCAACAGCTATCTAATAAACTGAAACCATGCAAAAGGGCTCCAATTGTTGCTTCTGGGTCAGCACTGAAACAATCACGACAGAGCAACTTGGCTTCTTTTCTCACCAGTGTCAGGATGATTTGTCTAGAGAGTCAGAATGAGAATTTGTATTTCAAACAGGGCTGCTCATGTCCAGGTCATAACCATGCAGGTTAATCTGTCTTGAAACATGCAAAACAATCTTTTCTGTAATCTCAAAAAATCACCTATTTCTGGAGCAAATGCATTTTAAGAAAATCCTCCAAATATATATGAAGCAGTTAACATTATATAAACTTCAAATAATAGACAAGTTTTACATCAGCTTCAAATCTGGTAATTGCTGCATTTACATACATTGTCTCTAAATGTCAACTTTGATGTTCCATGGCAAAATTAAAAATACTGTTCCTGATTTGGAATAGTCAAATGACTTGGCTTTGGAGAAGAACCTGAGAAGATAGAGAGGAGATGAATTTTAGGAATTAGGGAGGGAGAGAAGCCCTGAGCATTTTTGACTCCTCTCTGACACACAGAGAATGAACAATAGGAGCTACTGGGGAGCGCGTATGCCTCGAGGCTGCCTGTGAGCGGGCGTGCTATTGCTGAGTAAACTCGCCTTTTATATGCAGTCCTATTTTTTAAAATAAGCAACCAAGCAATAAATTTCCTTCTTTCTCTTATTTTGAGTTGTCAGCTACAATAGAATGATGTTTTCCATAAAACCTTGATTGTGGTATATTTGTTTTTCTTGGGTCTAGGATGCAGAGCCAGGAAAATCCTGCTCCTTTGGATAGCTCAGTCACCAGAATTGCTCTGCCTTTGTACATTTTGCTATCTTGTTCTACTGTGCTAGCTTTAAGTATGCTTTTTTCTTGAGGCTGTACTCTCCTTAGACATGTAATGCTGTTGTGTAACCCAGATCCAGGGATGTGAGGTTTTTCCTTATTTGTACCACTCAGTGTGCTGCAGCTACTTTCTGCTCTTACTTGTTTGGGGAAAAAAATCAAGAGCACTACTGTAACAGTGCTTTATAGAATCATAGAATCATTTAGGTTGGAAAAGACCTTTAAGTCCAACTGTTAACCTAGTACTGCCAAGTCCACCACTAAACCATGTCCCTGAGCACCACATCTAGATGTCTTTTAAATACCTTCAGGGATGGTGACTCGACCACTTCCCTGGGCAGCCCGTTCCAGTGCCTGATAACCCTTTTGGTGAAGAAATTTCTCCTAATAACTAATCTAAACCTCCCCTGGTGCAACTTGAGGCCAATTCCTCTTGTCCTATCACTTGTTACTTGGGAGAAGAGGCCAACAACCCACCTCACTGAACCCTCCTTTCCAGCAGTTGTAGAGAGTGATAAGGTCTCCCCTCAGCCTCCTTTTTCTCCAGGTTAAACAACCCCAGTTCCCTCAGCTGCTCCTCATCAGCCTTGTGCTCCAGACCCCTCACCGGCTCTGTTGCATTTCTCTGGACATGCTTCAGCACCTCAAAGTTTGTTGTGTAATGAGGGACCCATAACGGAGCACAGTATTCGAGGTGTGGCCTCACCCTTGCCGAGTACAGGGGGACCATCACTTCCCCAGTCCTGCTGGCCACACTATTTCTGATAAAAGCCAGGAGGCTATTGGCCCTCTTGGCCACCTGGGCACACTGGTGGCTCAGTATTGTGCTGGTTTAACTGTCTGGCTGAACAGTTATTACGATGCTACACCAGAGCAGAAAGTAATTTAATATTTTACTCTCTGACAGTGGTACCTACCAAATTCTGAAAAAGTGGCAATCCCCATACAAAACCTGGATAGAAAAGGTTTCTACCAAACTTAGGAAATATTGGCTGCCAGGGAATATGAGAGTAGATTAATCACTGCTGTTACATAGTATTGTAATAAATATTTTTGTAATCTTAGTCACCTCAGAGCACAACACAGAGTAACATCCCTGAAATCAGTAGCCTTTATTTATGTAAGTTCCCATCCTGACGTAGAAAAGGTCATTCCACTTTTATTCTTTCTGAAGATGTCATAGACACTCTCATTATTGATATAAATGTCTGCCTTCTGATTAACCTCTTAGCCACTCTTATTTGCAGAAATCAACTATATAGTGACCACAATACCAATAACTCAGATGCGTGTTTTGTCATCTTTTATTTGTCAATTTCGCTCTGTCGTTTATAATTACACATAAGACTTTCCCAGAGCACTTTAAAATTTCCACCGTCAGCTTATAACATTCTTCCAAGTTCAAAAGAATCTTGGCTAATATCAGCTCAGAATTGGGCAATTTGCTGCTGAATCCCTGTCAAGGTCCTTATGGCAAGCTGGTTGTTGGGACATTGTGTCACATTAAAAAAGGGTTCCCTTTTTTTTTTCCTCCTTAATATCCAGCAATAGTTATTGGAGCAGTATTAAAAGTTGAAGAAATATTTCTGGAGCTGTATTTTATTTTGACCCTAACTTTCATTTGTAGTTACTTTAAATCTTCCTAGCTGAAGTAGAGTGTTTGTGTGTACATATATTGTACTTTCATTTAAAAAAATAAAGTAGTTCCTGTGGGAGAGCAATGTGACGGCTGACACAGCATGGTCTTTGAGAAGTAGCACTTAGATAAGTGCTGCCATAGGTAATTTTTTTCATGCCTCAGCCTGTATCCAATTCTAAATGCCGACAGAATAGATGTTTTCAACAATTTAGTAAGTGCAATAAATTCTAATATTTTCAATGGCATTGCTTGATAGATAAACACTAAGTATTTTCAATACTTGCACTTTATCCTAAAAGTTTTGCTGAGTGAGAGAATGTGGTAAATGACTGTGACTCTCACTCTGCTTTTTTTCTGATAACCTGGACAGTAAATGGCTGTAAGAGTTCTGTGGTGCTTTATCATGTTTTTTGACACTCTGGATCCACATGTGATTAAACGTTTGTGTTGTGAATATACTTTCTTATTTATAAACATCTGAAAAAGGTGATATTTAAGCAAAATGAGCTTTTGATAACAATTGAGATTCAAACTGTTCTCCAGGGATCATGAGCTGATGTGAGAAATTGTTTGGCATCGTCATTATAGGCATAATCAATGTTAGAGAAGCAGAAACCAGCCTGATGGACAGGCAGTGGCAGGATTGGGGAAATCCAGAGGTGCCCTACATGAATGTCTGCTGGGAGGATGTGAAGATACCTGGCAGGGTGTTGACCTGGCACCAGTTATCTGGGAAGGTGATTCAGGGACAGCTTCAGTGGACTTCAGGTTAAACCAGCTGGGTGCAGATGCTGAATTCTTGCTGTGGTGCAGTGCTGTGTCTTAGCTAATAAGCCTTATCATCATGATTGTGGGTAAGATTTTATAGCTATGAACTCTGCCCATGCAGTGAACTTGGTGGAGTAGCCCTGGGGTAGACTCTGAACTGTTGATGCTTCACAGTGCAGACCTTCCAAGTTACCTTTGCACTGCTCAGTGGGGAGCTGAGGTTGATACATGCTCTGCTCGTCAGTGAGTTCATAGTTAAATTTGAGGAATGCATTCTTGTTGCCATTCTAGCAAGGAATGAATGCAAAAATATTTCATTTCGATGATGATGAACTTAACAAGAGAGGAAAGCATGCAGTGGATGTAAAACACGTGATTTCTCAAAGATGTCTCTTAACACTTTTGACACAGTTAATATATTGACAGATATTAAGGAATATACCCTCAAAAGAAATGAGTGCCTGACTTAAGTTTTGTGATACCATTTTTTACCTACCCATCAGAAAGCGTGTGCATTTTAGGGACTGGCTCAGAAATTCTGATACTTCGATGATGGCAAATTCCCAGCTTTTGATAAAGCTGTCAGCTGTCTACTTCAGGTATCTAGAAATACTTTCAAGGGGCAAGACACCAAAGATAATTTTATGCTTGGTCTTTGCCAAAGGCTCAGTATTCCTAAACCAACTGCAGAGTGCACATACCCTGCAGAAAACTAGTAAATGCAAGCAGTAATTAAACTCCCTATTTAAAATAGTGTCCTAAGGGTGAGAAAGTTTGGACTCCACTCCCAGGAAGACATGTGCAATACCACATCTCAAAACAAACATCTGTCAAACGGAAGTGGTACAGTTCTTTACTGAAATATTTATTTTGTATCTTAAAATGATAGTATCTGCTCTTTTTATTTATACATAACCTCTATTTATGTATATCCTCTATATTTATGTATAATCAACTACCGTTCACTGCATCTACAATCCGCTGTAGCAAGCTATCCATTTTTGTAGCCAGTAGCAGTAGCTTCTTCCTAGGTAATCAGGAATGTTTAAATAGAATGCTCTACAACAAATACACCTTTGTAGTGCTTTCTTAAGCTGGCTGGCTACTTAATGAGGAATATTACTAACACACTAGCATGAACGGTATCTAACTTTGCAATCCAAACCTATGGAAAACCATTCTGGATTACCCCCATGGTTTTCTCTCATCTGCTGTTCACCCTTAAACTGTAGAATTACACCAAACACTTCTCTGGAAGATGCAGGAAAATGTTTGGCAAAGTTAATGTATGAGCAGCTGTATTTCATCAGTAGAGAAATACTGAAACCCCATAAAGCAGATCGAAGAGAATGCCTGTGTGACACAGTGACATCGTGTGTTGGGTATATCCACACTACATTCAAACTGGTGCATCCTGCATGGAATAATGCTCCATTATGTAGGACTATAAACATTATACCCTGCTGCTGTGCATTTGTTATTAGCCCAAATAAAACATTTTGCTGCCCTTGGGTAATGAGAGAGTTCCAGCACATCCACCTGTCATTGCACTGCATTTTAGAAACACCCTGGTGTTTTCAGCATATGCACTGCAATGTGATCCTGTAATGAATTGTATTAAAAGAAAGAAACAAAAAGAAGGATTATGAGAGTGCACATTGGAAATGGGGTAATTATGTTGCAGAACATCAATTAAATTAAAACCAAAAGTAATTCAGAAGTTATTTCATTGTTGTCATCAGTCCTCTCCTAACTTGCTCCATGATGATGGAATGGAAGGGAAAATGTCCGTCGATTTCTAAGTCTCAAACTGTGGCTGCATTTCCCTAATTATTCCTTCTGTCTTTTCTAAGAAGATTTGGCCTATGAGGAAATGGAGTTTATTTCCTGCTTTTACAATTTTTAGTTCACCTGGGAAGTAGTGAATCTTTTAAATAACCTTTTCTAATTTGGGGCGGGGGGGTTGCAGTTGTCCCAGCTAAACCACAACACATACACATTGTGATAATTTAGGCTTTGTTCATTTTATTGGTCTCAGTTACATGATATAAATACTGGAATTATTGAAGAAAATACTTATCAGTGTTTGCTCAATAGTCCCTTTACCCTTTATTGTGTTTCCCAGATCATAACTGAGAAACCGAATAAATGGGATTATGAAGAAGGTGGCAAACTTGGTCAGAAAATGCTCCCTTTGCTGCAGCAAGAGTGCCTAGGGTACTGTTCTTTGCAAAGATTTATCACAAAGTCTAAAAGAAGAGAATAGCGTTAAGTCAGACAAGCAGGAGGTGGTGTTAGCTGCAGTGCAGCAATTTGACAGGCAAGTACAGTTACAGGACAAAGGCAAAAAAAGTGAAGACAAAATCAGGAAGAGGTAAAGAATTGACGTTAATCCAAAAGTGTTAGCAGTGCACAGCACTCCCCAGGAGTCACTGGGTTTAAGCTGAAGGAAATTTGCATTTTACAAACAAGCTGATGTCATTCTAAAATGAATTATTAATTTTGTTTTTCTTCCATCTCAGGGTTATATGGAAATAAGATAATATTTTAAAGCATCTAGCAGCTGAGAAATTTCAGCAGCTCTGTATGATTGTATGGTTTGATTTTTAATTTTTTTTTTCCCTTAAGAGAATTTCAGGTTACATATAACTAATGAGCACCTATAAATTGACAAGCATGGGGAGCAGGTAGGAACTGTGGACTATGAATCTTACTGTTATGGAGGAAATACTGCACATTCTTAGCATTGCCTTATGTATTTATTGTGAAGGAATCAGACTCACATCTACTCCTGAGGACATTGGAGAAAGGTCTGCACCCCCCCTTCCATCCACAGGTGAATGCCTAAGGCACTTCACTGTAGGATCACACACCTTCCCGTGCTCTCCTTCTGTTGCAGTGAATCCTTAATTCTTATCTGCAGAGTAAAATAACTGCAACAGACAAAAATGGGAGTGCCTAGTCAGCCCAGAATATAAATAAGCATAATTTTTGCATTGGTTTTCTGCAAGCTGTATTGGATTATAATGAGCCATGAAATATGAATCGGAGTTTGCAGTTTCCAAAGTTCTTGGTTATTCACTTCTGAGAGTGCAGTAATGATTGCAAAAGTTTTTGATCATTTTAGGAATCTTGTCCAAAGCAAATTATATATAATCTGGTGGCCTTTAGTGTAACAAGGTGGGATGTAGGGAGAGAGGGGTATTCTGCCCCTCTGTTGTTGCAATATTCCTTCTTAAGTATTACTAGCATCTGTTGCCAAAAGCAAATGGAATAAGAAGCACACAGCTGGATTAATACCCTAGTTTCAAGATAGCCATGAAATTTCTCCATTAATATAGAAACAAGCGGAATCATAAGCATTCCAGCAAGCGTGAGATAATAGCAACAAAAATGTACTTTCGCCCCATCAGCCGTGCCTACAGTGCCACTGCCTGTGGCATCGAACAAATTCTTTGCTTATTTCTCTTCCTGTGAAATGCATTGCCCTACAGTTTGCAAAGGTGCTTCAGGCATACACCACCTCTGCATAGACATACCGACTGAAATAGCTTGAGAATTGTATAAAGAATTGCAGAACTCATTTTTTTAGTATTACTGCTCCTTTTGAAACAGGCTTAAATGTTGAAGGAACTATTTATGTCAACATAATTATCATGGTGAACTGGGCATCTGACAACTTTTACAGAATTGGACCCACTGAGTTTATAAAAGGAAATTACATGGCATATATAGATTGAATTATCCAAAGAGCCTATTTCTTGCCTAAAAAAAAAGATTCACATAAAAGACCAACCACAAAAGTGTGTTTAGAGTAGCTGTATAGGTTTCTGGGAAGACTATTAGCTTGTCAAATCCACTCTCTTCCTTTTCCCATGTCCTCTTAATATCGGTGCCTTTTCTTCCGTATTCTTTTTGATTCCCTTCAAGTTCAGTGAATTTTGTTTGTATAAAGATCATAGGGTATGAGTTTTCCTATGCTACATTTTGTTTGATGTGAAAGGTGTATTTCAGAAACCCTTACTGAGAGAATAAAAAGCCCCACATGCATCTCAGCAGCTGAAATAAAAGGCATTCCTTTGTTATCCCTTTTTCCATGTGTATTTTCTCAGTAAAATGTTTGGTGAGAAAATTTTGCTTTCCAAACCTTAAAATAATAAAGCATTTTTCTGCATTTTGTCCATCTCTGAAAAAAAAAAATAAAAATCATGGCTTTGCTAGGCTAGAGCTTCTCTGGTTACACTCTCTTGGGAGCAGGGAATTCTGGTTTCTAGTCCCTAGCCAGAAATATAATCATATAACTAATTGTACTTTCAGCACTGGATGGATGAAAACAATAAATATTCTTTGAGCAGTAGCAACACTCTTGTTTTTTCTCACTAGACTGAGTGAAAATATTTGCTAAACTGTAAAAGGAAATCCTATTGCAGTCTAATGAAACAATTTTGCCAGTTTGGACTGTATTTCGGCTTTTTGTTCTCTGTTTAAGAGAGCTTCCTCTGCCCTCGTGTGAGTAAGAGTACAAAAACCTCTTTTCCAGTGGTTTCAGGTTTTCAGCATGATCCATTTTGCAGTTTATTCTTCTGTTTTTGATAGAAAGCAATTAGGTCACTATACGTCTTAGAGCTTTATCAGGTACAGAACTATCTGTAGGTTAATTGATTAACTATTAGCACTCCTTATTATCCTTATCATCTGGAATGAAATGAATTGGAATAGAAGGAATTCCATTCCATAGTCCTGAAGGCTGAACAGGTACAGGCCAGGGTGACAGGGCTCAGGCATGGTGGGTCTCTGCTCCTCTCTCCATGGACGCTTTCTTTAGTTGTATTCTGCTCTCTGCTAACTGACTTTGATAACATCTACTCTACACCCCCACTTAAACAACATAAGTTAAACTACTTTTTAGAGAAATAAATCTCTAACTGGACATTTACGCTGCAGCAGCCACTGTAACTCAGTTTGAACTCTCAACTCAAAGCAAGCACTGAGGCTACAGAGTGAATTATGCATGTGGTGGCATGATCAAGGGCGCAGGGTTTTAATAACACACATAGCACACTTAATGACTGCTTTGGGGGATTTGTATAGGAAATAAACTTTTCTGTACTTATTGCCCCTCCACCCTCCCAATAAAATGCAAAGTGGATGCAATGAAATGCATCCACTTACCTCTAATGCAACTTTTTATTAATGAGTAGGTGCTGAAGCAGGGCTCTGCCATAAGGCAGTGTTGTTCTGGCACTGAGCTCATGCTTGTGCAGAGATTTTTACATGCAGGTAAAAGGAATCCTTCATTCCCTTCAACCTGTGGTATCCAAGAATGGGCCAGGCTTTCAGGCCAGCTGCATAAGTAGTGTTCCCCAGCATCTTAAAACTTCTGGAAATGTTAAGTATTAAGACTCTTCTCTTTTATACAGGTATAGTATTCATGCATCTCTCTTATTTAATATTTATATTCTGTTATTCTGATTTATTTGATATATTCAATATTTTCAGTAATGTTGTTAGGTTGGTTCGTTGTTTGTGTTTTGAGATTAGTGCTGAGAAATGGGACTTATGGTTTAGAAAATGTTTCTGAAACTAGTCTTAATAAATAAATAAAAGTTTTAGAAGACAAGGACTCTAACTTTAGAATGCTGACATAATAGCTATTTATCTACATATCAGACATGGCAAAAATGATAAGGCTTTCTTTATATGGTCTGATAAATCAGCTAAGCATTGATTTGGAAGGTCCATTTGTCTCCAGCTCAAACATAATTCAGGACACCTGCTGCCCTCCTCTGCCATGCCAAAATACCTAGCTCTGTCTGCTCGCGTGTCTTGATCATAAATGTGTTCTCATATCAATCTAACAAGTGCTAGTCACAATTTATTGTGAGAAATATATTCCTTGAGATAAAAAAAACCCAACATCCAACCTAGTTTCTTTTGTACCGGCTCATTCAATGTCCAAGTATATTCAAACTTAGCTTTAGATGAACAGGACTCTCTTCCTTGAATACTTTTAATCTATTTATCAGAAAGGAAGAGAGTGAAAAAGTAAGACTGGAGACCTGTTAATAGCCTCTGAAAATCAGTGACTAAAGGAAGTAAGATGAGAATATTGGGTTTCTTCCCCCACTTTTTTTTATAATGAGACTGAACAACATTCTTATAGTGACACTGATAAAGTCACCTGTCAGTGAGAATTTAAAGTATATTCAGAATGAGAAGCCTGTTGAGCATTTTGTCTACAGCAATTATAGGGAACAAAATATTTTACCTAATATTGGCAGATTCCCAAGTTCTTTTTGTTCTGTCAAAGAAAAAAGGGTCATATCCCATTACAATTGGCTTTTAATGTATTATGCAAAAAAGAAGTCACAGAATTAAAGAGATTAAGAGAGTACTACTCAGGGCAAAAATATGAGCCAGCTGAATAGGATAGAACTAAAATGTCAGAATCCTCCTACACACACAGAGAGGATACAGTTTCATGTCTTCGTGTCTGCCCAAGTTCTCAGCTAAAGCACTATTAACATCAATTTAAGTTACTCCTACTGAAGCTGGCTGTGGCAGAATAGTTTAGACCTTTCTCTGTAAATATTTGATTTTTCTACTAGCTGTAGACTTCATCTCATTAGCAAAGCTGCCATTTATCTCAGAATACCATTAATTGAATTCTGTTTGCATTTCCCTGAAGATGTATGTTGGATGTCCAAAATCAGCATTGGACAAAGTAGGTCTAATCTGCAGTAGCTGGTCTCTTTGACTGTCTATTTCTCTTCTTCTCCGCCAAAGGAAAATATACATGGTGTTTTAATTACATACTTATCATTTCCAACTTCAGTCTTATGAGATCTAAAACTTCATAGTTTATTTTCCTCCACCCAAAGATACAAGGCTATTTTTTTCAATTTGAGCTCAGTTTCTCTAGACTGGAATTCTTCAATTCTTTTTGTCTTCTTTTTACAAACACAGCAGATGATTTATTCACAAATTGTAAGTAATGAGCTGTGTGGAACAAAAAGGAATCTAGAACTCTTTGTCTTCTAGAAAGTGCTACATAGCGTCCATTTGATTATCTCCATGTCTGCCACCTCCTTTCCTGCAGCACTGGAAGAGGTTAAAGGGGTTGACTTTGTGGTCAGATCTTGATGGAGCTCATAGTGGCACAGAAATCCCATGGGTATGTAATTCCTTTATCTGGATTTTTGTTATTTTTCCATATTTTGGGGGGATAGAATAATTAACCATAAAGCAGTGTTTTATGTGTCATGAAATATAGCTGCTGACGACAGAAGGATCCATCTTTCAAAAGGCCCTTTTATTGAAAATTCTTGGAAACCCAAACAATGCATTTGCAGAGAGATACTATCTACGTTTTGTTCTGCTTGGGTATTGCCGATACAACAGTGTGGAATGTAAAATTTAACTAAAAATATTTAGATAAGAAACTTAAGTAGGTTATTTTAATTCCTGAGCTCTCTAAATTAGCTATTTAAAGCTGGTGTATGTGCTTCCAACTAAACAAGATTTGTTGCATGGTACTTGTCTTTTGTGTCAGTGGAAAGAGGTGAAGACTTCTCAATTTGAGTATTATTTTTGTTATTGCGACATTTTCATGTGAATGAGTTTTCAGAACATGGGATGTGCATGCTCCATGCTTAATTCAGAAGTGAGAGAACAGCCATTTGCTTGCTTTTTAAATATAGTTTGGATTGACTGTAGTTAAATCAAATACAGAGAAGATAGCATTGCAAATGAATGGAATAGCAGGAAAATCTCATTTGACTTAATAACTTGTAATTTGTTTTAATCAGTACTAGCAGGCATCTAAAAATACATATACTGACATTTAGAAAAATACTCCCGATTTTTTGCTAAATCATACTGTTTGTCACGAGCCAAGTTTTGATCCTGCTCTGGAAAATATTCCATTGAAATTGGTCAGTTTGTATAGTAAAGCAGCGTTCAGTGTGAGTAAACATACCGTAATATGTGTGTATAACACCTATAAGGGATATTTGAAGTGGTAATTGCCTTCCTTATATGCGTTGAAAAGTAACATAGTCTGTGATACACTGACAACTTTAGTTCACATAAATTGTTGAAGTAAATGTAGTCTTTCCTGTTGAAGTCTCAAGTATTAAGGTTTGTTACACATTTGATTGGTTGTTCACAAGATACCACTTAGTTCTGAAAAGGATGAAAAAGCTTTGGCTCCCGCTCACCCCCATACCGCCTGCAATCAGATTCCTGTTGGTAAGCATCAGACCAGTTCATACAAAGGGCAAGGTGCTATTAACATCTAGTTGTCACAAAAACAAGTAAGCCAATGTCCTGTAAATGTAAAAAGTGCTATGCATAATAATATTCCCTATGATGTTTGACAGGAAGTGAATAACCCCAGTGAGTATTTCCAAGCTCACCTGATCACAGCGAGCAGATGATAAATGTCAGCAAAAATGGGATGCTATACTATTTTTGTTCCTGACTTGAGAAAATGTAGTTGTATTTAACGAAGTTCTGCATTCTGACTCTTTCTGTATTATCTTGAATAAATTTTCAAATCATGACATTGACAAAATTTATTATACATATTCCAAAATAATCCAAAATCAAATGCCTTGCAACTTAATTAAAGTTTCTATTTGCCCTTAAAATAGATGGAGCAATTAAATTTCATTCTTTGCTTCTAATTTCTATAATACTTGCATTTTTCTCAAATAAATTTTTGCAGATTTGCTTGCTGTAAAATAGCTAAATTTGAAGCTCAGAGCAAATACTTAAAGATTTGCTTGATATTCATATGACGTAAAGGTTTAATCAAATATTATGCTGCATAACCTTTGCGTGGTGATAAGTGATAATTTACTACACAAATCTCTCTTCAAAGTGTTTCAGTAAGCCAAAATTCTGATTGCAAATAAGTGCAAATTTTAAATAGTAACTTTGTTGTTTCCTTGGTGACCTGATACCAAGCTTACACCCAGCACCATGTATTTACTACCTCCATTCCAAAACACAATGTAAAGAATATTAATTGCACCCCTGCTGTGTTTGATTCTATAAATACCTGTTTATATCAGCATTGTGTGGGAAGAAATAAGCAATGAAAACATGTTAATCTGGGAGGAATTAACCCTAGTTCAAATCATTCTCAGGCGTTGGAGGAGGTTTGCTTAGGCATTTTCATTGGTTTCACCTGGTGGGCTTGCTGTGGAATTTTCAGTATGGAAGAAATTTAAAAATATCTATGTATTTGAGGGATCTATGGAGAAATGAAAAAAGTAACTGTGTGTCTTAGCAAACAGAACTGTGTGTCTTAATAAATTTAGCAACAAGCTAAATTGTCCTCTTTAAAAAAAGGCAGAAATCTCTGTAAGTAAAAATTTCTAATATTTCTGTGCTTGATCTTTCACTTGTCTAATTCTTGAGGGTCACTTTAGTTGTATCTGCTTTGCACCAGCAGAAAGGTAATAACTTTGATTAGCAACCAGCAAACTCAAACTAAGAGGCGCATAACTAACTGATCACCAATAAGTAATATTATTGGTGATAAACCAGTTTGACTGTGTGTGGTGCTACCGTAGGGGCAAATATGTTATCACAAATCAACAGTTGCTTAAAGGACAGGCAAGGGTTTGGAGTTAGAAATTTTCTCACCTGTGCATGTTGTGTTCTGTGTTTTGATGGTTGATAACAGTGTAAGCTTCACTATTTATATCTCTGTGTGTTAGGACAACCCATAAGATTCTTCAGAGCTAAAGAACAGCTAACCATAGATGAGCGCTTGGGAGAAAAATGTAACCTATGTTACATCTAACAAATTCTGTCATGGTATTTTTAGTTATAATAGCTGCGAAGGGCATTGTGTTGGGTCTGCATGTCAAGGTTTTGGTACCAGCGGGGCTACAGGGGTGGTTTCTGTAAAAAGCTGCCAGAAACTTTCACTGTGTCTGACAGCCAATGCCAGCTGGCTCCAAGACGGACCCATTGCTGGCCAAGGCCAGGCCCATCAGTGATGGTGGTAGCACCTCTGGGATTACTTATTTAAGAAGGTGTCGGGGGGATAAACCTGCACAACAGCAACTGCAGCAGCAGAGAGTAGTGAGAATCTGAGAGGAGCAGCTCTGCAGGCACTGCAGGAGGGGCAGGAGGTGCTGCAGGCACCGCAGCAGAGATTCCCCTGCAGCCCCTGGGGCAGCCCATGGTGGGGCAGGCTGTGCCCATGCAGCCCCCGGGGGGCCCCATGCAGCCCACGGAGGCCCACGAGGGAACAGATCTCCACCTGCAGCCCTGGGAGGACCCCACGCTGGAGCAGGGGGGTGTCCGAAGGAGGCTGTGACCCCATGGGAAGCCTGGGCTGGAGCAGGCTCCTGGCAGGACCTGTGACCACAATTTTTATGTAAGATGCTTGCCATGATACACAGTTGTCTTCAGATAATTTTCATGAGGAGATAGTAGAATATTTGAATAATATTAAAAATACAGGTTTGTTTTCTTTTTTACCTACTTTTACGCTACTGAGCAATTAGTGTCTTTTTTAATTAGACAACAAATGTTTGACAAAGAAAGGTTCTTCAGAATATTAAAATATATATATGCAAACAAAGATAATTCTGTGGCAATTTAAAATCTTCTATTTCAAACTCTTCCATCATCTGCAACCAAGCAGATTCAATATCATGAGGTCAGTCACATAGCATGGGTGTATTTGTTATTAGTGACTGGATTTATTGAATTTTTTTCTGATCAGAGCATAAGTAGCATAAAATGTATCCCTAATGCTGCATTCCTCAGAAGAAATAAATCATACTAATAAAGTCAACGGAGTTGTTGTTAACGTAGTGATGCAATCATTCACCTACATTAAAAACAACAAAGAATGCTGATGTAGTATCACTTAGATTTTTTTTTTTATTTAGCATATGTTGCCATAGCAACCATAGGAATCATGAGATCACATTTTAATTCTAGTAATTCTGAGCCTAACAATTGCTTGTCATAAATACACAGTATACTAATGTGCATATTAAATGCAGAGGGGGTTGATAAATAGACTGGTCGCTAGAATTTTAGTATGCTTGTAGCAGGGTAAGTCCAGATTCAGCACATCAGGCAATCTTTCAATTTTGCATATTACTGAAATATGACAGGAAAAGTAAAAACTAATTTTGTCAGGCAGTATTCTAGAAAAAGCTGGGGAAAGTAAAAGATATGTTATGTCTTTGCACCTATTGAAATCAGCGCGTAGTAAGATGGTAACAACACATGCTACATTTGACTGCAGGGCTGCAGAAATATTGCCACCCCTTCTTAAATCAGGTGCAAATTTCATGGCTAGTGAATTTAGGAGTGACTGCTGTATAAACAGAATCAGAGACCATGAAGCATGCTAACAGGAAAATTGCATGTGTTCCTGAGAACCAAATATCCAGTTAGGTTGTTTTGTATTTGAAGACCTCTAAAAACAGTTAACATCTTAACCTTGCCACCCTATAGTTGAGAGAACTCTCTCAGTAAAATACAAATAGATTTATGGAAGGAAATCAGTTTTGAATTGATTGAACTCAACTTCCTCATTCCCTTTCAGTAAGCTAGACACCTCTAAGTGTTAGCGTGTTACTCTCTAAAGTTTGGAACCAGCAGAACTAAGAATGCAAAGCTGTCATTGCACTGCTCTTCCGCTCACACAGCTGTAGGTACCCATCTTGTGTTATGTGAAATAAATGATTGATTAATTAAACAATAGAAAGGTAAAATTATTGGTGAGGTATGGCTTTTTTCTTTTTTTTTTTTTTTGAGATGTGAGAATTTTTTATCTGTCCTAAACTGAATCTGAAAATTTAAACAGAATAATCTCAAATATAACCATAAATCAGCTCATGAATCATAGAATCATAGAATCATAGAATCATAGAATGTTTAGGGTTGGAAGGGACCACTAGTGGTCATCTAGTCCAACCCCCCTGCAGTCAGCAGGGACACTGCTAACTAGATCAGATTGCTCAGAGCCCCATCCAACCTGGCCTTGAATGTTTCCAGGGATGGGGCCTCCACTACCTCTCTGGGCAACCTGTTCCAGTGTTTTACCACCCTCATTGTAAAAAATTTCTTCCTTACCTCTAGCCTGAACCTACCCTGTTCTAGTTTAAAACCATTTCCCCTTGTCCTAACACAGCTGGCCCTACTAAAAAGACGTTCCCCATCTTTCCTATAGGCCCCCTTTAGGTACTGGAAGGCTGCAATCAGGTCTCCCCGTAGCCTCCTTTTCTCCAGACTGAACAAGCTCAACTCTCTCAGCCTGTCAAGTATTGAAATAAACACACTGGAAAGTTACTTGAAGCTGTCCATTTGTCACAAATCAGCTTCTACTGAAAAAACATTTGGGGAGGAAGAAGGTTACACTAGAAAAATTGTAACCACCACTACTACTCATGCAATCTCGGAAAGTAACACGCATAGCAAAAATCAATTTCATAATACAGCATAAACAGTAAAAGCTTAAAATGTCATTGCTAAATTGGTTTCCTGAATGCTATTCAGAAATATTTACTTTGGTGATTACAACCTACATTCCTGCCAGTCAACAGATATATAACTCTTTGCATGTCTTTAACCCCTTTGATCTTCACACTGCTTAAAAATTCTGGGATTTCTGACTACTTATAGTTTACAATAATTCAATGGAAACGGTGTGGAATAGTTTCAAGTATCATAGATTTATTCAACGTGATGGAGCAATAATCTCCTGTCTTTGTGTAATTTTGATAAACGCATCCAATTAACCTGCTCGCCTTTAAACCAGTGTGAAGTGCTGGCTAACGGTTTCTACCAGGCTATATTTCTCAGGTTTATATAATAGGATTTTCTTGGTAAAGATTGTGTTAAAACGTAGCCATGTTTTCCAGGATAACCACTGTACCACATCGGCTTTTAGGTATTCATATTGGATGCATGTCCAAGGAGGAAATCAAGACAGAGTATTCGAATATAAGTCAAACTAGGCTGAAATAGGAAATTAGTGGCTGGATAGTCATTGGATCATTTAGTTCAGTCTCTCTGTGTCACTGAATGATGTTGTAATGATAGATGCAAGTATTTCAAACTGACCTGGTTATGACAATTCATGCTATGCAATTCCAATGTGATATAATTCAATATCCTCTGCACAATGCATTAGCTGCTTAATTAATTGCACTAATGACATTGTCCAGCATTTTACACTTAGTGACAGAAGATTAGGTTGAAGTAACATTCAGCCTAAAATCTATTCATATAAAAATTCAGTAAGATTATCCCAAGATACCATCTGCAATATGAGCAACTATAAATATCTATTGCTGAACATGATGAATTCACTCAGTTGAAAACAACATTTCTCAGATTTTTTTTTACGTTAAATAGAGTTGTATGCTTCATGGTTATGCTGTTATTTACGATATAAATGCTTTTTGGTTTTTGGGTTTTGAATTAGAATACATTTTAGATTCACAGAAATATAAATAAAGGACAATAAAACTAACGTGAAATATCAGAGAAGTATGTTGCCATATGCTATACTTGAATATCTTCTAATCATGGCATTGAGCATGAAAAGCACGTTGTCATTTCCAATGGCAAAGTTAAAAAAAAAAAAAAAGAGGAGGGGAAAAACCCAAAACAAGACAAAGAACAAAATTAGTTCTGGGCCAGAATGCATTACTGTTGTTATCATGATAAAAACTTCTCTCCCTCCACTTTGTGAAGTTCATATTGCTGTGTGGTTGTGGTATACCACCACATTTTCTTAATTAATTCAAGAAAAAATGAATCTATTTAGCTTAGAGCCCTTTGCAGTTAACACATGCTATTGTATGAAAAAGAGTGACTGCTTTGTTTTCTTTGTATTTGTACCCTACTCATTATGCAAAAAACCCTACAAGTAGAACTTTACATTGAACTTCAGGCTCTGTATTTCTATTCTCTCCAGATATCAAATTTGAATGATCAAAACTTTCAAAAACATTCGCAACATCGCAGCAAAATTGGAGCTGCTAGGATCCAAACAAGCGCTAAAACTTTATTTTGATTATTTCAAGGAAGATGCAAAGGCCAAGCAGTTATCTCCAACAGAAAACTTAGAGAATTCCTATGGTGAAATAAAAGGTTAAATACAGGCTAACCTCCTCTAACTTAACAAAAGAGATTGAGGGAAGCATTCAGAAAAAGTGCTGAACAGATATTTCATGTTCTGATGTTAAATGATAATGCAACTTGGTCGAAAAATGTAGTATGGAGCTAGCAAATGGGTTATAGATACATGTTTGTACAAGGTGCAGAAAACTCTTCCAGTAAATGTTAAGTAGAATTTTTATGCCAAATTTTGTGCTAGTGCCTGCAAAAAGGAATGTGCGCTAGCAATTTAACTGAGTATGTGATTAATAATTAAAATAAATAGCTGATTAGCAATTGCATCAAGAATGTAGGAGTGCCTGCATGTAAATGAATGTCTATAAAAATAATCTCTAAATCATAAGAAGTTTTTAACAGTGTTTAGAAATTGTTTGATGATGACGCAGAAGAAAACAATTTTCCATATGTTGTTTTCTCTCTGGCTCAAAACATTGCCTTTTATTTAGAGCAAGGTTTTTCCATTTTTGTGCTACCCTTATACTACCAGGATAAAAGTAGTATCATTAGTGATCTCCGGTAAGTAACTAAACATTGGGGAAGCTAGTATTAGTGTGTTACAATTGTTTGATCACCTGCTGTTGCAACAGATGACATTTTCCCTTTTGAGGAGCTGAGGAGAAAAAAAAAAGCAGCTATATAGGAGTTAATCCTGACAGATTTCCAACATGTGGATGGCAAGTAAGACTGCACAAAGTTGAACTTTTTTGTGTTGTGTAATCTTTCAATATATGACCAGGAAAGTTATATGTGATTCTGTACATAATGACACAAGAATTTGACAATGAAAGTATTCCTTGCATTTTGTAGAATTCAAATTTTCAGGGTGTATTCCCTGAAACTAGATTTTCTTTTGTGTTTTTTTGGTTTTTTTGTTTGGTTGCTTTGGTTTGGGTTGGGTTTTTTGGTTTTGTTTTTTTGGTTTTTTTTTTTGTCAGATTGCTACTTTTTACCTCTTTTTGTCATTTATTCAAAGGCTTTCCTTTCAGTGTTTCTTAACCTCCTTGCTAGGAAGAACTTTCATGCAGCCAAGTAAATCAGTGTCTAGGATTGTTATACAATGTTAGGGTGATATTTTAAAGATCTAAGGTAGACCTTTACACCATACTAATAGTATTCATTTAATTTCTGGTTTCATTTATGATTTCTTCATTAAATGTAGAATTTCCTGCTACACAGTATATGGGCCTTTTCATTTTCTAGTTGATGTCTTTTTTTCAATCTAGTTGTGATCCGTTTCGGCAGTGCAGGGGTGCATATGAAACACAAAAGCTTGTAGTGTTCCTGGTACATTCTAATGCTCTGTTATTAGCATTAATATGTTTTGCAATCTTATGACCGTATTTAATACCACTCATATGTAGTTCTACTCTCTCTAGGATGTCTTTCTTACCATATCTTTCTTAGAAGACTCATGCTTAGCTTGTGCAAGTTGAGCATGTAACCATTTCTTCTAATTTTTGCTCAATCACAAGGTCTAGAGTTACCTGATGTTTGAATCAGAAATTACATGCTATTCATCATGTCAGAGCAGTCAACCAGATACATGTGGAAATGATTCACTATAGTCTTTGTTATGTCAGTACCTCTAACAAAAATAATGTGCTCCATTCAAATTAAATGTTATGAAGAAAACAATACATCGGAACACTGTCATAGTTAAGAGAAAGGCAAAGTTGTTACTCTAACTTGAATATTATTAAGCTTTTATAACATGTAAAAGCCATTTACAAGACATAAGTAAACCCCAAGTCTGCATTTCTATAGACTTTTTACTACCCTCCTGTGCTCTTACTTTTCTAATTAAGTTAGTACCAATGGAAAGTAATTTAAATTTTAATTTTAGGGTGTTTCTACACGTACAACTCTCTTAAGAAAAATTTCAGCTACTCACTTCCATGCACCGTTGACCATCCAGGTGATAGAAGGCTATAACTTATATCAAGCGACACAAGGCTATAACTTATATAACTTAAGGCAGAGAACTTCACTGTCCAATGACCTTTAGCTGTCGTTAGATTGATCAGAAAAGCAAGTTGATAGGCAGCTTGTACCATGCCCACAGAAAAGTAAGCTGTGGCTCTGTGACTATGTTATGAAAAGCTTTTATATGTTTCATGTGATCTAATTTATGGTAAATACACGAATTGTCCTATTGGTGTGACATTACTTGAGTATTACTTTATTTATGACATTTAACCAAGAGGTATATGTTTTCCCAATACCATACATAAATTTGAATTTTACTATAAAATAGCTGGCATTTGAAACTTCATTTTTGAATGTCACATTATGCAGATATGGTGAATCATAATTATTATATGCTTCATAATCTCCATTTTGTAATTGACAGTGCTGCTTATTTTATTTTTTTATTTGGGAAAATGAAATGCATAGATACTTTGGAATGAGTAAGTAATATAGATTAGAACATGTTCTAAAGACGTGACATGCTTAAGAGGGAGAAATATGCAAACAGATTAAAAGATTAACAGCTGCAACAGAATAAAATAAGCAACCTTTTGCTTGAGAAAAATATGAAGAGGACAGGAGAGGCCTCAATCTGGGATTTTAAAATATGGCTTCTTATCCTTTAAAAATCAACATTAAGCTGAAAAAGACAGGAATTAGGAGTTTATATTTCAAATTGGGGCTATTCAGGTGTAGGACCTTCCCTTATAAAGACAAGTACAAAGAGTAGCTAGTGGACTTTTGTGTAGTTATGTAAAGGTTCTTCCATGACATTTTTTATATTACTGCAGTGCAATGTATTTCTGGCTAAGCAACATACCCTGCTGTGACTAAAATTTTCAATCCCTTTTGTCATCTCCTCTACACCTGATGTGCAAACACAAAAGATTGGCCCTCAATAGAGTATAACAGCCATTGCTGCATTTGTAAAGTTGAGTAGAATCTAAAAATAAAAATAGGGAAACCTTGACTCTTCTGTTTCTTTGACATTATATTTTTACGTAAAAACCAAATTAAGAAAGGTAAAGCAACTGAAATAATAACATATATTTCTGAAAGATGAGGCACTTATTAGAGATACATTTCTAAATTAAAACAATTTTGATAACACTGAAGTTCTCTGGCATTTTTTTTCCCCTTTATAATGTTTTTTCACTAGAAATTCATAGTGTTTTTATATGGTGCCTAGAACTGGTTAAAATTTCTTTTTTTATGAAGTATTTTTTCTAAATTCAGATGTTGCATAGGAATGTGTTAATATTAGTGATGGGTTAATTGGGGAAAAGTGAAACTGTGTAATTTCTTCCTTATGTTGCCACAGTAGCCTTTTTTTTTTTCAATGTTATCATGTCCATTTATTTTGTTTTATTTATTATTTCCTGTTTCAACGGTCCTAAGGTGAAATCTGTGGAGGAAAAATAAAATTAAAAAACTTCTGAATGTAGTTCAACTAACAATGTTTTTTTAAAATGTTGGGGTTTCACAAGTATATATTTTCCTATAATATTTGTTTAAAAAAATAATCTTGTTCAGCAGAGCCAAGCACCATTAGGATGAGATAATAATTTCAAAGAGGAATTCTCCTTACCTTTCATACAGCCCCTGTAATCATTGTTAGTTGTCACTAATAATAACAACTGACCAGCTGACCTGGTATTTAGGTACTGGACTTAAATATTGACCCACTAAAATGAATGAAGTAGTGTCAGTTCACATTTTCTGGGGATTTAGCACTACACATTTCATTTAAAGAGATGCATCAACAATTGAAGAGAGCTTAATTCTGTAAACAGCATGCATAAAAAAGTTAATGCTTCTGCAAAGAATATTTACTGATAAAACATATATTTAAGTAATGTATCTTTAAGCCATGCATTCGAAGTTATCATGCTGCATTTCTAGTTAAGAGTCAAGAATCAAGCCTGAAGGGTTTCTAGTTAAGCGATATTAACGGACTAATCTTGCAAAATACATTGCTTGAAAAAGAGGGAGAAACGAAGGTTAATTTATAGCAGGACTTTGGATCCTCTTCTGTGTTCCTAAAATGATTATGTTTGACAGTGGTTGATGGACAAGCATTGCAAAATATTCCCTGGGAATACCTTCACATTTTCAAGCAAACATATTTGTCCACACTCTATGAACACCTTGACCAGTAAAAACGTTGCCTTAGAATACTTGCAGAAATATTTGTAAATTATTGGCAAATATTGTAGAATATTACAGGACGGCTAATTTGGAGTCGCAAGTGTTTACACTAAGAATCTGATGCTAAGACTGACTTAAAGTTATCAAATCTTTGTGGTGACTTTTCTCTGAATAAGCCAAGTTCCATTGCATTATCTAATCATGAAAATTCAAAGGGAGTTTCATGTGGAATATGGAAAAGAATTTTATTTTATATGTAAGGATCTTAACTCTTATTATTTAAGAGACAACTAAAAAAATGCATTATAGGCATTTTTAAGGCATCACCTTGACAATTATTGAAAGAATTTAATTTTTTATCTGGACATCATGGCCATTACATATAGTGATAAACTGCATTAAGAAAAATTCATCAGTGTATTGGTGACTCAGAGGTTTTCCCTGTGGATTAATCTTTCTCCTATGAACAAATAAGAATATCTGGAAATTTTCCTTCTTTCCAATCAGAAAGTTTTGGAATATGTAAGACCAGGTGTAACCAAATTATTACAGTGATAATATTTTCTTTAAATACAAAACTCTTATGGCTTTGATGTTGCAAAAATGCTTGTGGTTAATAAGGGGGGGTATAGAAATCTCATTTTTTCTGAGTTCTGCTGCATGACACTTCTGAGTTACAAAATTAAAAATTTCCCTCAATATTCCATTCAGGGAGTAAAAGAAAAAGAGAATAACAGCAGACCAAGCCAGACTGGAAGGTGAGTGACAGCAAAGTGTGAGTAGAAATCTATTTAAGTTTCATTTTTCTGTAATACTCATCTATGATGAGGGTATGCAGGGTATGAAAACACAAGTGGATTTGTTAAAAACATAAAACAAGAAACACATTTTCCATGGTTCTTTGTTCTCAGTTCCACAAATCTAATCTTGCTACATTCAATATTTTCTGTGTGAGAGCAGAATAGGCTAGAAGATTTTGGATATGAAATTATTTTTTCAGAATGAATTCTTTTTTTCATATTCAAGGTATTTAGGGATTAGTTGCACAAAGACATCCAGTCTCTGAATTGAACTCTAAAGCCCTGAACTCTAACACCCTAAATACTGTCTACAATCTAAAGAGGATCTAAATACTGTAGAAATCATACATAAGAGACAGTTAAGTAAGTGGGGACCATTCCAAGGTAACCCATAGAAAATGTTGAATAAAGAAGAGAGTTCATATCTAGCTATTTGACTTTTCTGTGCTGGAGAGAGAAAAAGCTAATTTAGACAACATATGTTGCTTGTTGCTATTTGGTAATTTACTTCAAATGTATGTCTGACTGTATTTTCCTGTCAGTGACTGCAAAAAAAAAAAAAAAAAAAAAAAAGTTCTTTGTGTGGTTTTACTAGAAACCATTTAATTAAATTTTAACATATTGTGGTCTCTCACTTTAATACATGGTGCATTAATTTTCTATGATGCTGGCATGCTGTGCTGATGGATTTCTCAATCTACCAAATGAAGGAAACCAGGGATTTTCCAGGCAGTTTATTTTTTTCTACATTCAATGGCATTAACATTATTTTTGTGAAGACTGTTATGAAAACTTGATATTTCATTAAATGTTTGAACTTTTCTTGTAATGTCTATTCAGTCTTGTCACTGTAGTAATGATTGCCAGTTATACACCACCTTTCTTAGTGAAAGTACCATGACCTTACTCAATGACAGTTGGGGTTTATTACCAAAGAGAAGTTTTTTTAAGAAAGTGGAAGTCATAAATATCATTCCATCGTGGCAGTAATCATTGCCATCCTCTTTAATGTAAAAAAAAAAATAATAATCTACTCTTATCATTAAGGTTTGTATGTTGTTGGTTTTTTGGGGTTGGGTTTTTTTTATTGGGGGGAGGGGGCATGTGGTGTTTAATTATTAGTTTAAACTTGTCAGTGAGCAAACTCCTTGTCCCATAATAAGTACATTTTAAATTTTTTGTGCAGGACTGTTTTGCACCTACTTTGTGTGACCTGATGATAAGGAAGATAAGTTGCAAACCCTCTTTTTTTCTTTCCATTTGTGGGTCAGTGTTTAGTATGAATTAGAAGATTTTTTTTTTCCTATTAATTCCTTTGCTGAAGCAGAGATTGCTGGGACATCCCTCTTGCATGTTTGTGTCAGGAAACTGTTCCCTGAGCACCTGATGATTATGCTTATGTGTTATTACTAGTGACTATATCTGTCCTTTTCTAGATTCTCTACAGCATATACAAGAAGTTCTGCCCCTAAGAGTTTGTTTGAAATAAAAGATGAGAGACCACAGATAAGAGGAGTGGGGAGGTGAAGAAACTATATGTTGGTATTGGTATACTGGGAAAAGAAGCATTCTAACAGATAGTTTTTCAGTGTTGTCATTACACCTTCACTTCATTTTTGGATCATTTGCGGTGATCTCTTAGTGAAGGAAAATTTTTCAAACACATTTTCATTGATGTTGGTGAGGAATTCTTCCAAAGGGTAAGCTGCCACACTGAAGAAAACAGTAACATACTCTTGGCTTTGCCTTCAAGAGCATACTGGAATTGGGACTGGGCTTTTCAGATCTTGATGAAACATAAGTATGATACGAAGAGGGTGTGAAGACAAAGATGTAGATGGGAGGGAAGCAGAGAGATGTGATTCAAGCTCTGGTCTTTGCGGCATAATTCTGCAGACTGCACTGTTGCATACTGGAAAATGCAGTTCAAGTATTGCACATATCTAGCTAAGAATAAAGGATATTAAAGGAATAGAATACGGGATAGTATCCCGGGCAAACATTTGAGGTGTGAGGGGTTGAATTAGAAAGGCAGCGATATTTGCAGCATGGCTGTACCTAGTCTGAGTGTGAAGATTAGAGAAGTTTCTGACATAGACTCTGCCAATGTGGAAAGAAAGGAGGAAGATGAGCCTTTTCTGTAGCTGCAATATATTTGTTTTAGGACCATACATAGCAGTGTTTCTAATCTGCCACTTTTCAGAGGTTTTTCTTATTTCATTGCAATTCATACTCCATCTTACAGGCAGCAAAGAGTTTCTGTTCTTGGTATAGCATTATGAATTTCTGTGGCCATGCGCAAAATGTTGTGATATGGGATTGCTTCTGAAAGGATAGCTCTATGTAGCAGGAGAGACTTTCTACACTCTTTGCTCATTAATTCAAATTTACTACACTTTGTGACTGTGTTGTTTCCCTTTCGGTACTTTACAAAGGATATTGAAAGGGATATTGAAATACTGTAGGTTGATAAGAAGCATTTTCAGGCTGTAAAATTACAGAGGTAATAGATAACATCTAAGTAGAAAGCACTTACCATAAATGATGGTTTATTGTTGGGGTTTTTTGTCGGATAGGTAGTTTAATGTATAATTTATGACACTTTCTTCAAGCTAGTTTTACTGCACAGCCTTGATTTTTCAACCATGGTATGAAACTTGACTGAATTCTGCTTCTGCTCTATGTTCACATTTTAACTCTTCAGAAACAGTTGACTTAACATATGCTTAACACACATAGCTTTTACACCAATTTCTGTCTCTTGTAAAATGATGGAGCAATTCTGGTACTCCTGTTTTAAGGTGCTCCATTGTCCCAAAGGGTATCCAGCTCAAATGGATGATTAACAGTTAACAACTGAAACCATCCCTCATCTAGAAGAAAATGTTGCAGGCAGTGGGTTACTTGGCTCTGTATATGGTGACTGTCATGATGACAACAGAACAACCAGAATTTGCAAAAGTACCCAAGCTACCACCTATGTCAACACTGTTCCTCATCTGATTGGAATGATTTTTGCTGTAGTAAAGCTCTGAGTTTACTGGGCCCAGGCTACAATGCTTCTAATCATCTAGTTGTGTAAACCAGTACATTCACTAGTTGTGTTGATTTAGTGGAAAGTATAGGTTATTCAGAAAAGCAAAATGCCAAATCCTGCTTTATTGCTTAGCTTTATTGCACTCATACTAAAAGGATTCTCTTGTCTCTGAGAACGTGGTGGTGTTTACTTTCCAGAAGCACACGATATGTGCTGTATGGGTTTGTTCTGTATCAGTACATGTTTTTTCTCTGCTTTCTTCCTGCATCAGTTAAGAAAGCTGTTTCTCAGCACTCTGTTGCAGAGGTGACAGAAGTTGTGCTGGGTTGTGATGCAGCCCCGCAGGCTAACCTAAGCAAGCCATTAATGCAAGCCATGGTGTGGTGGGATTCAAGATTAAAAGTTACTTCAATTTTCTAATCACTGGGAGGGCTACTTATAAGAGGGCTGTTTGCTGTGGCAAGTGGTAACACCGGGAACTATAAATAATAAGAATGTTTGATCTGACTGAGAGTTGAACTTTTGCCTTCCTAATGCAGCATGCAAAGCATATTAATACGCTGAAGGTTGTGATTGTGATTCCCTTAGCATGTGTATTTTCAGCTGCTTCTTAACACAGTGCAAGAGCATGCTATGCAGGGATGACTGGTTGGAGACTGCCTGCCTTGGTAAGGCATTTTATCTGTGATATGTCTTAATCTAGTCATCTTGCTTCCAAAGTGAAAATTTACTTCAAGGAGCTCAAAAAAATAATCCTCAAATATTTTCTATTCTTTGACTCTAATATAATCATTGCATTCACACTTTGCATTCACAAGTCCTTTAAAAGGACTTGATAATTATTTTTGCTGTTCAGACTTATCAAATCCTGAATATGGTTTGTGTAATCTACTGAAGTTCTTTCTGGTTGTCTTAAAATCCTCTTCCTAGCACAGTTGACCTGGTTAAAATATATAATAACTCACATTTTGTGGTTAACCAGGACAGAATTATAATAATTCCAGAGTCTATTAAGGGAAAAGGCTATGCTTTTATTACTTAAAGGTCAGTGAAGTCATTGACAGTGACATCTGTGTTACTGTATTGTGTTTTCAATCTTTAGATTTTCATATGAACAGATACTGGCACATTATGTATTGAAATTTTATCATGCACTAACTTGCTACCACCAGCTTTCTGCAGTTTGACTGCTTTTTCCCTTCAGCAGTGATTATACTGCTCCTTAATTTTGTCAGACAAAACGGTAGTAACCTTAGGCAATTGTGCTAAAATAACTTGTCAGCTACTCATTATTTTATTTTTAATATATTAAGAAATTAAATGCTTGAAAAGGCAATAGACTAAGGAGCTGAATCCCTCCATTTATTCATAGGATGGCTTCAGAAGAAACAGCAGCTGAGCAGGGTTCCTGTACTGCCCGGCAGTGTGCGGCTCTGAATGCCTGGGCCCTGAGGGCTGCAGTAGGCTGTAATGGCCCCGTGCAGCCCCCCATGGCCTCCCCCTGACCCTGCCTGTGGACCAAGATGCTATTTCAGCCCCCCTGGCTGGGGTGGGAAGGGCCCTGGCTGCGAGCCCTGGCCCTGCCACCCTGGGGACCCCCACTGCTCCTGGCTTTGGGGATCTGCCAGCCTGCCCTGCACCCTGACAAAGCCTACACTAAAAGTCAAGGGCTGACCTCGGGAAGAAATTAATTCCCTACGCCATGTTCACCACTGACCTGTCTGACAGAGGTAGTTCCAGTGCCACTGCTGCTCAGCGGGACCTGGGTGTCCCGAGCTGCATCTGAACAAGGCTGTAAATGGACATGTTGTCTTGGTACCTCTCCAATGCCCCAGTGCGAATTTCCAGTGAGAAGCTCTAAGTATTTTTCACATGTTTGGCCTAGAATAACCATTTCAGGCTGTGTTCACCCATCTCAGCCTCCGAAGTGCAGGACTGCCTCAGCCAGTCAGCAGGAGAGAAGGGAAGCATCTGCTTTCTTGGAGAAAATTTATCCTCATTTGTCATGGGACTTCAACCTCCATGAGAGGGAGGGAAGAGAGGAGAAGGGACTAAAAGCTGTGGTACCTGGTTGCCTGCTCTGAGGGGTTTAGTAGAAACCGTTGTTTGTAAGCTTCTTAGCTCATGCTCCATGACAGATATATTCTCGTACACGGCCAGAATAGCTGAAGTGCTGGAAGGTTCAGGAGTGTCTCCTGGTCCAGCTGGACCCCTGCAATGGTGACTCCTGTCATCATCCAGGCAGCACCTGACCATCCTGCCAAAGAGGCTTGATTCCCCAAGTAAGTGTTACCCTACCTCAAGGCCTTGATGAATTATTATTTTTTCTTTCAACAAACATTCTGCCCATGGGCATCTGCGCAACATGATACATGCACATGAAAAGACATCATCTCACTATCACATTGCAACTCCACTTAAGACATGTTCAGGAGAAAAAGCCAAGAGCTTGCTTCTGTGGCTGTGCAATACTCTGGAGAATGTGTCTTAATACCTTGGTCATTGTTTCCCATGTGAAAAATAGGGCCAACAGTGGTTTGGCCTATGAGAGGTTCTTGGCCTCGTTAAGTGTACTGCATCTCCTCCCTCCCTCTGGGAAGTTTGTTTCATGTTGAAGAGCAAACAATACCTTTCACTGAGGTATGCTTTATAGACTTAAAAGCATCATGCCTGTTCCACAGTATATTGCTTTCAGGTATTTTTTTTTTCCTCCAGGATTACTTTGGCTAGGAGAGTACCTTATTATTATTAACAGCCTTGAAAATGTGCATTTCAGGTAATTTTCACAGATCTCATTGACATTATTCTAATACATACTGCACTGTACTTCCACAAATGACATGCTGCCATCAGTAATGAATATGATAATCTTAGTAATTCTAAGAGAATAAATATCTCAACCTTTGAAATTCTCTTTATATAGCAAGTATGTGACAGTTAGTCTGCTGATTTAAACAAAAGATATGTTTCATCCCACATTATCTCTTGATAGATAACTGACCATTACTTTTCCTTGTTCTCTTTCATGGTTATTAACAGCTTGGACATATTTCTTGTAATATCTCTCTATAAATAATTCTAGGATCAGAGGTTTGTTTCTTTTATAAATTAAGCTATCCAGAAGTGATAGCTCATTTCTCCGTAACTAGAATCTGTCCCCTCTAGGGGCAATTTATCCTTGCAGCAGCTAAGCTTTAGGCATTATTTCTTTCAGAAACTTATATTAATCATCTTTGCCAGTTTCCCTCTCAGTCTTTCTCTTTTCACAATCTTCTGCTGCAGTCAGAACACCCACCAAGTTTTCCAAATATTTATACTGCTGGTTTTAGAGGAGGAAGGGTTATCTGAGAAATTGTTTTATTAAAACTTGATTGCTCAAACACCAACCATCAATGATTGCACACTGAAAACTCAAATCTGACTTCACTGTAGAGCAGGGGATGGCTGTTTTGTAAAGTCAATCTATACGACAGGTGTAGATACACATATATAATCATTATGGATTGTCCTCTGGGAGACACAGGTGCAATAAATGAAAATTAATTTGAAGCAAGATGGCAAAAAGTAGAGCTATTATTTTTGAGTTTTCCTTGCGCTGGCTATAAGGGAAGAAGTTAGCTTGGCAAGAATGTCTTTCCAAGCCTCTGTTGTGCCAACAGTTAAGCCTTGGTGCTAGTGATTAGAGTAAGTGAGACCTACATTTCAGAAACAACCCCTTCCGTTCTCATCTACTGTTCAAAGTGTAGCTATGATTCCTCAGATAACCGTGAAACAGATGGACTCTATGAGGGCCGATTGGCATAGCTGCCACATTCTACTTTGCCAAAGTTATAAAGGCAACACTATGCAGAGATGAGGAACTCATAGTAAGGGTGGGAATATACAGACTGTAAAGCTGACGTTCTGGGTGAGGAGACATTACAGGCTGACACACCCATTTTAGATAGATGTTTGGGGTTCCTTTTACATCAAACAATTAAGATGCGTCTTAGGAAATTTAGTGCTGTCCTTGTACCTATAATTCACGCTGATGGAATAGTTGCAGTTCATGTGCTTGACGGAAGTCCTTTACAGACTATTTTAAATATTATTGAGCTAGGTGTTGCTGGCAGTTGCATTATTTCTTTTATATTGATTAAGAAATTTAATCAAATGGATTTTTTATGGCTTCAAACAGTCTAAATGATTCATACGCTGCATCTTTAACATGCCATCTCAACAAATGGGTATTCTATTGTGTTAGAGCTATAAAAGGGTATTCTTGGTTTTATTGCTATGTGCATTGTTGAAGAAAAGAGCATGAGAAATTCACAAGTGTCTGTGAAAGTATTTTTTTTTTTTGGTGTTCTGTGTATTATTTCATCAAACTTTATTCTCCTGATACTGGTGATTGATGAACAGCAAAGAGGAGAATTTCCTGTGACGAGTCTATGCTGTAATTTAATAAAAGAAGAAAATTTAACAATGCTGCACCTCAGCATATATAACCTTTAGTTTAGAAAAGTTATCTGGAATCCCATGGGAAACGAGTGAGGTTGACATAGATTAGTTATTATAAGACTGCTTAGGGTCAATCTTATGTCCATGTAGGTTCTAAATTATATATATGCATTTATATATACAGAGAGAAACTTATATATACTTCTATACATATATAAAAACTGAGAATTTTAAAATTTGATATTATTGACTTCCAACAACTGTTTAGCTTGCAGAGTAGAATTATTTCTTCTCATCTTAATGACTGGGGAAATGGACCAAAATGGAGCTCTGAGATTTTAATGTGACATGAACTCCCACTCCAGTCCATCATCAAATGTGCCTAAAAATGTCTATCAGTAATGGCTGGATCTACCCATAAAAACCTTCAGTGTAAGAAATTCTACAAACTTTATAGACTATATATTCCATTACTTACCTCTGTGTACTTTGAGAAGGCTTTTTCTGATGTCTGTCATGTACCTTTCTTGCTGCAACCTAAACCTTGTTGCTATTTTTCTTATCAGTGGTAGAGAACTCATTTTCCCCTTCCATTTTGCTGAAAGGGTATTTGAAGACTGTTATCCTGTGTCCCTTCAATCTTCTTTTTGCTAGACTAAAATGATGATACCTGCTAATACTTCCTCTGCCTTCTTACTCACTCTGCAATAGAGAATTTTTTCCATGATTACACAAGCTACCAGTTCTGCATCCTGCAGTGTCTCACAAAGTGGTTTGTGTACCTCATCAATATTATCAGTTGATGGATGTTAGGTTTGGTGTATAGTCCCCATTTATTATATTGCTTTTTCTTTTACTTTCTTTTTTTTTCCTGGCATGAATCGTTTTCTCATTTGATTTTATTTGTTGCTGCATATTCTGGATTGTTTAATCTAATGCTAGAAACTGTTCTCCTAAAATGACTTCTTAGACTTCATTATCTGGGATTGGGTATTTTAATTCTGTATTTGTTAAACTTGTATGATGTCAACAAGCTGCTTCTTTCAGCTGTGATATATGAATGCTTTTTGTGGCTGATATATCTCAGACTAAAATGAACTTGATTTCTTAATTTCATTCACTTTCTCTCCTAATCCCATGTTTTTTTTCCCAATGCATCTAATTTTCTTATCTATCCCTTTCCAAAATACATATTTTTCTTTATAAATATTTTCCATGACCACAAACTCACAATTTTTTTCTTGATCTGGACTAAATTATTCTTGATGAGATCTTTATTTGGTTGATTTCTTCATAGAGAAAAAAATCTCACATATGCTCCCTAAAACCATTAAACCTGAAAGACGTAGCTTGTTCTATATGACTATTTCCCTTTAATGTTCTAACAGCAGCACACTTCCAGTTTTGCAATCAGAATGTAAGTGCTTCTGTATGAGTCCAAATGTAGGTGGAGAGGCTTTTTTTTTTTTGCTGGTTGGCTGATGATAGAATAGACCATAGATCAGCATCTGAAAATAGGTCTTCATTTTTCTTTTGTCATGCTAATTGTTATGGTTTCTGACTCCCTAGAAAATGAAAGGTAGAAACGCCACTGCTTTGAAATGAATCCACTCTGATTTAGTATTATATTGCTGTGTCTGTTTAAACAGATAGAACATTACTTGTGCACTGGTTTTGGAGGAGCTGCAAGTACTGGTTTTGTCTGATTATTTTTTCCCCTGTCCCTGATAGAATAGTCTCTTAAGAAGAGAGATTGGTATACTCTACCCGATTTGCAGATCCAGACATTACCTTCTGTCTTCAGGCTTTGAAGGGTAATGACAAAGAAGTGTTTATAAATCTTGTATTAATTTAAGATATTTAGTCTTCTGTCTCTTAGATGGATATACTTTGGCACTTTAATTAACTGCTTGTTAATTCTAGACTTGCACATAGTTCTGTGCAGAGGCTCTAAATAAGATATGCCCATACCGAGACTATATTAGCTGGCATATTTTAGCAGTAAATGGATACCAACTTTATGTTTTATGCATCCCATATATCATTTGGTTTGTGATTCAAAACACACAAGACATGTTTCCAGGGTTTCATGCACTGTAAATAAATGTAAAACAAACTCCTTGCACAAAAGTGCTATGAAGCAATCAGCACCAGGAAGGCTAAGAAGCTAAATGGTACTTGGAAGACTGTAATTAATATTAATCTCTTGCATGCCAGAACAAGTGATTAAACTACTCCACCTCTTTTGCTTGATATGCAAATCTGGCTGAATGGCAACATTGTATGATAAACACACTACTATAGCAGCCACTGGTTGAATTTTAAATATCATATGTAGCAAGAGGGGAAGTACCTAAAAAAGAGTGTGCACAGTTGAAGAATTTCAGCAGCTTTCATTGATAGTAGGAAAGGGAAGAACAGAGATGATAATTTTTTTGTGTGAATTTGTTCAGGTAGAAAAGTGACCTCCAGTACTCTCTTTTCCAGCATATGTTTTTCCTCAAACTCAGAAAGCCAACACACAAAGCTCCCTGGTAAATATGACTGGACAGTTATCCAAGTGACTACTGAGAACTGTATGTTCCAGACTTCTCGCTGCTCTCAGTGTGTCTCCAAAATGCTAATCCTATTGTTCGGTTAAAAAAACTATTCTCCTCAAGTAACTGTTGGTCACTTTTCTCCTCTGTTGCTTCTGGCAAACTCTATTCTTCTATCAGCACTGGAAAAAAGTTAGGTCACACTGTAGTTTACTGCCTGCTGAGGAGTTCATTCTCCAAATATTCAGATTGCTGTAGAATTAACTTAAATTCAGATTTTTTTCATAGTCAGATGCTCTTCTTCCATGTTTATAGTCAAGATTGATACTTCAGTCCAGGTCTTTCTAGTTCAAGGCTTTAAGTTTCTTATTTGGCCAGCTGATTTCCTTCTGGTTGCAGATTCAGAATCATCTGAGACAAAGGCAAGATCACTTTACCTGTTGCAGTCCTGATTCAAACCCTGGCCAAAGGAGACAAACTTCTGTGACGGTATTTTTTTCTAACTGTGAGAATGACACAGAAATGAAGTGCACTTTAGTTAAATTCAATTTGTTTTTTAAACAGAATCAAATTTCTCATTATACATACTGACTAATAAGGCTTATTTGTAATGAAACATAAATACGTTAAGCAATTATAGAACTTGATAGCAATACTCTGTATTGAATTTTTAAGTGTCAGCATTGCAATTAATTTAACAAGATTAATACAATTTATTTTGCTTCCTTGGTAGCTGAGAATTGTGGTTTGTGGTGACATGAAGCTCTTAATTTTCTTGACGGCTTTTTGGATTCAGTTGTTATTTCAGTTACAACCTCACATTTTACTCCTTAGTTTAGGTCTTTATAACTTCTGCTAGGTATTACAAAAGACTACCAAAGCCCTAGCTTTGATGGTCTGTGTATGACTATTAAATACATGTCAATGGAATGCAATGTCAGAACTTTTCCAGCACAGCAGAGAACCAAGAAAATGGCAAATCACCTGTATTTTTTAATTATCTCTTTTATTCACAGAACACCACTTTACACCTAAAGGCTGGAATTATCAGAAGTCAGCATTGGTTTAAGTCTCCTTTTTTTTTTTTCTTTTTGGCCTGTATTAATGACTTGAAGGATGTTTCTGCATCTTCCATGCTGTTTCCAGAAGCTTGGCAGTCAGCTCACTCTACTGGAAGGTTAGGTCTGTCT
The DNA here is from genome assembly GCF_000687185.1 of Egretta garzetta. Classification (NCBI taxonomy): domain Eukaryota; kingdom Metazoa; phylum Chordata; class Aves; order Pelecaniformes; family Ardeidae; genus Egretta; species Egretta garzetta. Next base: position 2,612,575 of record NW_009259796.1, read on the forward strand.
AGTCTCCGATAATAACATTATTTCAGACCTATTTTGACCCAAAGGGACATTTGTTCAATACTGTCTTCTGTTGGCTAATACAGAGGAGAAAAAAGCAGAATTTCTGTTCCAGGCAGCTCTACTGGTGTGCTTGCAAGCCTGTTGCAAAATTAACAGTTATAATTTCGAATGCACAGGAGAGGAGCATTTGAATAGAAGGTTTCAAGCTAATTTTCCATTTTGTCGTTATTGTTATCATTTCAAGATGAGTTGAGTGCTGTTATAGTTGATTTGGACCCCGACTTATGGTATGATGGCCATGGATGAGGCTCCCCTGTGAAGATGTGACTTGACCCTTTAATTAAGCTTTCTACATGTCACACTTAAATCAGCAAATTTTTATTCCCACCCATCCCAGTTGATAGGGCAACTTTTTTTTTTCTTTTCAATGTCTTTGTTTACAATTATGTTTTTCTTGCTTTAAGACAGCTGGGTGAGATGAAGCCCATCTAACCCATCTACTTATGCAGTTTGGACGTTGTTGTTTCCTTTGTTCCAAGGTGGGGTTTTTTACTAATTTTTTTCTTTTGTGTTGGGTTTTTTGAGCCTTGTGGTATATCCATAATGATAGGGATATCTGGTTGATTTTCCTGGTACAAATACAATGTAAAAGAAGTAAAAAAGGAACAAAACAACAAGCAAAGCACAAGCGGTGAGAGTCTGACTGCTAAATTTACATATAGAGCTATGATGCTAGCCGTTTCTTTTGAACGACCTTCTCAGGCAAACTTCTGGAAAAAAAAATTATTTTATTTTTAACAGCAAACCCTCAGGTGCTAGAAATGTTCACACTGTTCTAGTGATATAATAATCCTTCCCGTATTAAAACAGAAAAAAAACCCCACCAGCCCATAAAATAATCACCTGAAAATAACTGATAAGATATATTTCCTGGTTTTTATTTCATTTCTAGTAGTTGTGCATTACAGGGCTGATCAGCATGTAGTTTTCTAAAGGTGTTGAAAAATGGAAGGACAAACCAGTGTATTCATCTCCCTTCACCTTTTACAGATTTCCTATTTGTTATTCTAGGCAAACTTTTCGAAACTGGGAACCTCTGCTTAGCTACTTGTGAAAGCACTGAGTTGAATTTGCTTGCCTCCATGCTGAGTTCTTACTTAATTTTCTCTTCTTGGCTTAAAGTGCTGGAAGAGCTGTGCCATTATTCCTAAAAAGGGGTGGTCAGACTGACTGGGTATAAGTGAGAAGATTCCCTAGCATTTTCCTGGCCTTTTCCAGTCATAGCAATCAAAATCTCAAGAACTAGTTTTGTTGCTGATGCTGCATGGTTTTAGCCATGTTTTAGCAGTGTTCTGCATTTGTAGCATCAAGATCCATTGTGGTTCAGAAACAGAGGAGAGGGTGTTCCAAGTTACAGTTAGATGGTTTTTCCACCAATCGAAAAATGGCCCACAGCAAACCTAGGGCCTGAATCCTCCCTCTAGTTAGTTGGGTTCCCAAGGGGCCTGGTACTGGTTCAAATCAGATGCTGGCTTAAATCTAGTGATCTGTTGGCAGATTAGGAACGCATTATGGATTTATACTTTTAAGCTAGAAAGAATGTACTGTACCACCAACTTTGAATAATGCGTGTTCTTGGGTTTGGGTTTTGGGCTTTTTTCTCCTCCTGTGAATCTACACGGAATACAGAGCTCCCAACAGCAGATGGAAAATCAGTGATGATGGAACTCTAATTAAGAATCTAGCTGCCTCACCAGTGAGTGTAAAGAAGATGTTAGTTCTGCACACATTTTATAATAATTGTTCTTTCCCCTTTCATTTTTCCTTCACATCACTCTGTTGCCTAATTTGAAAGAGGTGGCGTTTCTAACAAAATCCTTGTGGAAGGCAGATTTCTTCCATCATCCTGACCAAGCTTTTCATATATGCTGCTGGAAAATGTTGGCCAGGATTTTATTTTTCCCTTTTCTGTCTAGCTTCTTAAGTAATAACCTATACCATCTGGCAATAGAATTTATCCAGCATATTTCAATAATCATATGAGTGTTTTTCCATTACATTTGGTCTCATTTGCACTTATATTAACCAATGAAATTCATATTTTTTTTTCTGTTTATGTTCAAGAGTGTTTCTTCATTTCTTACAGAGTTTTTGACCTTAAATCTTTATTCCGAAGATACCAAGCAAAACACTTGATATGCAAATGTGAAATTCTACTAGTTAATATGGAATTGTCTGTAATGTTAAAGTCTTTGTTTCTTCCAGATGTCAAGTTTCTTCCTGGTTGATAGATGGGATGATCCCTATGCTTTGGGAGTAATTCCCATTTTAAAAACAACCTATTGTCCCAGAAATGCTTGACTGGTGTATAACTCTTTTCTTCTTGACATTTTTCTGTGCTGTTGGTAGGCTACAGCGTTTTTTGGCCTCAACAACTTTGTATGGGGCCTCCTACGGTTTGGGGGTTTTTTGTGGGTTTTGTTGCTTTGCACTTTTTGTGTGCATGTTTCATTTCTTTGTGTTTATCTCCATTTGTCTATCTGACTGTGCATTCAGCTGTCCCAGTTTCTGTAAGACTGATTTTCCTGAAAAGCTTTCTGCAAAATATAATGTCAGATATTTCCTTCTCTCTGATTATCCCTAAGAGATTCCTTCTTTGTTCATGCCATTTGAGTCAATTTTCCTCCTTTTGTTATTACTTATTTGGGACTGTTAAAAGTATTGAAATTACAGTTTTATCATCTTTTTTCTGGCTTTGGACTTAAGTATTGAATGTATTTGTTGGTGGTGATAGTAGTAAAATCTCCGCAGACACAAAGGAATAACCTTTTTCCTTTGCTGTGCAGAATGATAGATGGTAGATGCATGTCACAACCTTTTTATCTGAGAAGCGTTTAATCTCTTATGAGTCTTTATGAACTTTGCTTAGCGAAGAAAATGTGTATGTCAGTTATAGTTCAACTTCACTCTGAACTGCTTTTTGGGGGTTATTATTAAGCAGAGATATTATCAAAGGGTGGGATTGGAAGCACTATAAGAAGTAGAGATTGCATTTAGCTTTTTTCTTATTTTATGTATTTATTTTTATAGATTCTCATGTACATATTTGTAACTGGTACAAATAGGGACATAACACCTGAAGTACAGGTGTGTAGCCCTTTTAAAATAAATCTTTGTTTTGGAGTCATTACTCCTGGCATACAAAGGAGGAAATCATACTCTCATAAAGGCATCTTCTACAATGTCTTGACACAGGTGCATTCGCAATAAGTGCTTTTATTATTTCATCAACTTTGAGTATGAAAAAAAAAATCACAAATAGAATTAAAATCTTAGAGGCTAATCCCATAAAAACCTCGCTTGAAGTAGCATGATGCATGCTTACATAGGTGTCTGCAATTTTACAGTAAAGAGAGAAAAACATTCTGGAAGGTCACACTTCAATTTTAGAGTGTTTGCAACAAATTTTTTCCATTTTGATATTTTTCAGTATTTTTAATCAACATTTCTATGAATTGAAAACTCATTTAATGTAAAAAAAGTCACAAGTTTTCAGTTTTTACAAATATTGCATATTTGATATCACAGCTCTCAAACCTTCTTGGGAAATGAAATTAAGTCTGGTTTTATAGTTTATAGCATGGCAGTAAATTTTTAGGGAATACTTAAATTTTGAAAGATTATTCCCTTTAAAGTATCTCCCTGTTTTCAATATTTTTATCAATCCTACTTGACAATTACTGGCACAATATGAACAGTTTAATTCTGGCTTGAGAGAATTCTTCCCTGGGAAATTTTATTTGGTGTAATATACTCATGATATTTGGACAAGAATAACATGAATAGAGTTTAATTTTTGAATCCAAACTTAAGACAGACTGGATTTGATGTGTTCATTTATTTTATTATTTAATAATATTCTCTTTTGGTTTTTGCCAAGGCCTAAGATTAACTGACCATCTGTCTATTTTACTACAAAGTAATATCTGCTACTCATTATTGGCAGTTAATTTGTGGCAGAAATTCAGAGAATGTGGTCTGGTGTTCTGATTTATTCAGTGATGTTCACAGGAACCTAGCAAATCCAATCAGAGAATTAAAAGATACTTAGCTGAAGAAAGGTGTCATGAAAAATATTCACAACTGTCACTATTTAAAAATATGGCAATGGTCTGCTTCCGTGTCATGCCACTTGGCCACATTTACTCTGAATAGCTCAAACTTTTATTAGCTATTTCCAGCAGGAAGATGTAGCATCCCTGGGCAAAAGTCTAGAATATTTATGCCTGTGTGAGTGATCTTGTGCCTGTGCAGTGCAGTAAAAATATGAAGAGATTCTACTCCCATGCGCTACATATTATAGACTCACATCCACTTTTGCATTATGTCATAAAGTCATAAATATGTCATAAAATTGCCATAAAAGTGTGCTTAGAAGCAAAAGGATAACTGGAGATAATCAGCTGTTCTCTGCTTAACTTCCCAAATCTGACAAGTTATTTAAATTCTTGTTTCCTCCAAGGTTTTTGGAATATTTGTAGATGGAAAAACACATCTATTCCAACAGAATCCATCGTCTGAATTTTACTGCTCTTGCGGTTTGTGCAACTTCTTTAGACCTTCCTTCTGTTTATTCTCATTCCATGTTTGTTGGTGTACTTAGATGAGCTGTAGATGTCCTTATCGGGGCAATTTTCATCCTAATTCTTTTTCAGTTAAGATTATGATCTTATGTTCAACAAAGTTCTTCACAAAGCTGCTGCCAGTAATTGGTCCTCGATCCTTCTTTTGTCCTTTATGTGTTAGTTCCTCAACCTTTTTGCCATTACTTTGGAGTTTAAAGTGAACCCAGAGCTACTGTATAACTACTGCACTTCTTCCTGCCTGACAATTATTTTTGCAATTCTTTCAGGGAAATGAGTAAGGGTTTCCTCTGCTGTTCCTTTGTGTTAACCAGCATGCCAAATTGTAGTAACTGGAGCTGCCTATTTCTAACGAAACAGCATCTTTAGAGCAGCTGAAGGTACATTGTGCTGCAGACTGTGGTGTATATTTAAGAATACCTGTGTTAAATTCAAATATAATGACATAAAGACTAGAAGCATCTATGTAGCTCCACTTAGCCTAATTTTCTCTTGGGGAGATTCTTACTTTCTGAACAAGACATTATAATTTTTGCTGCTAATTGAGTAGTTCATTCTCCTAATGTACGGGAATGTTCTTTCAAGTTGCTTGCATGGCTGTTCTCAGCGTTAGCACCCTTCTCTGGGGTGTAAACCAGTTAGCACTAATATCCAAAGCTGTCATGGTTAGACTACTTTCTGTACACTCATGCTAGACTTATAGAGCTTGCGTAGATGCTTTGAACTGACAGAGCAGCAGATGGATTCTAATCCTGCAAGTCTGGGGAAAGAATTTCCCCATGGGATAAGTAGGGCAATTACTTATATTATAGCCATGAGCAGGTCAAAAGCTTATGGGTAAGAATCAGAGAGAGAGGCAACAAAGGGAACCTGGTGGTTGGTGTCTACTACAGGCCGCCAGATCAAGAGGAGCCGACTGACGAAGCGTTCTTCCTCCAACTCCGGGAGGCTTTGCGCTCTCAGGCTCTCATCCTCCTGGGGGACTTCAACCACCCCAACATCTGCTGGAAAACCAACATGGCAAGCTGTAGGCAATCCAGCAGGTTTCTCAAATGCATCGAGGACACCTTCTTAAGCCAGGTAATAGACACCCCTACCCAAGGGGATGCGATACTGGACCTGGTGGTCACCAAAGCAAGCGAGCTCGTCGGAGATGTCCAGATCGGAGGCAGCCTGGGCTGCAGTGATCATGCGCTGGTAGAGCTCACGCTCCTGAGGGAAATGGGAAGAACAAAGAGTACAGTCAGGACTCTGAATTTTAGAGAAGCAAACTTCCAGCTCCTCAAGGAGATAGTCAGAAGGACTCCCAGGGAAATGGTCCTCAGGGACAGGAGAGCAGAACAGAGCTGGCAGATCTTTAAGGATGTGATCCACAGAGCGCAAGAGCTCTCGATCCCTAGGTGTAAGAAATCGGGCAAAGAAGGGAAGAGACCGGCGTGGTTGAGACAAGAGATGCTTGTCAAACTAAGGAGGAAGAGGGAACTGCACAGGCAGTGGAAGCAGGGACAGGCATCCTGGGAAGAGTACAGGGACTTCTATGGAAAGCAATTTTTCCCTTCTGCCATGTCAGAGATACAAAAGTATCTCTGGCAAAAAACATACTCACTGGCTGGTCCAAGGTGTCTGTGGAAGAGGGCTTAGTTCTGCAAGTTCTCTGTGGGAAATGGAGCTCATCGTAGGCAAAGATTGCTCCAACTTTGCAGCTTGACAAATCTCTGGGTAGCAAATGCGTTTAAGTGCATGTTTTCACAATACTTGGTGCAATACTATCCCAGGCTTGGTTCTTAGCTTTGATGGAACAAAAGTATTGGATGAAAACAATAACTGAGCAGCAAACAGGTAAACAAAATTATCATCTCCCCCAGTACAATTTGAGGTATTTATTCTATCATCTGATGCTTTTATTATCTTTAAGATTATCTTTTCTTTCCCTTCTCATTCACAGAAGTTATCAGCAGATTGGGTTTTTGGGTCATTATTTACCTTCCAGAACAGAAAAAGATAAGCAGAGAAGCTTGAACTACATAAAAATGAGAAGAGGGTTTACTGTGTTTTGGCCCTGACAAAAGCATATGGACTTGAAAAATTAAGCTTAGGATGCAGATGAAGCAACAAAGCTGAAAATAAGTTGTCCTTTGCTATTTGCAATTTAGACCCTGAGAACTAAATAAATAACCTCCAGGTAAATCCCAATAAATCTAGCTGCATCTTAATAGATCCAAAAGAAAAACAAATTGCTGCAGTGGAGGCACCTCTTCTCTAAACCTAACACTTGTGTGGTTCACACTGCCTTTACTGTATGCAGAATCCATATATAATGGTTTTCTCCCAAGCCTATATTCATTTAAAGGCATTTGCTGAATTATGCCACCCTCCAGTTTCCAGAAGAACAGGCTGAAGCATGTCTCAAACTTGTTTCATATCACCTTAGCTCAATAGTTTTTTAAAACTAGAGCTTCTTTTTCACCATCTTGCTTGCTACTATTCAGGTGCTATTCCACAGAGTGTCAAGATTAGAGAGCCTGTATTTCATTAAGCTGTCATTTAACATCACAGTTTATTAGCATAATTTCCCTCTCTACAGTGAAAACTTAATCTGATTGGATTTGCTTTGCCTTGTATTATTTTAACAGGAGCTTCCTTTCTGCAATATGCTGCTGTGTTGGTGGTGAAAGTAGCTTTTGTATGAGATACAAAACCTGTACCTTGAATACTGAGGATTAAAGCTTTCATACATGCCTTCTATATAAGAAAGGGTGCCAAACTGCAGCCACAGTCATAGCATCCTGTCTGTATTTTAAATGGAGATCTAAACTTGTCTTTTGCTCAGAATATTAATTAAGCACATCAAAATAAGTAAAAATTAAGCCATGTCATTTTGCTTTTAATACGGAATTAATTATTCCAACTCAGCAAGGTACTTAGGTATGTCTACTTAAGGCAAAGGACTTTCAGTGTTTGACTGGTCCTTTTGCCCTTCATTGAGTAAGTAATGTGGTTGAAATTAGTTCCATACCATGATCTGCTGACACTGTGTGATACAATTCATTAAAGAAAGGAAGCCTTTTAATTTTAGCATAAGTAAGAGGTAAAATCTGGTCATGTGTTCTACACGGGACATCATGCAGATGTGTCCTGTTTAGATAGTCATCTCTGAATGAAAGAGCTATACATGTAGATAAAGTGGAGTTCATGTAAAAGGCTGATTCCTGTCCCACTGGATCTGAGGTAAGAATACACATCCATGTTTGCCATCTCATAGGTACAGAGGGAGACAGTATCTATTTCTCCCTACGTCATGAGTCCAGACAACTAGCTTAGATACACTCTTGACTTGGAGACAAAGTCCAATTAGATGAAGCCTTTGAGACTTCCAGATGAAAGCTTCTGTTAAGAAGTACATGATTATTAAGCTGGTTGGACAAATCTGAAGATTTTCCAGCAACATTTAGTAGATTTTCTGTAGCGTTTGTACATTTTGCACTTGCTTTTTTGCTTCTGTTAACATAAACTTCAGTCACAAACACTCAGAAAAAGCAGTGGTTGGGCTTCCCCACTTGACTGTTTGACAAAAAATAAAGCAAATTTCAGTTACTCAATCATGGATACTTGAAACATTATTAGAAAGGGTACTAGAAACTGAGACACTGAAACTTTCACATGTGAGCAAGCCATAGGAAGCAATCAGGTTCACATGTTGGATGCCAGGTTTCAAATAGCTAGAGAGTAGGGGACACTTACACAAAATAAAAATGTCAACTGATTTTTTTCTATTCTTGTTTGGAAAAGGATAAGCAAAAAATAACTCACAATTATTTGACTGGTTGTCTATCAGATCCATTACCAGCTAAGTAAAAACAAAAATAAAAAATTTTTCCTTCAGAAAAATAAATGATGATGTATGAAAACAGATAAAGTCCGGAGAAGAAACTTAAAACGATCTTATCAAAATCTGAGTCTAATAGCAAAGAATAAGTAAGAACATGATTATCTCTCTTGTGGACTTTTACAATAATGAGCACATTGTTCTAATCAAATATAAAGAAATTAATATTTAATTACAACATGCTTAAAATATGCACATTTTTCTACTTGGTAACAATGGGTTTTATTATTAGGTGGAAAATATGTGCTTTATGATGGTCTTCACCATAATCATTGGATTATTTCAAGGGGCTGGCACATGTAAATGATGAGTTTGGTAACTGCCTTAATTTCATTTCACAAACCTAGGTTTTCTCTTTTTTTTTTATTCTTTTAGATGTGCAGAAAGATTTTTTTTTAAATGGCACAGTACCTTCCTACACTATTTTTTCCTCATTGCTTTAAAAATATGTAGCTTTTAAAATTGTACCTAAGGGCACAGAGAGGTAGCCAGCCAAACCTTCCCATGGGAGAGGATACAGTACTAGCCATGGGAATGAGACTGGAACAGATATTCTCTTCATCTAACATCCACCTATATGGCAACCCCAAGGCTTGAAGGGAAATCCCCAAGGAAATCTTCTTCAGAAGCTGCATGGTGGATCAGATCCTAAACTGTAAGTTATTATGTGTGAGCAGACACAAGGCAGATCAGTCACACCTCCTTTTATACTGGTTTTGAATCTGTTTGAAGCAGGTAACAAGGTTTACAGAGTTGGTGTGTTCATCCTACAAGGTTTCTGGCTCAAAATGTGCTTTTGCTCAGGATTTTGGTGAAGAGAATGTATGCATTGACGTGTTTATGATCAGTCTCAAAAGACTAATAAAATGCACATCCCTCACATGGAGATGCTGAGTGAATAAATGCTGTAATGTTTGCCAAGTGCTCCAAGAAGATTTCTCAAATTATCATTATTACAAGGAAATAACTTCGGCTTCAAAGCCCCTGTACCATCAGAGTAACATGTATGAGCACATGGGTGAAGATGAGGGCTGCTAGATTCCTGACTGTTCCAGTCCCTAATCTGATTACTGAGCCTTGTATTTCTTCTCAAGATTTAGTCCTGTTCCCCTGTGCACTAGAGAAAGGCTTTGTGTCTTTGGAATAGACACAACTGCTTATTCCGTGGAAGAGGATGCCAGTTAGGGGGATTACTGGTTTTAGTTCATCTTCCTTCCTGTTGGATTTCATACAGGGACATAGACTGGACATATTCAATGGGTGGGATGACATTACTTATTCTGTCTGTCCCCTCCTTCAGGAGTAGGTTGTAAAACTATCTTCCAGTGCTCTGGAAATGGTACTCTTAGACTTCTTAAATTATCCTGGCAGCTGGTTGAGACCTTTGGCATTTGTTCTTGAGATATTTTTGGTCTCCAGCAGATGGAAGCAATTCCCTGTTTGCAGAACTGGCAAGAGTGCTCTCTGAGGGTGTTCCGAAATGAAGGATTTGCCTGAAGCTGCTATATAGGCACCAACTTTTGTTTAAAAAACCCCCACACTGTAAAAAGATGTTTTCACATAATTGGTAGCAAAATATTGTTTTTTTTCTTTAGAAGTGTACTTTTTTTCCTGTTGACATCTCAGTTTGAAGAGCAGTTTTACTCTGACAAAGCATTGCACAGATTTCTTAAAACAACCCAAATTATTTGTTTCATTTTCGAGATCTATCTTCCATAACTATGAGATCTGCCTTCTCAGGTTTTATTAAGAAATGTGTTAAGATGATGTGTATAGATGTGAGTTCTTCTCAGACTCCCTGCTAGTATTTAAATTTCTCACAATATGTTGACCCTGTAGAAATGTTTTAGCACTGCAGAAATACAATAAGGGCTTGCTTGAGATAAGTAAATTATCTTGTACATGGGCTGATGCAGAAGATATCCTATCACAGCAAAAGCTCTAGTATTCTATTGTCCTTCTTAACAGTTAAAAAAAAGAAAATACAGATACTTATTTTTTGCTTTGTTAGAATGCTGATGTAGTTATTTACTGCTTTTGGTGGGGTGACCATGAGTGGAGGATTAAGCTATCATATCAATATAAGGTGATAATGAGCATTAACATAGACGCATTAAGCTGTGTTAAGAATCACCCTTTAATGTATTTATTAACTAAAATAATAAAGATGTGTTAAGAATTAGCTGATAAAATAAAAGGCATGTTTTTACAGGGAAGTTTCTTGATTCTGCCAGGCTGCATTTTAGCAAGGGAGAATGTTAAATCTTGATTTCTGTAAACCTGTGACTCTTAATAGTTCTAGCTTCATTTGTATCACAGTGTAGTTGGCTTGTGCCCTGCTTTTCCTGCTGGAAGGACTCCTGTGCTGAAAAATAGGTCCTGTGATGCACCACTGCCACCCCTTAACTGGCTCACCAAGTTTGTCGTGGAGTTAGGTGACCACGTGGCATCCATGGGGGATGTGCAGTGTCACAGTGGGAAGGGGGGGAGAAAAGCATGTGCAGAACTGGGGCATAAAGCAAAGAAACTACAACTCACAGATGTCACCGAAGCAACTGAGAAGAAAAAGTTGATGTGGAACAGAGCTGAGGTAAAATGTTTTGGTATTTAAAAGAGAAGATACAAGGAAGATTCCCACCTATATGATGTTCCCTGCAATTCTGGCTAGAATTCATCGTAAGAAAATGAATGCTATAGTGTTGGAACTTCACCAGAGAAAAAAAATAAAGCCTATTTGACTTAGATTAAAATCAATCCTTCCCAGTCTCAGCAGCAGCTTTACAGTCAGATCTTCTCAGTCCAGCTGAGTTGCAAATGAGGAACGTAAATAACAGGTAGATGTTGTAAAGGTCTTAGCTACCAGCAGTTTCTCTTTCTGACATGTGTGGTCCCATTTACAGTAATGGATGGAGAGGGCTCAAATCAGCAGTCTAGACACAGAAATTTAGTGTCGTTCAAGATGCCCTCAGAAATCTGAAGCTGCCACACACTTCTGGCTGATATGAAACATCCTCATATGCACTGGATGGTCACTGGAGTATATGGATACTCCTGGAGCAGGCAGAGGCACTTTGAATGGATCAGACACCAACAGTGAAGCAATTGAACTGAGAATCCTTAAAAGAATTCATCTCACCTGAATTCACTTACCACCTGCATGCATTTATGAAATGATACTTGGGGTCTCCCTGTATCTTATTTATTGCAGTTTATCTAGAAGAGCAATGTAATTTTCAGTTCAGAATTACATTTTCAGCTTTGGTCATGAGACAAACCTATCACTTGGAAGCCCACCAGGTAAAAGCAGCTTTTTGGGTATGACTAGGAAACAAATTAATGTTAGCATTACAGATCTAAAGTAGCTTCTTGAAGAAAGCAAAGAAGAAACAGCAATTCATAAATTTCAGCTCTGCAAAGACAACTGATATTCCCAAATCCAAGAGAAATTTAGCTCTCTTAGCCATAGTAAGACAGGTCATAAATTATCTCCAAATCTTTTTGCTCATATCTTTTGCTGCAGTAAAATCTTACAAGATAATCCTCAAGTTCTTTCCTGCAAACCACCAACGGGAATGGATGACTGAAAAGGTGCAACTGCTCAGGAATGGAACTGGGTTCAGTTTCAGCTGGACGTGATTGAGAGACTGAAGTATCTTCTCATCAACATACATTTCCTCCAGTCCTTCCTGTCTGTCTGTCTAGACATCCTGAACTTCCATTGTATTAATGTGAAAGTATTCATAAGTAGTTTTTTTTTTTAAAGTCTCAAGGACAAAAGGACCCAAAAGAACATATACTTTTTACATATGAACTTCATTTATTCTAAGCACAGACAACACGTCAATAAGAACAGTGATAAACTTGTGTGATTTTTCAGTGGCAGAGGACACTTGGTAATGAATCTGTAGAGAGGGCTGTGAGTTCTGCTTAGGTTTTGATCCTAATAAAATTAAGGTCTTGCCGAATTCCACAGGAAATTCCCAAACATACCATTTCTACAGCACTCCAGAAAATTCTATGTATTTTACAGAAAAAGGTTTGGCCAGGTAGTTTCATTATTTTTACTTTCTATAAAAGTTTGGCAAAGCTCACCAACATCTTAAAAGCTGAATTTGCTTTGCAGATGCTGTATGTGTTTTAAGACATGCTGCTTTAAGATATGCTGTTGTTTATCATGACATACTTGCAAACATAGTCCCAGTATATTTTGGTTAATAATAATTACATTTCCATATTTCTGAGAATGTAATTCAGTTTAAAACATTGTTTATTTAAAATATTTAATAAGTGATAAAAATGCAATTTAGGATTTTCTTTTTCTAGTCTGTCATTATTTTTTGTTATAATTTGGATTAACTCCAGGAAAAATCCAAAAGCAGTCTCTACATAAATTACATAGTTTTGCTTTGGTGATAATGTAAGAAATTTTGCTGGGAAGTAAACTACAACCCACAGGCATTTATAGGCAGGGAAAATGTGAAGAAAGAGGTTAGGATCCTGTATCTAAACTGGGACACACTGCATGTAAAATTGGACATGACCTTCTCCAGAAACATCAGTAGAAAAGGGGGAGTGTGGAAACAGGAAAGGTACAACCAAGAGGGATTTTTAGATTTTTTTAAAATATTCCCTTTGCTTTGAAAGGGTCTGGGATATGTACATTAAGAGATCTATATTTGCATGGACATGGAAGTGTTGGAGCGGGTCCAGAGGAGGGCCACAAAAATGATCCGGGGGCTGGAGCACCTCTCCTATGAGGACAGGCTGAGGGAGTTGGGCTTGTTCAGCCTGGAGAAGAGAAGGCTGCGGGGAGACCTGATTGTGGCCTTTCAGTACCTAAAGGGGGCCTATAGGAAAGATGGGGAAAATCTTTTTAGTAGGGACAGTTGTGACAGGACAAGGGGTAATGGTTTTAAACTAAACCAGGGTAGGTTTAGACTGGATATAAGGAAGAAGTTCTTTACAATGAGGGTGGTGAAACACTGGAACAGGTTGCCCAGAGAGGTAGTGGAGGCCCCATCCCTGGAAGGATTCAAGGCCAGGTTGGACGGGGCTCTGAGCAACCTGAACTAGTTAGCGGTGTCCCTGCTCACTGCAGGGGGGTTGGACTAGATGACCTCTAGGGGTCCCTTCCAACCCAAAACATTCTGTGATTCTATGATTCTATTACTGTGCATTGGCAGAGGGTTGCTATGTGATATCTTTGTGCTTTACTTATTTTCATGTTAGGCTTTTTACTGTTTTCCTGTTCATAAAAGGGAATCAGAAACACTTTGAGTACCTTTTCTGTAGCATTTGGACAATCCTCTGAGCTTTTCTATACATACTGCAGAAGAACACCATACAAAATATGTAAAATCATGCTAAAGATTCTATGTTACCTTTTGGATGTATCTCTGCACGTGCTGTGTAGATATAAAGGCTTGCTCAAGGATCTCTGCCCTGTTTCTGTGTTGTACTGTGTGCGTAGTCCACTGTCTTGGTTTGTCTGAAAGTTATTATAAAGCATCTTAGATTTGTCAGTAATTGATCCTCCTAGTTATACATGAAAGCTCATTTTACAAAGCTTATTGGCATCAGCAAAGATTGGTTGCAGAATTAAAGTTTATTCCAAATTGGTTATATAACTAAGTGTACAAATGAGAAATCAAAGCATAGCATCAGAAAAGCAAATATAGTCAGGAAATTAATAAAAATATTTATATGTTCCTGATAGAAAAGCAGCTGTTCTTTTTCCACTCAGGAAACTGCTTTAACTCGAAGAGAAGATAATTTTATTATCAGGAAAAATTAATACATACAATAAATGGGGGGTTAGTATTTATCGTAATTTAGTTTTTACTTTTTTAGATGTCTTGTTTCCTCTGCTGATACGTACATAGAGAACAGCTGTTAATGTGGTTCTTATCCTTTTCCCATTAAAACATGGTAAAATTAGAAAGACTGCATGAATGAGAAAGAGAAAATGGGGAGAGACATGTTGGAAAGTCACAAATTAGTGAATGGTTTAGGAGGAAAGGCTTCCTGGTTTTTGTTTGTTTCTTCATTCAAAGCTACAGCACTAATATTATGCTGATTGGTAGTTGCTTTAGTCCAATGACAGGAGATATTTATTTCTTGAGTGTGTAAAAAATAGGTACTCAAATTATTTAGAGATGCTCACAATGAAAAAGGAGGTAGATGTGCAGATGACCAAATCCCAGTTTTGGACATAACTTCCAGTGCTGTTACAACAGAAGGGCACACATCTCTGCACTCAGAAGCAAACATTTGTACCTGGTTAACATCCTCATATTGGGTCTATATTTCTCTCTACAAAATGATATTTTTGTAAGAAGATTATAGGCCAATGTAAATGCTGAAAAGTGGAGTTGACAGAAAATATAGTTTAAGACCTTTTCACTGTTTGACTGTATTACAAAATAGTAAAACTACTGATAATATTTTTAAGGAGTAATTTTAATTTGAACTCAAATTATTTTGATTTGAATGGATATTTGCAATGTGCACATTTTAAATTAAAGTATTTATATATTCTTTCATAAACATTTAGTTGCAAAACCACCAACACTAACAACTTTTCAGTAATGTGTTTTAGTTCTTTCAAATTATTCCGAAGGAAGTTTCTAATCTAATAAGTAAGGTAGGAAGAAAAAATATGCCTAGTTGACTTATGTAACTATTCAAGAGCTAATTTAGGCCCACATCGTATAAACCTTGTTTTACATGGAGTAACACTGACAGGACTCATGTGCATACAGTTTTTGGAAGTTTGATGCACCATTTAATGAACTGTTTAAAGGCAGAAAAGTTTTCAGGTGGTAAAACTGTATTGCAGAAGCTTAGTTTTGCTTGGAATATTTAGTGTTATCAGTACTTCTAAAATGTTTTCACATAGATACATAGCAGAATTTCACACATCCATAGCAGGATGGAGGGATGCAATTTATCAAATGCAGCTTATTTCCTCTGCTCAAATAAATATATTTTTAATAAGAATTTAATATTTTAATTCAAAATTAATAATTTAATTCAAGATGTAATTCAATCAAATGAAGGAACAGCAATTTTCCCTCCGCTCCCACTATCAAGTTGAACTTCTCAGAGGTGTTACAGAAGGAGACTGAAATATTTTCTTTCCATTGACACTATAATGATGCTTTGCAGGTGTCCTTAGACTCTAATCATCCAAGACTTTCACATATGCTACACACTGTGAACAGTCCCTTTGAAGTTAATTGTGTTTCACCAATTTACTCCAGCAGAGAGTGAAACCCTGTTTACTGAATTTTAAATTAAATATAAACACATTAAAATACGAAACTGTACTTTAACTCCTGGTAGTTCTATTATGCACGTTATAGGCTTTCTCAATTAAAACACATCCAATTAGATGTATTTAAAGATGAAATCACCCTCTGAGGCATTTGGTGTAGAAATGGATTAAAAACTAATTAAATTTAGGTCTCTGGAGACCTAAATTACTTTCCCCTCCCCCTAAAATCAGATATATGTTTAAATAAGAAGGAGATCTGAAGGTTAGTGATAACCTCAGGGTTGTTGTTTTTTATTTACTCTCAGATCACCTGACACTGGCTAGCCTGTTCCATCATATAAAATGTTACCTGCTTTTTGGCTTTATAGAGACTGAAATATGACTTCAGGTACTCCTGACACTTTTATTGCTATTAAGGTTAAATAACGCATTTTTAACAATTCTTTCCTAAACAAGGTGAGAAAACTACAACTGAAATTTTCCAGAGGAGAGGAATGTAAGCCAAAGCATGACACTGTAGCCAGAAGAACATCACCAATGAGCAAAATGAAAGCATCAGAACTGTCAGAAAAAGGAATTTCATTTTCCCAGATGCAATTGTGGCTGTCTACTTGGGTGTGAGCAGAATTTAAATTGCTTGAATGACTTTGCAGGGAAAACTTCATTACTCTGGCAACTAGTTCAAAATTAAATTGGACTAAAATTAAATTTATAGTATGTAATGGGCCAAATCATATGAGATTTCAGCTCAGGAACTGGACATTCAGTATTACCCAGAGCTTAGCACAAAGTCACCTTAACTCAATTTACGTAACTTCTACTAGTGGAAGATGGCACACATTTATTACAGGACACCATTGTGTCTGTACCTGGAGGATATGACTCTGTATAGTCAGAATTAAAAAGACTGAAATATTTTTTAAATGATATTAAAAAGTGAATCTCATGCAGTGAAGCATAGTGCATGGTATAAAAGAAAGATCTTATTCAGCTGAAAGTGGCAAGACCTGAAAGTGCTTTCAAGATTAAGTGTAATGTTTCCAGGTGTTGGATACACAGTGGAAGAGGTTGGAGAGGGGCACGGGCAGAATGGGGAGTAGCTGTCATGGGATCCTCCAAAACTGCAGATGGAGGTAGTACCTCCCAAACTTGTGTTAAGCTCAGAGTCATTTGATTACTATTATGCCTGTCCTCATGAAAAGCAGATAGAGAACCAAGGAATCACAACTAATACATGTTCAGAAGAGTAAGTGGCAATTTTCAGTGTCAGTGTATGTATTAGTCTGAATGTATTAGTCTGAAACAAAATATATGCACATAAATTATGCTTGGAATTGTGGCAGTACTTCAGTCTTTTCTTTTTTTTTTTTCAGAAGGGGTAAATACTTTGCTTACATTTTAAATGGTACGTGAAGTGTCCCTTTGATCCCTGTAGGTCTGATCAGATTTTAATTACTCGTGCCCTAGGAATGTCGGCACTTCCTAAACTCTGTGGCACGATCCCTAATTTAAGATCTCAATAGGAATACAGTCTAAATCCCACAGGAAATCCTCAAAGAGCAGTGTCATCGGAAAGGTTTGCATTTGATTGAAATACCAGAGGGAGAAAATAGGTGTATAAAAATACATTTATCCCCAGGTTGCAATTGGCTTTAGTGACAGCAGTGTTCCTGATGGTGGCCTTGCCTGGCAATGGAATCCTAGCTCCCGGATAGATATTTAAATTACTCTTAAAGAAAATACATTGATATGTCATTTTTGTTCAATTTCTGTATAAAATCTCTCTAAAACTATTGATTGTTTTGTTACAATGTATATCCCTATTGCAATGGCTTTTTTCCAGCTCTTTCTAGCTCGAATACTTTACTCTTTAGCTACTGGTAAGGCACTTGCAGTAGGTTTGGTGAAGTTTGCAAACCATTGACGTTTTAGTCTGGAGAGGAGCAGTGATTGATAGACCAGCACCCTGATACTGATGCTGAGGAGAGCAGGGTGTATTTCTTTGTTAAGCTAATGTAGCTTTAGAGCTGGAAATGCTCAGGGGATCTGCTTTGGAAAGAACGCATTCTAGTGAAAAGAGTCTGCTGGCATATCCCTGGCATGCAGCAAGACAGTGGGAGATGGACTGAATGAGGAGGCTTTCCTGTGAGTCTCTAACAGTTCTGGCAAGTGTATTTGGGAAGTTCCCCCAAGCAACATCTGTATCACTGAACTGGAATTGAGGAGTAGAGACATCTCTTCACTGAGACTGCCTGAATGTTTCAGAGTTTAATTCCTAGTTGTTGTCGTCTTCTCCTTTCCCTATCCCTCAAAATGCTTTAGAAGTTTTGCAAATTCTCTAGTTATGCACACAACCCATGAACACCACCAGCAAGGGACACAAAATCGATACAGAAAATCTTTTTCCCCCTTACATGGGAGGGTCCTTTCTTGAAAATTTCCTGGATGATTCCAAAGTGCACAGTGCCACATGACTGAAGTCAATGGTTAATCAAGTTGTCTTTAACAGGTTAGAGTATTGTATATCATGGACTTTTATGCTGTGTCAGATATCTTAATATTTACATGTTCATTATTCTGAAATTGTTGTATTTACACATCCATGCAGCTGCCCATATATGTTGATGCTAACCTGAAAAATAACAGATGTTCAGACTATGCTTTGGGCTATAATGTAGGGTCTTAAGGTACAAAATAAAGACATTAAAGACAAATTCTTGTTATTCATGTGATTAAATGTGATTCTCATTGTTACTATAGTGTGGGTTTTAATCTCTTATGCAATACTTAAAGGGAATCTGTTGAATAGAAACCGTAACAGTATTAATTTAGTGTAACACTAAGCCTCAGGAGCAAATGTTAAATAACATTTAGTAAAGGGGTTTATAACAAATTTATGGAGCTCCTTATGTGTGCTTTTCACTCTTTTTCAATGCTAATGTTATTATACATTAGCACTCAGATGTTCTTCCTCATGATACAATAGCTACGGCAGTCTTCATACACAGACTCCAAATCACTTAATCTAGTGCTTGTTGAAGACAATAGGAAGATTTCATGGGTGTTGTATCAGATCGTCTACAAAACTGGCTTAAAATAGTGATGCACCGCTTTTCCATATGCCTCTGTTTTTCAAGATGAACTACATATTCTTGAACATGAGTTAGTATTTTAGGTATTCTATCCCTCCACACACACAAAAAAAAAGGCAAAGATTTGTCAATACGCCTAAAGTTTGTACTTGGTGTAAGGAGCAGAGTGAGGTATTTCAGTTATATTTTAAGTTTACTGAGCAAGAGGTCATAAATCATTCCATAAGGCAGGTGGAAAGACAGTGTAATACAAGGCCTGACCAATGCTGTTGAACGCAGTGGATTCAGTGGTCTCTGAGTCATGGTTGGGTTGTGGGTTTTGGGTTTTTTTTTTTCTGATTCTCTTGTAGCTGAGCAAAAGAAATTATGGAGCAAGTGGATATTCAAGCTTCCGCTCTGCAAATGGTTCTGGGGACACATTTGTGCACAATGTTCTTCTCAAGTCTGTGAGATCAGGAATGAAAATGCAGAAGGCTTTTCTCCATATATGTATAGAATAATACTTTGAGCTAAAAGACAGGGCCAAAAATGCTGGCAAGAGGGAATTTTCAGTTGGAAGTCCCGTCAGTTAATTATGTATTAACTTGGCAAACCACTCAGTAAAGGAGCAGCTGGAAAATCTCTGCATTAGACAACCTAGCAAGCCTTCCCCATGAGATTTCTATGATGTGTTATAAATTGCTTTGTTTTGGTCTCCTAAGAGCTAGGGCTTGCAATTCTGACAGAATTGGTGTTTTGAAAACTGTAGGTCAATTGTCTGTTTAATACATTGTGCTGGTTTTGGCTGGGACAGAGTTAATTTTCCTCACAGTAGCTGGTATGGGGCTGTGTTTTGGATTTATGCTGGAAACACCCCACCAGCAAGGAGTCTGGAGGGGCACAAGAAGCTGGGAGGGGGCACAGCTGGGACAGCTGACCGCAAGAGATATCCCACACCATATGACATCATGTTCACTATATAAATCTGTGGGAAGAAGTTGGAAGAGTGGGACGACACCTTCAGAGTGATGGCATTTGTCTTCCCAAGTCACTGTTATGCATGACAGAGCCCTGCTGTCCTGGGGATGGCTGAGCACCTGCCTGCCAGTGGGAAGCAGTGAGTGAATTCCTTGGTTTGCTTTGCTTGTGCATGGTTTTTGCTTTACCTCTTAAACAACTCTTTATCTCAACCCACAAGTTTTCTCACTTTTACTCTTTCGATTCTCTCCCCCACCCCACCAGGGGGGAGTGAGCGAGCAGCTGTGTGGGCCTCAGTTGCCAGCTGGAGTTAAACCATGACGTGTATATGGCTTTGAGACTTCTCTGTAATGACAGGTTTGACATAATAGTATATAGTGATGGCATTAACAGTACTGCTTTTTAGAATATTATTCTGCATTGATTTTAATTCCCCCTGCCTGAATATGAACATGTTGTCTTTTCCCATAAGCACAGTTTTTTGTTACCTATACTTGAATATAACCTACCAGATTATTATTTTAGTGCCTGTGACAAATAAAGTGAGGTGCAACAACATATATATTAATTTGAGTTTTATTTATCTTCTTGTGGAAATGTCATGGTACTATCCTGTATGGTGGAGTCTTTAAAATGGAATAATTTGTGCTAAAGAAAGCAGAGAAGGGAGAAAGCTGAAATCACATTTTACATTCTCTAAGATAAATTCCAATTGCTCATCTCATAAGGTAGATGAGATTTCTATATTTATCTTATTGCTAGATCATCCACTTCACTGGATGCTCTTTTAACAAAGTGAAGTTTTTCAACCAGCAAATACCAGTTTTTTAATGGATTTTTCATTTTTCAGGCATATACTTCACTAATTTCACTATAAATATGCAAATATGTATTACATGTTCATTGTATTGGTTCATGGAAATAGCAATTCCAGTGCAGATATTAAAGATTTTCTACATAATCAAAAGGTTTCAAGTGTTGCTGAACTATGAAATATCATCAAGTATGTACATTTTTGTCTGGGAAGGGGAGTCTTGTTCCAACTTTTCTGCTACATTGCAGCTCTAAGTTAGTAATTGTTTCATCAAAGTTAAGTTGCACATTTACTTCCTGAAGCTAGTCTGTGTCAGTCTGTCCAAAACGGAGGGAATAGAAGGGAGAATCGTGTATCTCCTAAAGTCTCTATCACAGGAATCCAGTTTGATGAATGAGCCACATAGTACTTAAGCAGTGCCTCTAGCTTTTTTTTTCCCCCCTCATTGTGGTTTTCACCAAATTTATAGATAAAAGAAAGGCTGTTGCTTCATCAGCTCATCATCCCTGACAGTTCACATTTGTTCTCTGAAGTTTAGTTTCTATTGTTGCATTTTCTTTAGCACTAAAAGGTCTGCAATGGGCTGATCTACCTCCTCCCCTACTTGCTGCCAGGAGCATTGTGAATAGTGACCTCCTTAGACCTTGTCGTCTCTCTCCTGACTTCACTGCAGTGTTTGTGGCACCTGCAAACAGAATTTTCAGTTCTGGTGTAGTAAATTAGGATGCTCTGTGTTAGTAATGGGAACAAAAACAAAAAAGAGAATGAATTAAGACTTACTGCACAGTTGTTATTGCCCACAGGAAAAACTCTGATGGGTAGTAGATGCCTCTTTTATTTGTGGTTGTTTATCAATTTCTGT
The DNA here is from genome assembly GCF_000687185.1 of Egretta garzetta. Taxonomy (NCBI): domain Eukaryota; kingdom Metazoa; phylum Chordata; class Aves; order Pelecaniformes; family Ardeidae; genus Egretta; species Egretta garzetta. The sequence goes on from NW_009259796.1 coordinate 2,634,105, forward strand.
AAATGTTACCACTTGAAAACTTAGATACAGCCATAGCCATGAGCAAGACCATTTAGCAAGCTTTTGCAGCAAATATAAAGTCCATGCAGACATTTGAATATTACTTACTTTCAGTGTAATTTTTCAGAATAAGGGGAGCCAGTGGCAGTTTAATGTAAAACACAGAATTAGACTTGGCTCCGTGACCAGAACTGTAGATTTTGCTTTCCCAGTTGAAGGTTCAATTGCTAATGTGGAGAGAGCCATGCTCCTGCTCTTTGCTCCAGCAAATCTGGAACATGTTCATGTATCGCTGTTCCAATGGGAAGGTTGAAGAATGCCTCCATCCAAAATACAACCTACGTGTGTGTCCTGTTGCCAGCCAGTAGGCTAGATCCCAACGCTGAGAGCCTTCCAGGTTGGCCCATTGCCTTTCCCGTGAAAAAGAGGGGCAATGGCCAAATGGCTGTGAATGATGAGAGCCGGGATGCAGGGGGTTCAGCTGGAGGCACATCCACACCTATTAATGCATGCGGTTTGTTTTTCACAGTCTCTGACACATCAGTGAAGTGTGCAAAGAAGTGTTACATGCTTGAGACTCAGCTCATGTGGCTTAAGAGGTGGAAAACCTTTACTGTCAGCATGGCAGGGGGAAGGGAAAATTTGAGTCTTGGTACAAAAATGAGCATGGTGGCTCAGAAGTGTAGGGACAAAGAGTGAGCAAGTGAAAGTAGCAATCTCCCTGAGTTTAACTATAACTACAAAACGCTATAAAATACTGTGTTTACTTTTTCTTTTTCTGCAGCAAGATTAATGGAAAAAGTTTAAGCATTTCTAAATTACATTACTTGCCTCAGGAAACTGAAATGGTAATGGTGTGTCTTTTCATAGTTATTTCAAATTGCTCATGTATGTGTTAGCTGACGTTGGCGTAAGTAAATTGTTTCTCTGTGGTGTTTCATCATCTTGGTTGTTTGGAATTCAGCTTAATTCTCAATTTGTCTGCTTTACGCAGGCATGTATATCAGCATGAAACTATTCACACTCATTTTCCCCCTGTCTCCCTGACACACTTCCATATGTGGATTCACATTTAACTAATATACTCAGATAATTTCCTGTACCCTGAAGCTGTATTGACTATGTTATCGATTTTGTACTGTCATTTAGAGTTAAGCTTAGTTTTTGTATGTCTTCTTACATCCATCTGTCAGGGATAATGCAATACAATAAAGATATACTGTCTGATTTAGCAGAGATATTTTGACAGAGTGAAACTGTTAAGATATATACATGACCCAATTATTTTACTGCTGTTCATTCCACTTTTTTTCTTCTCTTAGCCACTGCCTGTCTTTCTTGTGTTTATCTTTACTAAATGCTTTAATAAAATATTCATTTATGTTGTTATATTACCACTGAATTTGGTATTCACCTGCTAAGAGCTTTCCAACAATAGAGCTGTTCCCTTCCATTTTCATAAATGTTGAGACCTTATGTGGAAGTGGTAGTGATTTCTACTTTCCAAAGTTGCATACACTTATAGTTGATATGAGCAACTAAAGCTGTATCATCAGCTTGGCACATTTCTTTAACTGTGTTGTATTTTCTTGGGATTCGAGTCAAGTTTAGATTTACAGTACACAAACACAGGGTCCAATTACTCAAAAGGTTTAACACTATCTGATTTCTTAAGTTGTTATTTTCTGTAGGCATTTTGTGTCAACATTTATTCCGAAGTCAGTTGTTTCCCAATCTTCTTTTTTCCTTTTATGTCTTGAATATTGAAAGTTCCATGGTATACCAAATCTCCTTTTCACTTTCATACCACTCCTTTATTCTGGGATAGCTTCTAACTTTCTCTTTGGGGTATCAGAGATGAAACTCCACAGTTAAAATACCATTCATTCTCCGGATTAGCAATGAAAATCAACTACAGGAAAATCTTGACTGCTGAAAAGTATGAAGTGAGAACATTCAGAGCAGAAGTAGCAAGATTTGAAGCTTCAGAAAAAGGAGGAAGGATAGAGGGTCACTGACTGAACAAGCTTAAATGATGCATGTCAGCAGCAGAAACAGAAAACCTCAGAAACAATTCTCTCCAAGACAGGCTGTAGATTGGAGTAGGTATAGCAGTAATTGTTTAGAAAGGATGAAGGACCCGTGGTCTCCCTGGGTGGATGGGAGGAGTAAGATGGGGGGGATATGGCACTGAATGTGTACTTCTGCAGGCTGCTTTGCAGCTTCCCTTATTTAAGGAAGGGGTTATCCTTCAGATCCCGGTGGATATCAGTTAATTCTGCATAAACCCAGAGAGGTTGCTAATCTGACACCTGAGATGTGCATCAGCTGCAGCCCATAAGGAAGTTTTCCTTTCTTCTGTACTTAATATAAATGAACACTGTGTGACGAAGCAAAGAAATACACCTTTCCTTGCTGGAATGAGCAAATCTATTGTATGTCAATTAAAGTTAGAAGATTAAGTTTTTTGCCTGTTTAAAATATTCTCTGCAGGTCTATTCTTTGTATTCTGGGTATTGTGAGCTATGTGATTAATAGCCATTTTTGTTATTTAACCAAATGTCAAGAAGCGGGAGAAAGTATTTGGTGAAAACACCAAAAGGTTACTCAGCAAAGGAGGAAATGGAAGGGATATACTGAAGCTAGGTTAGAGATTAAGGAGAATTTAGGTGTGTTCCAAACATTACATAAATAGTTCAGTTTTTTCTAAGGATGCTGATCACGTATTTGAGGCTGGTAGGAGAGACCACATGGGAATAATAATAAAACTTCTATCAAAAGTGGGATCAAAATTTAACTTTTATTCTGTACTGAAATCAGGAGGCCTGGATAATCTCTGCTGTAAAATAATGGCACGTGAAACCATAAATCCACAAGGCATAATTCTTAATGGGTCTATCAATGCCACTTTAATGACTGGAAAAAAGAAACATGGACCCAATATGAAAACAAAATAGAGTTGAATGAGAATGCTTCATCTCCTTAGTATGACTTCAGTACTACAAAAACTTATGTTTTGATGGACATGATGGCTAAACCTGAAGTAAAAGAAAGGAAAAAAAATACATACATTTGATCCCAATGTAGATTGTGTCAGAGTAATTCAATGTTCATTTTTAATGAGTCCTTTAGAAGAGCTATAATAGGGTGATTGGGGTTTTGGGGGCAGTATAGGAGACCCCGTTTAGCCATTTTTTATACATTATCATATCTGATATAGTATTAATGTATAGGAGAGTACTATTTATTTAAGTTATTCTTGTAACAATAGAAGAATTGAAAGGTGGGTAAGGCACTTGGAAGAGACCATAAAATGTTGGTTTGGAAGTGGGAATGAGTGGGTTAGACAGAGGTTTCCAACAGTGTCTTTTGGAAAATAGCTTAAGGAGATATTGCCAGATTTGATTTTGAAAACAAACTTGCCCACAACAATCCCAGACTAAGGAGGTCTTTTTATTTGGTATTGAGCAGCTGTACTTTTACTGCAAGCCAGTTTCTCATCCATTCATTCCTGGACCTGCTGAAAAAACAAGGATTGGATCTTTGCTTTAAAGAAATCTTGTGATTTTGATGTTGTAATGCTCAGAAACAACATTTAACACCTCTTTTCACAGTGTGGGTTACTGTTTGCATTTCTCAGTATACATTACCAAACGTTTTGCGGCATTGGTTTAATATTAAATGTATTACAGCTTTTTCATGCAAAAATACTAACAAAATCTCTTGTTTATGTTAATTATCATATTAATATAAAATTAGCCATTGTACCGCCAGAAATATTTTGCAGTAAATGTATCGATTATGTAATTTCTGCAAGTTCTTATAGCAAAGAAAGCACATCTTCATTTTTGCCTGTTATAATCACCAACTAAAGACATTTTTCACAGTATCTAGTCTGCTAATTAATGATGATACTGAAGGATGGGCATCTGATAATGAAAACTAATTTGCATAAGCTGCCTGCTGGAATGAAAGAGCATCTTCCTTTGCAAACCCACTGTAAATGAGCATAAACTAAAAGATTAGGTTTAGATCTTCAAAGCCACCAAAGGGATTCGTGGCTTTGAAAATGTCAGCCGTAATACGTACTGCTATAAATGAGAGCAAAACAATTCAAATGCATAACAGCATGGGGAGAAAAAATTAACGTGTGAATAATTTAGAAATGAAGCTTTTCTTTGGAGGACTAGCTATATTAGCTTCATCATAATAGCTGTTCTCTTGAACATTTCTGGGAGCTGCTGCATGGCAGTAACAGTTCCTCTGGACCCAAGAAATGCCTCTGTGCGCTCAGTTGCAGGCTTATCCTTTGGTAACACAAGAACTCTCCCACATAGGGAGGTGGAGAGATGTGACTGCCTGTGGTGAGAAAAATATTTCTGTCTTCATTTCAGTCCCTACAGTGAGAACATTTGGGAATCTGAAAGGGTCAGGGATGATAAATAGGAAACTTTCATCAGGTTTGTGGTTTAGAGTGTACTCAGAAATAGCAGTTATTGAAGGCCTTAAAAATTGCATTGGATGTCTTTGTAATGTTCTTTTATAAAGGCAAATGAGATATTAGTCAGATGCTCATACTTATTTTGTCTTTAATATAGCAGAAAAACTATCTTAAAAGAGCTGTGAGACAGGGAAAGAAATCAGTGGATCTTTACCATGCCTAGTAAGAAACAGAAACTAGAACATTGCAAAATTTGTTGCAATTTAGTCAACACAGTTTCCATCATTTAATGAAGGGTAGTGTCTTCTTACTGCCTCCTGCCTTGCTACAGTGATGGATAAGAAGCAATCCTTTTACAATGGCTCACATGTCTGAAGTTAGACTGGCACATTCTCAGTAAATTCTCATTTAATTTAATTTAATCTGCTGCCATTCATTCACTCCTTTTAAAAATTCTTGTACAGAATGTTGCAACCCTGTCTCCCAGAAAATCTGATTACAAGTAGCTGTTGCTGAATCTTTTCCACTTTTCCCCCAATGCTTTTCTTTCAGAGAGGTTTCATATTGCTTTCTGTTCTAAATTACTTTTTTCTGCATGACTTTTTAACATTATTTAGTACATGTTAGCAACAGGGTACCAGTGCACAACTCACTGTATATTGTTGGGAACTCTTAGGATTTTTGGTAAGGGTTTTTTGTTGCTTCCTAAAGGGTGCTTGCAGCTGTTCCATGTATGATGATATCTATTAGTCTCTGTTTAGTGACTGCTACAAGTTTCTTCAGTTACAGATTGAAGTCTAACCTGAAGGAAGCTGGTTGTTTTTTTCTTTTGTGTTTTGAAGTTTGTTTTTTCTCCACGTTTTTGCAAGTAGCAAGTGGAAGAAAGGTGGGACAAAATGTCAGCTAGTGAGGAAAGATAGGTAAAAGCATGACATGGTATTGCCTTCTCATCCATTCTTCCCTGGACCTGTCAAACATCATGCAAAACAGATGGCAGAGGCAGCACTTTGCCACAGGAGAGCTTTTGATCTTTGGTGCAGACTTTCATAGCAAATTGTCCAATCACCCTGTGAGCAGGCAAAATGCCATAGCAACAGATGAGGAGGAGTGTGAGTAGCCATATATCATATCTGTTTGTTGAGCTGAGACTGTCCAAAGGGCTTTGGGTTCAAATAAACAGCTTGCTTGTACTTGGTGCAACAAACGGGCAAGGAAAGAAGGTGATTCAAAGCTGGGTATATTCTTGCCAGTTGTCATGCTACACACTGACATCGGGAAAATGCTCTTTAATATAATTTAGAGCAACATAAAAATAAAACTGTTAACAACTAGATTTTATGATATATTGTTTCCCAAAGTATAGGTCTGCTCTGCTATGTTGTCACACTACCTCTGATGTTCCCTTGTGATGAAGCTGCAAGTAGGATGCTTAGGAGACCAGCACAATGTGAACATTCACTTAAAAACTCGGTTGTCAGGCTTCTGGATTAATCTGTCAAGCTTTATTGTTCCTTGTGCAACAACCAGCAAAATAAGGTTTGGTTTCATAATCAAGATCCTCAGACTCTATTTCAGTGCATTCTAGTTAGTAATGCACAGGGGTATTTGAGATTCTGTGGACATAATCTTTTCTATCACAGGGTACGTTTTGTATTCCAGGCTTGTTGATAAGTATTTATGTTCTGTGCACAATGGGAGTGGGTTTTCTGCTTTGGATAGCCATGCTCAAGCAAGAGGGGAAATAAAAATATCTGCTGTACAGGCCACTTATTTTTGTTTAATAAGACTTTCTCAGTGAAGAAAATGGAAAATTTAATGGCAATTTCTATAACAGTAGGGCTTTCAATCTCACTTTGGCTTTGCAATATAGTATTTAAATACTTACATAAATGCTGTTCAGAAGCAAAGCACAAACAAATCCACATTGTTGTACTGTTTCTTCATATGGAAGGAAATTTCTTATGGTACCCTATTCTAATATTTTCTCAAGTGTGTCATTCTAAGTATAACATTATTGAAAAAGCTTAAAAATTTTAAAAATTAAGCTTGTGAGGTTCAGTAGAAATGTAATTTACCTCAATAGAAATTGCTATGAAGAAATTGGAGAATTAAACAGAACATGCAAACGTTGCTATAAGCTTTTAAAGCATTTTATCAAAGGATATAATTTTCAATGAAATTATGAAAAATTTCCAGAAGGATAAATCAGAGATAAAAAAATAATATAACTTCAAAATCTTATTCATCTGAGACAATTGTATTTACTCCTTTCAAAGACATATAGGAATATATAAGAACATATAAGATTTTTTTTTTGAGTGGCAATTTTACTATTGAATTTCATTATTTTATTGCAAGTCTTGGCACCTTTACTTTTCAAGAACCAGATGTAGAATCAGCTAATTATTTTGACTTTTTTTTCATAGAAATCACTCTCATTAAATATATATATATTTATAAAATGATGCTAAACTATAAAGCAAAAAAAACCCTAGAATGAAAAGACAAAAGTACCCCCCTCTCAAGTTTAACATGTAAATAGAAGCTTTTAATGTCTTGAAATATATTATTTGAACATCTGAATTGCTAACTGCACTAGCTATGACAACTGCTGTCAGAACTTGACAGCAAGGGAAAATATCAAACTACATATACTTTTTTTCTTTTTTTATTCTTTTTTCCCTTTCCTTAACAAAAACCTTAGAAGTTCAGCTACTTACAAAGTAGCCTGAGAATCCCTGGGAAGCAATGACACAGATCCATAGAGCCGTTCAAAATTTTGCTTACACTTTTGTACAGAAACAACTTTGTTTAATCTTCTGGAATTAATTCTCCAATTGCTCAGATAACCTTTTTCTGTGCTGATTCAGTGAAGGATATAAATTACAGACAGTGATTCAACATATTGTTCTAAGGGTACCTTTCTCCAGACCGTATGTTACTTGTGTGCCTTTCGTATTCGTAGTCAGGGAGGTTTTTTATGAGGAAGTTTAAGGCTGAGAATGCTGAATGAGAAATAAGCACATCTCTCTTTATTTCTCTCCCTACTGTTTTTGAGCAGTTACACTTCTGTCTTGCTCTAATTTCTGTGTACAGTTGGTTTTCATAAAGTAGTCCAGGCAGGTTTTGAATATTTGTCCAGTAGTTTGATGAGCTTTAGTTAAAAACAAAAAACCAAGATCTTGACAGTAAAGTTTCAGATGAAACGTGTTTTATTATAACAAATAAGAATGTTCCAATGGAAATACTTTATTTCTAAATTGTTGAGTCTACATAACAATGCTGGGTCCTTTCCATTGCTTCCACTACTTTTTGTTAGCATGCTCCAAAAATTTCTGGTGTCACTGCAGAAGATTTTTTTTTCCCTTCCTTTTTGGGGGATTTTATTAATCAGAAGAAGCTAATAATGACCTTAGAATTTATTATCCCTTTTATTGACAGTGGGCTTCTGTGGTTTTAATATTTTCTTTTAATTTTGTATGTAATTTTTTTTTTAAAGAAATGCATGATCCCATGGGCCAAGAGTGTTTCTGTCTGGTTTGCAAAATTTGGAAAACAACACTGCTTACAAACTATTAATCTCCTATCACATGGTCAGTTTAGCAATATACTCACCCATGGCCTCTTAGTGCCATGTGAATGATTTCTAGAATTTGTGGCTAGATTTCATACGCCTGTTAAGAAGAAGCTGAAACTGTAGAAAGGAAAAGAGAAAAGACATCAGTCATTAATTAGCTGAACAGTTCTACTTATTAATTACTTTTTCATTTCTGTTTTTGCAAGGCAATTCAGCATGAAAATGTTGTGGTGTTAACAGTGTAAGGACAGGTAAAAACCTAAAGTGCTTTCAAGGCCTTCCTCACCTGCCCTTCAAGCTCATTCCTTTGCCTGGCTCTTCTGAGCTGTAAAGGAGATTTCTCGGCCTCTTCATATTTGGAGACAAACTCAGAGTTCAATTCAGCAAATTGTTTCTTGCTTATCCTTTTTCTTTGTCCAGGGTCTCCGTGATTACTGTGTATAACAGTTTTTCTGAAGCTGGCGCTCTGATCCCTTTGTCTTAGTGAAAATCAGTGGTTAAAGGAGGTCTCACAGGCTCTTCTGAATGTTTAGATTTCTCTTTCATGTTTCAGTTGTTGCTTAACAGTCTGTAGACCTCTTGCTGTGATTGTAAGTGCTCCACTTATCTGACCTTTCAACTGAGAATTTTATTGCTGACTTTTATTTTCTTTTTAAAGACTTGATCACTTTGGATGCAATTTTTTTTCAAGACACCTCATCACTGGCCCAACACTGGTTCCATTATACATAGGTAAAATAACAGAAGATTAGGCATACTCAGTATTGGGTATTTTTTAAAATCCTAGCTGAGAAATTTCTCTCCAGCCTTCTGTAATCAGGTCGTCACAGTAAAACCTCATCTGTTTGTTCATCTCAAGAGTCCTTCACAGAAACCATTCTGTCAGCAAATGTGCTCAATTTTGTCACAGGAGATTCACAAGAAGAGATGAAATCTCTACAATGGTCAGCCTCCAAATCACAAACATTCTGTCAGGAATATATCTAAGGTTTAGATATATTTAAGCCAGAGGTTGGATTAGAAGCGAGACCAGTCTGCAGATACTAATTAGCTATGTAGATATATTATTATCAATGATATCAATTATCAACTACAAAACATGGCCATTTGGGTATCTCCTCAGAAAAACTGCCCACAGCAGACATTCAGAAAAATGCATGAGGTTTTATAACTGAACGAGATGTTTGTGTCTGGCCAAGCAAAAATGGATGAAAGCAACCAACAGTGCTCTATTGACAAGACCCAAGTATTGGGATGAACATCTGGACTCATGGCTTTTAGGATTTTTACCTCTTTTCTTGAAGTGCTGTCATTTTGTTCTTGAATAACAACATTGTTGTAGATACTAGTAGCATATGTTTAATGGTTATTCACAAAATGTTGAGGAAAGGGCAAGAGAGATTGCTCTAGCCATGATTTTACTGAATTTGCTTTCAACCTAGACTGAAAAGCCCAGTGCTGCTGCATACGGTTCTGGCCCTTCTGAAGAAAACCACAAAAGTTAGCCTATGTACTCTCCTGCAGACTCTGGTGTGTGCACTCTGTTGTCAGCTACAGACATTCAGTTTAAATGGGTAATGGTCTGGACTTGGGGTGAGGGGGCTTTTTGTGTCAACACTTGAAAGCGGGCATTTCTTAGGTTCCGTACCAGCGCACGTCACTATTGTCAGATATAAATGTTCATTTGCAGTAAAATTTGTTTTAAATTATTAGGTGATGAACATTCTCGTTTGTTTTGCTATAAGTTGCCATACTTCTTTTCTTATAAATTCCATATGAATTTTTTAGATAAGGTTTGTAAGTATGCGGTGTGCAGTACAATAAATAAATTCTTATTTGTGAGCAATATAATGCTAATTTGATTATTGGTTGTCTGGAGTGGGCTGCCAAAGTATTCTGGTTTCGGACAAAACAACTAAGTGTCTCCACAGGACCTTAATTGCCAAAATGATGGGTCATGAAAGCTAGCCCAATGCATTTTAAGAATGAATGCTTAAAAATCTTCGGAGTATTCAGAGATAGGTTTCTTTTTCTCCGTCTCTGTGGAGCATGCCAGGTGTCCTGAATTAGGCAAAGGAAAAAGTTCTGACAGGCAAACAGTATAAAAATGGAGCAGATAGTTTGTTTCTAAAATAGGTGAACATTGTCAGTCAATCACCATCTGCAAACAGAAGCAATGAGAGATGCTAAAGGAGTGAAGTGGCAGTACTGTTAGCAACGAAAAATTATTTCATCATTTAGCTGTTAAAAGTGAAATGGACTGCAGGTTTATGTCAGGGGAGGGAGAAAAAATCCTTACCTTAGGATGCAAATATATCTGTTTTATTAGTTGTTAAAGCAGTAACACAAGTGCATGGATACAGCAATATGCCGTTGTCTCTTAAAAAAAAAAAAAAAAAGATTTTTGATACTGTAGAGTTTAATAGGGTCTCTGGTGAAACTTTTATGGGAGAAGACAATGGAAAGTCATCTCTTTACCTCACTCATTTTTAAAAACATGCATCTTTTCTAATATTCGTAGTTCTGGAAGACTTCGATGTTGAATCACTTGAAGAAAAGAATTAATACAAAATTCATAAAAAGATGAGGATTTTTTTGTGTGTCCATAAGTCTTTTCAGTAGATTAAGTGTATTGAAAGCAAACCTGTAAGGGAATGGCTATATTCAGTTTGATACAATTTTGATTAATCAAAAATATTTTATTTTTTTTTTCTTACTGCCTTCTATGGGAGTGTGAGACTGCAGGGAGGTGAGACACAATAACACCATTAGAGTTTACATGTAGGTCCACATTTAACAAACTTGGCAAGCATAAAGAGAAATGCCTGCCTGAGTACTCTGCTGAAAGGGACCCTTAGTTCTCATCGCTGAGATCAATATGTGCTGTAGTCGCTTAAATAATGCTTCTAAATCCCACTGCAAATGAAAATTGATTACAACAGCTGTAAGTTATTTGGGTTTCCCTGTATATTCAAGACCTCTTTTTTGGTGTATTTTTTCTGGTAAGGTAATGTAAGACAATGTTTCAATTAATTCACAATGTGTGTGAGCTCCAAACCTCAATTTAGAAAGGAGCAGCAGTCTGTGATCTCATTTAGTTGTGGGTCCTTTAAAATGCCAGTTTTGGAAGGGGATTATGAAGTAATAGAAAATAAATAGGGAAAATATATGTTGATATTATTCACCGTTTTAGTATATAGATTAAATACATATCTAAATACAAAATTGTGTTATTAGAAGTAAGAGGTCCACAGATAGAGTGAATTTGAATGCAAATCATGACATTTTGATAGCATAATTTTGCGGGTGTTAATTCCTTCCCAGCAGGTGTCCTGCCAGAATTTTATGTAGCAATCTAATACTGAATCATCTATATTGGTGGTAGGTGGTATTCTTATCCAGGTGCATCAGTGCCAAGAACACTGTTCCCTTCCCATCCTGTCACAGTCCTGCTTTTCTGGGCTCGTCTTCCCTTTCCCTCTGTCATTTCTGCTCTCATTTTACCTCTCCCTTGGTCAAGGTCCTGCCCCTTGGAGCAGCAAAACTAAATTGTTCAGAAGACTTGAATCACCTTAGATTGAATCAAAATGGCCTAACCTAACTCTATATAGAGGAAGGTTGACCTCTCTCTGCTATAGCACTATTTTATCTTAAAGTTATTTGTCTTACTTCTGCAGATGTTACAAGTTACTGATTAAAGCTCAATGTTTCTCAAGCCAATCTTAGGACTGTCTAATCTTATTTTTCCTCTTATCCATATTTTCAACTTCTGGCATTTTATCTAGCTATATTGAAAATGTAAAGTTTGTTTTCAGGTTTCTAAGTTTTATTTCCTGCTCAGTTGTCAACATTTCTTTGTTCTTTTGGGGCTGCCTTGCTGATTAAAGCGCATTTCTTTTCATAATCTGTCTCTGAAATCTGTTTCATTTCCAGTGCATTAACCAATAGCATATGTACAGCATTGTGAATATTATTTGAAAAAAAAAAAAAAACATCTGACTAGCTGCCCAGAAAAAAGAAAAGTAGTATGCTTTGATTGCATTCATGCCACTTTTCATAAATATGTGTAATGACTAAGGGATTTTTTTTTTTGCAGAAGAAAATGTCATATACTTATTGCAGAATTTTGAACTTGTTAATTTACGCCAAACAGAAACTTTATTCTAAAAGCTATACTCGTCATTGAAAAGAAGGTATGCCTCATTATTTAAAAATAATATATGATGGATCAACATTTTTGTAACAACTTTGAACTTCATGGGCTGTGAATGGGGTTCAGCCCAAGCACTAGTGACAGAAATATGCAGGTATAATGCTAAATAATTTAGGATAGTTTGAAAAATAAGAGTATTGTCATGTGCAACCAGTGAATAGAACAAAATACTGAATTCAACAAACAGATAACTTGCTAGAAATTATTTCAGTTATTTTTAGTGCTAGGCCAAGCTTGATTTCCACATATATGTGACTTAATGGAACAGCTCAGGTACTTAATATGAAGCATTAAGATCGAGTGCTTCACTGGATCAAGACCCTGTTTGATAGTACCTTGTCCTTTGGGCTATGCTAATTCATTTTCTGGCTGATTACAGTGGCCTATAAGAAGTGTGAAATTGCTTTCCATTGGAATTTTCTCCCTGTGATAGTGATGTGTGCATCTTTTGAAGGTTATCTGCCCAGGATTCATCGCTGTGGTATAGTGAAATTCTCCTCCCCATATTTCTTTCATGAAACACGATTTATACAGTTTAGCTCTATTTAGAGCTGAATAGAAGCAGCAGTTTTCTGTCTCATTTTCTTGAGTTCTTGAAATTACTTTTCAAGCTGGGACATGTTTTGAGGGGTTTCTGCTAAATCAACTGTTACATAGTGGAGTAGGAGTTTGCTGGAACTTCTGTTGTTAGTGGCATAATTACAATGGGTTTATCTTTGAAACCTGTTAGTTGAGGGGATGCAGTGATTTAATTTCTTTACCATCTTATTGAGTCCCTGTAAAATAAATTATTGTTGAAGCCTCATATCTGAAAGGAGCTTACTTACTGGACCTAAGAAACTTCACCATTATCATCTTTGTCTCAAGCTATGCCAGGCTGCTTAACAGGCTGAGGAAAGGAAGGGTAAAGGGACACCATCCCCCCAAGCCCTGCCTGCCCCCTTACCCCAATTTTTTTTGATACATGGAATGCTGGCACAGGTTCTGTTCAGTTCCTTGGCACAGCAGCCCTTTCCCAAATGTGCCAGATGGTTTTGCAAAGCATGCTGCTGCCCTTGCAGAGGGAGAGTCAGGATCCAGAGACTTGTTAGTCTGTATTCTGCACCTGTAGCTAGGGATATAAATGTTTCTCCCCCAGTGCCTTGGAGGAGTCACAAGCTGGTCAGAAAGGGAATTATTTTGAGAAAGGAGCTTCATTTCTAAATGTCCTTATAGGAGGTTCATCTGTGTGCATGTTGGCTTTTACAGTTTATGAATGGTGATTTATAGAGTCATAACTCAACATTAACCTCTAGCCATATTACCAGGTCAACTTAAGACAGCCTGTGAGAAAAGGCACACATTCTGCCCAGGTATTTGTGTTTGGACACTATCGCAATTGTTGGTTAGTGGCCTGTCTTTGTGATTAGGAAAAATCAGATTTATGCCCTTCTACTGTATACTTCTGGCTTAAGATGTTTATTTTTCTTAGAGAGAGGAATTCTCCTGCAAGAGGAATAAATGGTCTGCAAAGGGATGAGAAAGCAGCTGGAGGAGTGTTATTTCCTCCAGCTGGCCTGCTTGCTGGAGAACAGGAATGAGGTTTACTAATTCCAGTCTGACTCGCTCTTTGAAATGAGCAGATGAACCCGTGAGTTTAGCACATGGTGCAGGTAGCCTACCTAATGCTTGAAAACCTTTAGTCCCTTCAGATTCTGTTGAAGAACAGTTGAATTTCAGTCTTCCAAAACTGTAGCTGAATCCTAAATGACACCACACTTGAGGACCACAGTCTCAAGTGATTCAACTCTTTTACAGTCATTAGCTTTCTGGCATTTGTGTTGAAATGAAAAGTGTTATGTGTTACCAAGAACACGAGCCTGTTTATCTGCAAAGAAAACTGCACGTTTGGATATCCATCCAATCTACTTGAGAATTTTCATTGTCAAATAATACAATTATTTAGTACAGATTGTTCTTAATTCTGCCTTCTTGCACAGCTTTGTAACCTTCCAAGTTTTCATACAGGAGAAAATACATATTTAGTTTAGATTCTCATTTTGCCTTTTATGCCTTTCATTCTCTGCTCACAAAATCAGTTTGTGCTAGACAGCATCAGCTGTCTCCTAGGAATCTAAAACTCTTTCTCAGTGCTCAGTAGGAGATCAGCTGCAGACCAAGAATAACAGGAAATACATTATTCATGTGCTTCATTCCTTCTGAGCTGGCAGCTCTGGAATTCTGGGAGGTGTAAACCGTATTGAATTTTCCACATCTCAATGTAAATTGCAACACACTCTTATTAAACATTCTGGAAGTCCTGAAAATATTTCTGTTATTGGATCTTCCCCATTTTTTTTCACTACTCTCTCTCCTTCCTTCCCCCCTTTTTTTTTCTCTTCTAAATAGCTTATTTATGCAGTTCCGCAAAAAATTAAGTTGGTAACAGTTTATTCTACATAATATTTGCTTTATGATCTCCCCATTCCCGTCACTAGTAAAAAAAAAAGGCAAAAAAGTGAAGACCTGAGATGTACCTAGGACAATCCTTACAAAACTGCTGGGTAACTTTGGCCATGCCCAAGTGTACTTGGCCAGATCTGATCGTGATGGCCGTGAGACACAGCACTCTGTGCAGAAACATTGACTGGAGGAATGTGTATACAAAAATGTTTTGACTTGTAATATCCACATCTGTCATAAAAACAGAACAAAAGAAAACCTCCATAGTTGTCTGCAATATCGATTTCACTTGCTCAATTCAACCCAAGCTGCTTAGTCTTTTATAATAAACAGAGTAAACACTGGCAGCACAGGTACTTTCCTTGTGAAAGGCCAGTGAAGAGCCTGCATACAGCTTTAGGCACATTCAAGCCTTGTTTTACTTTTAAAAACAAGCAACAAGACAGTATTTCTAGCTGCTGCATATTCAGACTGAATATGCTACCCCATACACCTGTAATTACACGCCCTCTAACCCGATGGGTGGCGTGATTTGTTTGAGCACCTTGGTGAAGGGTCAGATTCTACTGTGGGAGAAGAGTTGAAGCAATTTCTGACATAATTCCAGCATGAGACATGAAATATACTTCAGGAAGAACGTTTTCTGTCAATGGTTGGATCAGTTTCTACAGTGGTGTAAGGAATGCATGTTTGGTTTTCAGGTTTTAATTAGAATTCCAGTGAACCTGGTGGACTTATTATGGAGTTCAACTCTACCTCTCACAAATTATACATTTGTAAAACAGGCAGCTGCTTTTCTGTGCTGTGCAAGAAGAAAAATATTTTACCTGCCACACACAGAGCGAGCTGCTTCTTGCCCTCTTTTTGGAGTATGTCAGTCAAAGAGTAGAGATGCTATGCAAGCCAGGTCTCTAGCCACTCCGTTCTTCAGTTATGCTTTTTGAGTTTCTAGAATGATGACAAGACTAATCTGACCTTTTAAATATAAGAGCATGTTTCTAGTTCTCTGGACTGTAGAATTAGTCCTTAAAATATAATTTTTTTTGTTGCCATTTTCTCTCTCGTTTTCTGCCCCCCCCCCCCGCTGCTTCTTCTCCTTTTACTTTGTCCTTGGCCTGATCTATGTCCTGTCTCTCTGCTGTGTTACACTTTCTTACAGCCTGTCTGTCTTTTACTAGCTGCCAGATATTATCTCCCTCTATATAGAGAGTGATTTGATGTATTTTACTTCAAAAGCAAGTGCTGTTTGATCAACACCATTGTGTTAATAAAAAAGCAGGGAAAAGACTCTTTCTTCCTAATCAACATGATGAATCCTAGCTACTGTCTGGCTTTTAAGCCATAGTAATAAAGCCATAGTGTTTAATGGCTATGTCCAAATTAGCAATACTGTGATGTTTCAAAATCTTTTTAGCTACTCCAGTAATATCTGCATGATACAACACAAGAACATCCATACACTGGTGTAGCTTATGCTATTAGTAAAATAGAGATATATATGTGACATCATTCTACATCTTTATTGATTTTCTATATTGGAGTAGTATTCTTTATTCATTAGAAATTAAGTAAAAGACAAATGTGTTTTTCACTACCTGTTGCAATAAAAAGATGAAATATTGTGTCATTATTAATGTATTCATTATAAGCATTTTTAATAATTTATGTCAATAATAATGGATAAAAATAAGTTTAGATAAAGCAACAGAAAATGCATCTTGATTCTACTGTATATAGACAAACAAATTTCAAGCATTGCAAAGGGTTCTGTAAGACTTCTTTTGGTAATGTTCTGTTGAAAGTGAATTCTGCGTTTGTGTGTTTTAGAATATGTACATCAGTGATAAGAACTGATACTTGTGCTCTAAGCCATATTTTAATAATGGTCTCAGTTAAATTATATTTACCAGTGGTTTTGATCTGAAGTACGATGGCTAAATACCCTTTCTCTCCCAGTGTATCTATGCTAATTTACTCTGCTTCTTCAGCTACAATGCTAAGCACCTTTTGTTGGTCTAAATTCCGTGTATTCCCAAGGGTAGTTGGGAAAGGGAACCCTTGGGGCTTTTTGCTTTTATTTAATACTTACAGCTATATACACACTCAAATATGTGTAGATGTCAATCTATATATTGTAGTTATCACAGAATCACAGAATGGTAAGGGTTGGAAAGGATCTCTGGAGATCATCTAGTCCAACACCCCTGCTAAAGCAGATTCACCTAGAGCATGTTACACAGGACTTCAAGGACCGTCCAGGCGGTCTTTGAATATCTCCATAGGAGACTCCACAACCCCCCTGGGCAGCCTGGTCCAGTGCTCTGTCACCCTCAAAGTAAAGAATTTTTCCTCGTATTCAACTGAAACCTCTTATGTTTCAGTTTGTACCCATTGCCCCTTGTCCTGTCGCTGGGCACCACTGCAAAGAGTCTGGCTCCGTCCTTGTGACATCCACCCTTAAGATATTTGTATGTGTTGATGAGATGCCCTCTCAGTCTTCTCTTCTTCAGGCTAAACAAGCCCAGCTTGCTCAGCCTTTCCTCATAGGGGAGATGCTCCTGTCCCTTTATCATCCCAGTTGCTCTCCTCTGGACTCTCTCTAGGAGTTCCTCATCTTTCTTGAACTGGGGAGCCCAGAACTGGACACAGTACTCCAGGTGGGGTCTCACCAAGGCAGAGTGGAGGGGGAGGATAACCTCCCTCGACCTGCTGGCCACACTCCTCTTAATACACCCCAGGATACCATTGGCCTTCTTGGCAACAAGGGCACACTGATGGCTCATGGTGAGCTTGTCATCCACCAGGACTCCCAGGTCCCTCTCAGCAGAGCTGCTACCTAGCAGGTCATCCCCCAGCCTGTACTGGTGCATGGGGTTCAACCTCCCCAAGTGCAGCACTCAACACTTGCCCTTGTTGAACTTCATCAGGTTCCCCTCTGCCCAACTCTCCAGCCTGTCCAGGTCCCGCTGAATGGAAGTGCAGCCTTCCAGTGTATCAGCCACTCCTCCCAGTCTTGTGTCATCAGCAAACTTGCTGAGGGTACACTCTGTCCCCTTGTCCAGGTCATTGATGAACAAGTTGAAGAAGACTGGGCAGAGTACTAATCCCTGGGGAACTCCACTAGCTACCGGCCTCCAACTGGACTCTGCCCCGCCGATGAGAACCCTCTGAGCCCTGTTGTTCAGCCAGTTCCCAATCCACCTCACTGTCCACTCATCTAACTCACACTTCTTGAGCTTCCTTATGAGGATGTTATGGGAGACAGTATCAAAAGCCTTGCTGAAGTCAAGATAGACAACAACCACTGCTCTTCCCTCATCTACCCAGCCGGTCATGCCATCATAGAAGGCTATCAGTTTGGTCAGGCATGATTTCCCCTTGGTGAATCCGTGCTGGGTACTCCTGATGATCTTCTTTTCCTCTACTTGCTTGGAGAGGACACCCAGAATGAGTTGTTCCATCACCTTTCCAGGGACAGATTGTGTATACTTTACATTACATATAATTTGAAAATCTTTTCAACTGCAGGATGATCAATTAGATGTATTTCAGGATTAGTACTTTGGATTAAGATCAACTCAATAGGAAAGAGGCCAGTATTTGTTTTATGAAGATGAAATTTCTACGGGGTAGTAAAATTTCAGTGTATAGTTTCTTCAGAAAAAGTCAGCTTCAGAAATAAACTCATTTCAAATTCAAAGGCAATAGCTGCCATCAGAGTAGTTTCTACTACAAAGGAGATCAGCAAAACATCAGAGATTAGTGTCATAGATTAGGAGGAGATCTCTGAAAAAAAATATAAACACTAAATAACAAAAGCTGCTTTCTTGAAAGCAATTTAAGCCAATCAGATATGGACACTCCTCCTCTTTCTTTGTGTTTAGGTTAGCATTGTACCTCCCTTCTTACCAGGATTACCTGACAGGAAAAAAAATCAAGTTTCTCAGTTCGATCCACTCATGTTTCACTGGGATAAAAAAGTAAATCTTGAAGAATATAATAATATGGGGAAAATGTTTTTTATGTTGATATGATAATATCATATCAGATAATGAAACGTTCCATTTCCACAGGAAATATTCCTATTCTAAAAGTTTTTCCATTCCTCCATTTGCCAAAAAATCCAAACTTCCTTATCTTCAATGAAATAGAAAATTAAAGAAACTTTGGTGCTATAACAGTGAAATGTTCCCTGAGCTTTTAATGCAATGTTTTCTTTCCCCTATGAAAAACATTGAAAAATACGTCCTTTTTTTCTGAAACGAAATGTTTTGTTCCATTTGACACTGAGCAGCAAACCACTTCATTTGTGTTGTGCTGTTATTGGTACATGTTGGTTCGCTTGCCTATTTTACCACAAATCTAAAGATATTTGACAAAAGTATACCCTAGTCCCAGCCTGCCAATACTGTGGAGGAAACCCACAAGTTGTCAGCATGCCCTAATTGAAGGTCAAGCCTGTAGGCATCTGAGCTACTGACAGATTCATGGCACACTGGTGCACACACCAAAAAAAAATCTTGATTTCAGCAAAGCGTTTTTATTTGGCTACAAAAGTGCAATTTCACTATATTCTTCTTCTCTTTGTCCTGTTTTAAAGTCTGGGGAATTTTTAAGAAACAGCATAGCTGAATATTGAGAGAAAATTCCTCTCTGTCTTGTAATTTTTTTCCTCTGTCTTTTTTTCTGACCTAATACATTAACACATTTAAGACCTCACAGGGCAGGAAATCCTCGGAATAAATTTTAATTCCACTGAAGTCAGTGAGAGTTTTTCCCTCACTGATTTTTATGGGACTGGGATTTTACACCTCCAGCACCTATGCAGAGCAAGAATCTGTTATCTTGTTGGAAGGCCAAGACAGGCATTTGCCGCCATCCTCCTCCTTCTCAAGCTTGCTTTGGTCCACAGGTTTTTTCTCTCACACAATCAGTGTTATGTAAAAGCCATATTATTTTAAACTTGATTTTGAGAATGTCATTCATACTGAGCATCAATGACTACATTTCCTTGGTTTCAGATATATCCTTCCATCTGGAAAATCATAATATATTCTTGGTTTACATTTTCTTATGAAAGGATGTCTTTCCCAGCTGCATGCTATTATCTCAGAATTTCTAGTTGCAGACCATTGCACCAAAACGAAAATGCTGACACCTACTGCTAGTTTTCAAGGCCAGTTTTTAGATAAAAATCAAAGAAAGAAGCATGAAACTATTTCATTCTATTTCATTTTGGAAAGTTCTTTTAAAGTTTCTACATGAAAACAGGTTTGATTATCAAAAAACCTTAGATTACTTGCACCAGAAGTTGTATGACCTAAGGGGTTTTTTTTTCCCTTCTGTATATGTCTTACTATGAGTGTTAAAATAATTTAGAGGAACAATCCCTATGGGGGATATATATAAAAAAATATTATTAAAAATGAAACTTGATTTTTTCTGTATTGATATAATTTTAAATTAACCCATTTTTCTTTCTCAAATGATTTTTCCTTTTTCTTTTGATTTTACAAATTTTTTCATAGAAAATATTTTAATATTTTTTCATTCACAGAAACTTTTTTTTTTATAAAACCACTATTGTTGATCAAAATGTTCCCCAACTTGCATCATCAGTTTAAAATGCATATCCTTAAAGATCTGCATCACTGAGCTCCACCTTTCTGAAATACCACCTCATTATATACTCTGTCAGGGAGTTCACACTGGAACAAAATTGATAAAACAGTATTTGGGGAATAATTACTTTTTTACTAGGCTGGTTTTTAAAAGTAAAAAAAGCCCTGGTTCTAGCCTTGGTTAACTATTTGGCTTTAAGTAATGGAAACTTTCCACATTACCCTTACTGTCCCATTTACAAATGACAAGAGAGCCAAGAGAATAATCAGAACCACAGGGCATCATCTGTAGTAAAAGCAAAATATTTCAATTGTAGTACAGAGATATTGATGTAGATTGTTGTTTATCAGGAAATCACATGAAGTTCACCCTTCCACAAAAGATTGCCTACAGGGCTCAAAATGTAAAGGATTTTCAGTAAATTGCAGCTGCCGTTGAGTGCTTTATTGACTCTTGCTTCTTATGTATCCGTGTAGAAGTTCTGTGGATTTGTGACATGCCAGTGTTGTTCTGAAAGAGGAAAGCATCAAACTTGCCCATAGATTTACAGAGGATGAAGGTGTTCAGTTCCCAGGATGAGACAGGCAACAGACAAAAGCAACATAGCAGTGCTATAAACTGAACTCAGCTGTTTCAAGCAGTTCCCTTTTATCCTTAAATGAACGGCTTCTCTAACAGAAAGTGATGGAGAGAATGAAAAGTGGCAGAGAGAATATGGATAAAAGACTTTGACTTAAGTTTGAAATGTACTTTGTTGTTTTCAATGAGACACATTTCCAATGTGTCTTATAAAAGAAAACCAAGCTGCAAATAAATAGACACCATAACAGTAGGGTGAGTGTGTGTGTACATGTTGGGGGAATCTTACAACAGGACATCTCAGGCTATTCCTAGCTGCAAAAAATTGTTTGTGGAGATAGACTTCATCAGTTACACATTCTCACTTAAGCAAGCTGTGCAGACAAGCTGGAACCATGTAAACCCAGAATTTCTCTCTTTAAATCTCTGCAATGTCATTGTTCTTGCTGCTGGTGGAGATCTTTATAGTCCTAAAGTACTTGCGGTATTGAGGACTCTCTTATCTAAGGCATATCTTGTCCAACATTCCACTGAAGTACTAACTAATCCTCTGGAAGAATCTTTCTTTGGTTTCTAAACTCTTGTAACTCTCCCCAGTATAGAAATAGATTACAAATCACGTTCAGAAACAGCAATTTAAGCCTTACAGTCAGAAAATTTTGTATACATCTCATTAGTTTAATTACAGCTGTCAGGGCCGGGGCACACAGGATGGACACAGGACCAAGAAGGAAAGGCAGTCAGGAAGGCAGAGGCAATATTACACTTGTTCAGCTGAAGATTAAAGTAAGCATGCACATCCTGCTTGAAAACCCACTGCAGTCATAAGTGTCTATCAAACGACTTGAGTAAGCTTTAACACTGCGGTGTGCTTCATTTGCTGGCAAGCGTCCAAGCTATATATTTACATATTCTGCAAAAATAGAGCTTATGCTGTCCTGTAGCACAATCTAGATAGGGAGGTTATTCTTGTTGCTTTAAAAAAAAACACTTGAAAGACTGAAAAGAAAATGGTCCTCAGCCATGTAAAATTTAAACTATTAAGTCCTGCAATAATAATTCAAGTAATTTTATTATGTGCATCAAGCTTTCTGATAGGCAATATTAGTGGAAATACCTTTCTCATCAAAACCACATTCAGTTATAGCAGAAGCAAGAGAAAAAAGAAAGTCTTGCATAAAATTGTCATTGGAGTTGGCGATTTTGTAGGAGCTCCTATTCTCTAGGAATGGGAGATATAATGACTAAATAAAATAAAACTAGTTGAGATGCCTGAAACAGAAAAGGTCCTTTTAGACTTTTATGACTTTAGACAATAATTGCCTCAGAAGTACTGCTAAAACAAGACATGCAGGCATAAAGACAGAACTTATCATAATAATCATGTTCTGTAAAGGACTATTTTAATGGAAGAAAAGTATAGCATGAGAGAGAAGAACATCCACTTTCAAAATCCATCAATGCTAAATTAGTCAAAAATATTAAAGCTAGAAGAAAATCCAGTAAGAAGTTATCTTTTTCTTAGTGCATAAAATGAGCTAACTTCAAGTCAAATACTTATTTATGATCTCTGCTGTATGTTTCTGTTATGATTTCTCTGTCTGCTCTTGGTCCAAGAATCCCAGAGACACCACCATACTCCAAAGGAGCACAGAATAATAGTAATAATTAAACAGAGCTTTCTAGTGTGTATGCCTGTCCATGACTGTGGAAGAAAAAAAAAAAAAGGCATTATTTATGGCTTTCAGGTTTTGTCTTAATTTTTTCATACTGCCTGACAAAAAGTGAATAAAGTTAGACACCCTAGAGAATGGAGACTGTGCTACAATGTATGTCACAAATGCTATTAGTTCTTGCTTTAGAAAGTAGAAATATTAGAAAATATTGAAGACACTTTAAGTACAGTTCTGACAATGAAAGAGAAAGGGTGGTGGCTGTCCTTGTGTGCGGAAGTTTCTCTTCCCTGACTCAGCCAATGCACATAAGTCACAATTTGATACGTATCTGCTGCTGGGTACCCATGCTGCTGACTTTAAAACCTGCTATAGGGATGGCTTGGAACAAAGTGGAGTTATTTATATTTGTTACCAGGCCTCTCTGGTATGTTATTTGTCATAGGCATTATTATACTTAGACAATGGTATACATTAGTTATGCAATACATTATATTTATTTTAAAAATTCAGGCAAATTGAATTAATCGTGTATACTCACACTACGTGTGTTCATTGTGCATTTAGCAAGGTGGTTTTTTGTTCTGTTTTGTTTTTTTCTATGCCTGTTTTGTTTTTTTCTATGCTAGGAAGAGATCTGAGCCCAGCTATTGCACACTGCAAATTCAGGCCTGCTTAATTAATCTGATTTTTTCCTCTATTTATGTGCATAAAACTGGAATAAAGTTCTTTCCAAAGAATTGTAAACAAAGTTTCTTATTTATGGTAACAATAAAAATTTCAGATGTATATCTTACTTCTAAAACTAAATATTTTATTTACGACATACTTTATGGTACTTCTGGCGTTTGCAATAGCAGTGGATACTACTGGCTTAGACGCACATTGGTACTTACTGCCTTTTGATGTGTGATGCGGGACTTGGGGAAAAAAAAAAAAAGTTGATCTATAAAGATTTTGGTGGAAACAAATTGCAAGTAGGTTGAGATAAGTTTTTTAATCATTTTGGGGAGCCCAGTCATTAGGCATAATCAAATAGAAAGAAAAAGAACAAATAAATTCAGTCATTAAAGTGACATTTGTTCATCTGCTGTAACTGGTTGTGCAAGTTCTAAATTTTAACCATATTATCTCTTTGAAGATAGCAGAAACTTTAACTTGACTTCAGGAGATGAATGATTGGGGGTCTAATTGTTCAGCGAATGCTATTTTATATTGAGTAGCAAATTCTCAGTCTAACAGGGTAGATAGAAAAGTATACACATTAAATTGCTCATGTAAAGCAATTCTATTTACATCCTAAATATGTAACTTCTATTTATATTTTGTTTAGCCTTTTAAAATCTAACACCTCTGTGTAATGTACAGTGCTGTGTAAATCAAGTGGTGATCTACACAGTATGCCATATTTTAGTGTTGTTTAAACATTATGTCCAAGATATATTATAGAAAAGGGTTGTGAGCAAAATATTCCTCAGTCCCTGCAGTTGTCTTTACACTTCAAAGAGCAGATGTTCAGCTTGTCTGATGAGCTGAGCAATATCACTGACTGCATTCACAGAAAAATAATCTTGAAAAAAAAACCCTAAACTTTATGATATATATTAGGTGCCGTATCAATTTTTCATTTACCTACTCACAATTTTTATTGCAAATTTTGTAATGCATGGTAAGTGCCAGCATAATACGTGCAATCATGCAGTGGGAATTGGTTTTTGTATTACTGTGAACTGCTGACTTCAATTCATTTCCCTTCCATCTGAAACTCCTTCTCTCAAAAAAGAAAAAAAAAAAAACAACCTTAGCATGGGGGATAAAATGGATGTGGTAAAACTGAGGTGTAGCGCTTACTTTTTATGTCTTCATGCAGAGCAGTGAGCAAGGAGTAATTTGCCCCACACCAGCAGTACCTCCAGCAGCCTGGGTGCATGGAATCATAGAATTGTTTAGGTTGGAAAATACCTTTAAAATCATCGAGTCCAACCATTAACCTAACACTGCCAGCCAACCACTAAACTCCTTTGAGTCACCCAGTGAGTCATAATTCTACTTCTGGTGCTCTTGAGTGGGTGGGAGGGACAAGAATTTCCCCTGGCCTGTACCAGCAGCAAATAGGATCCAAATTCTGACAGTAGAAGAAGGAGCAGAGTGGAATTTTTTGTTAATTCTCTGCTCTCTCTCCCCATCCACTCTCTAGGACTAGTCAGTGTTTCCTTCCTTCAAGTCCAGAGGCAAGGTTGGAATATTCTATATGGTATCAGTTCCTAACTATGTGGCTCAGCTTATTTGTCAAGCGATGAGCCAATAAATTGTAAAGGATAGCATTTTATTTCATCCCTCTTGATCAGGATTAATCATAATGGTAATAATTTGTGCTCTAGGTGTCACATCAAGCTGAAAGTAGGTAATATTGTGCATTGTTTATGTGGGGAAACTGAAGTATGAGCTTATGTGACTGCCAGTTGTTAAATGACTAAAAATGAAATGGCATGTTTCTGACAGGAATTTAATTAGGGTGCTGGATTCTCAAGACAGGTGCAAGTATTAATTCTTATGAAATCCAAACAATAGTTTAAGCCTAAACCACTACGAGGAAAAAAATGCATCAAGCCACATTTTTGGATGCAAAATGGGTAGAGATCTTTTGAGGGATGCAGGAATCAGAAGCCAGGAGTGTGTCTTTCCCAGAATTCAAGGGGAACCTCAAGTTGGCAGGGGTTTTAGAGAAAGTTTGCTATATTGTAGGAAGGATTGTACATTCTGATCACCACCATTTTTTCCACAAGAATATAATATAAAATAAAAAATAGCTGAAAACAATCTCCACAAATCAGATTTCAGGTTTTGAACATCATATTTCAAAAGATCAAATTTCAAATGTAGGAGCCATTATCTAACAGCCACTCTGAAAGTCATCTTTCTTGCCATTTCTTTAATGGTAATAGCAGCAGGACTTGAGAGAAGAGACCTTGTTAAAGGGAAGAAGGGGAAGTTGAAAAATGAATGCAGGAAAGAAATAAGAAAATCTAACAATGTTCTGTCTATGAAAAGGCAATATAGAATAGGAAAAGGACATGATAGACAATTGAAAAAAACTTCAGAAATATTGCAGGCACCTAAAACATTTTTTGTTTATAGGCCCATATAAAGAAAGTGATAAATAACACCTTACTTTATGAATAATTTGTGTCTTCATCTGTTTTTTTTTTTTTTTCAGGGACAGGAGGAGAGTGATAGAATTTGAACTTGTTTACATATATCGTGTTTATATTAATCTGTAATTTTCTTGTCTACTAGATTAAAGTATCTGATGTTTATACGGAGCCTTTTATTTATGGAAGGCTAAAAAGAAAATAAGTTGACTATTGAGGCACCTAATTAAATATTTTGCTATATTCTGACAGACAAAAGAACTGATGTGACAGCAATAAGCATGGTGCCACAGGCCTGTCAGAGTGTAGTGCTACACTTTTACACTTCATAGTATGTTTTTTCTGTTTATTGGAGTAAGAAGAATAATTAACTTCACGGTGTGTTACTTTTAGCTTGACAAGTGTGTCCTTTTAGGGAATAACATTTCGATATGTAATGCTTTTAGTGGTGTTAGCAAAGTCAGATTTTTTTGAAAACAAACTTATGATACATGTAAGATTAATGCTTGACAACATTGAGACTAATGATAATGTTACATATGAATGGTATAATTGTAAATTTACTCAATAAAGATCATTCAGAGTGGGTTGTAGATTATCTGAACTATGAATAGGACATACAAAGAGCTATGTAAATTGGATTTTGTAGCACAGACCAAATTTGAGACTAATAGTTTCAATGGTATAAGACCTCTATAACCATGATCAGTCTTATTTTTGCCAAGACAAAGAATGAGCATAATGGTCAGACTTTTCCCTTATGTTGATAATAGTATTACCCTTGGATCTCTTTATGTCTGTTCACAAGCATGCAGTATTTGCTGTAACAACTTTAATAACCATCATATGATTCAGAGATCTAATTCCAGATGTGCAGTAAGGTTTGTTTAACGTGAAACATCTACCATCATATAGCTTAATACCTCAGTTGGATGTTCCTTCTGGAAGTCCCCTGCATCAGCTAGTGGCTCTTTGGGCAGCAGTAGTAGCAGAAGGCTTCCGAGTTCAGCAGAACATTTTCTTTGACCACTTTCCAACAAAACCCACTCAATTTTTTGTTATGTTTCTAAGCAGAGAATGATGTTCTTCTGGTGAATAAGAAGAAATGATGAAAGTTAGCCCAAGTCCTGATGGCCTCAAGTGATATAATGCATAAATTCTCAAAACGTGAAGTTATCATGGACAATATTTTCCATGCTTTGAGTAGCTAAACCAGTTAAAAGCAAGTTCCAACTTTAGATGTGCAATAATGTGTGTTAGAGGAAAAATCCACTGTAGCACATTTGGGATAGCTTGAGATCTACATTTTCAATTCTTACCTAGTCCATTACTTCTAGTAGCAAACAAGTGATTATGAGCATTGAAACCCACAAGCTGAAATTCCTGTGTCATATTTTAAAAGCATGCTTAAACTTGCTTGATTCTCATCCTTTTCTTTACATCATCTATAAGTATTTTCTGGTTTTTTTTTTTCCCTGCAAAATGGAATCCGAGTCCTCTTACATTCACATTATACTGGTGAGAGGTGTGATGTGTCTACAGATTTTCTCCTCCTTTTTTTAGCTGTTTACAGAAATGCTCTGTTTTTTATTCAGTAGAATTTAAGAAACTTGTACGCGCTCCTACACCCTATCTTCAGCATGAAGATTCTTGTTACTTTGACCACAGTAACAGCTCAAAAATACAATTCTTTCTGTCTGCTAAACACACAAAAAAAGAATGAAAGGAATCATTCATTTCATTACTGTTTTTTCTTGAACTACTTCAATCTCCCTATATGTGCTTCATCAAATCCCATTCCCAAATTGCTAAACAGAGAGCCTTTCTGTATCTGTTCTTTCAGGCTGATCACTTGTTCTTTTGAATATTTTTGCTTGATTACATTATTCTTTCATCATGTAGTCTCTGCTTCCAGTGCTCTATTGATCTTATCTCTATGTGTCCCTGTTTCTTCCTTTATCTACACGTAAGTGTTGCACTATGCCTCATCACGTTTTCTTTGAATAGTTTTTAAGGTGTCTTCATTTTTCTTCCTTCATCCACCAGTTCTTCTATTTTTATCCAGGCATGTATCTGTTGCTACCCTCATATATGATCCTCTAATTGCATTGTTTCATCCTGTTTAGAGTGTAAACACCTCAGGTCAATGACCTATCAGTGCTATATCAGGTGCGTTTTTAGGTGCTGTGGTAGCAGTGAAGACGCAACAGTCACATTCTGTATGATATCAAGTGGTTCAGGACATATCAGTTTTATGATGATGAATGAGGATAGCAATTCTATGTTTCTTGGCATTACAGCAACTGTCAATATATGGAAAGAATAATTCCATATATAGACCTATAAACCAATACATAGACCAAATAGACCTATAAACCATAACTGTTGTGGTAACTGAGAAAACGTAAAAACTTAGCAGCTTTGGAATGGAGCCATTCATAAATACATACAAATGATCTATTCCTGCTCAGAAAAAAAAGCTATTTCACAGTGCTGTCAGTCAGATTAATATACCCCAAAAGCATAAAAATGTGACAAGCTGAGAGTTTTTGATTCTCCTCTTAGAAACTATTTCTGTAGTGTCCAAGACACCATTGAAGGCATAGATTTCAGTAACATTTCAGAAATCTGAAAGCTGAACTGAAAATATTCCTCTACTGAAATATTAGACCAAATTTGTTCTTAATGTTTCTATCATATGGGAAGAATATGAATATGGGTCTTTTTAAGTCAATGACATTACATACTCACTTGTGAGGATATAAGAATTTTGCCCAAGTGGAATCACATTAATTTATTGAAAGGTAGGTCTGAACCCTTTCTACAACTGCCTACAGTGAAGGCAAAGTTCATGGTGTTTTAACAATTAAAGGTTTGTTTCTATTTTCTATTCAGTGATGTAGATTAGGAGAATTGGAAGCATAGCAAGCTGTGAATGAGGTGGAAGGTCTGATGTGACTTTCATAATTCATGTAGATGGCATCAGGGGAAATGCTGAAAGAAAATTTCCCCTTATGTGTATGAGATTATTGTTTTGCACATATAAGGTCTATTTGTTTTTTCTGCTGCCTCAGGAGGGCTATGTCAGAATGTATAGAGCTACTCCATTTACACCACAGGCAGGACTGGAATTACCGGAGGTTCCCATCTTTGTGAAAGGCTCTTGAACAAATGAGCCTTCTGCAGACTGTAGAGATGTATATCAAAGGATCAAGATGTGTAACTTGGAGGTATTTAAAACGTGACAGGACAAAGCACTGAGAAACCTGATTTGCTTTGAAGAGAGGTTTGGCCTAAATAGTTTTTAGTGTTCCTTCAAACCTGTGATTCAACTAGATTTATTTTAAAAACAAAAGGCCCTTCTATCATCATATGCGTTCAGTTTAGGAGCTTCCAGCTAAACATGTCTACCAGTTGGTAATTCGTATTTACATTTTCACTTCAGGAAAAAGCTTCCATTTTTAAAAAATATTTTTCCCCCCAAAATAAAATACACACTTTCTGTGTCACCATACAAGTACTCAGTTGCAGACAGTCTGTAGTGTGTACAGGAAGGGTTTGAAAGGGAAGACGCTGAATGTACTTTGAACGATCAATTCACAGGGATGTGCTAGTAGAGTAGTTGGTTGGGAGCAGAAGCTGGTATCTACTGGTCAGAAACGAGGGTCAGAGATTAATGATGAAAACAAGAAAACAGCAGAGAGCTTCTCACAGTCACAGCAGTAAAAACAAATGTTTATTACCGGGGACAGGCAGAAAAGAAACTGGTAGTAGTTGACGTGAACTATGCAACTTTTTACTGGCTTTGACTTTTAGGTATAATGTTTGAGAGGATGTAGAAAGTGCCGCAGGTGGGGGTCCCATAATCGTTATCTCAGCTGAGATTTCTGTTTAGTAATGATGGCAGTTAATTTAGTAACATCTAGAGCCAGCATTGATGGGGAATAACAATCCAATTGTGTTTTAATTTGTCATGCTCTAGCTCTTCCCATTTTATTCAGTCAAAAGGAATTTTAAACATACATATATTTCTTAGTTCAACCATATCAGACTGCCTCTGGAAAACAAAAAAGTAGTGATGCTTCAGCAAATGAAGCTGTCCTAAATCAATTTTCTGTACATGTTCCCATTGAAAAGCTGCTATCACTAAGTAGAACATACTTTGCTGTGCTAGGTATGCTCTGGCTAACGTGTAATTTTTGCATTCTATGCAATGAATTTATGGTGTCATCATTTTGCTGTCTGTATTTTGGTGTGACAGTAACAGTAGAAGAGACCTCAGATTATAGCTACATGATGATTCATTTTATGGTTATGTTATCTTGATCCAGTTTTTCAGTCAAAAGACATGGCATAGACAACATAGGGAGAAAAAAATAATAATCATCAACAGCAGGAGGAAATATATTGAAGCTTTGAATGTTTTGTGCCTTTTTTTTTTAATGAAACTTCAGGAACGCTGGTATGGTAAGCAGATTGCTGTGATGAGAGAAAGTTAAACGCATTGCTATTTATCAAAAATTACAGATTATGAATATTCCGCACCCTTCTCCACAGTTAACCATGGACAGCCAACTGCCCTGCTTGACTGTGAGTTTGACTATATATCGGACTTTGACTGTGGGTTGGTTTCCTCTGAAATCACAACAGGGGAAGTAGTTCTCGTTTTCCTGAGATAATTCATTGCCAAAAGTGGGCTCCATTTGTGTGTTGTGGGTGTGCTGAGGCTGCTATTGTGTTTATTCAGTATGTGTGTAACTGTAGGAGTAGAGGAGATGGGATAAGACTCCTGTACAGAGGCTGCTGAACTCCATTCTGCTCCAGCTTACAGAAAGCACTTGGCAGTGGGCCTTGCTCCAGTGGCCAGAAAGCAGCCCTACTGTAAGTACTGTATTTAATGTGTAAATGAGTGTGAAGTTTTCTCATTGCTGTGGGGTTATTCAGGTCTGTTTGCTCTCAGGATGAGATTACGGTGATGTAATTTGTAAAGAAAATGCATTGCTGCTGTATTCAGCTTCTGAAGCTGAAGCTAGTGCAAAATATTTCCATTAATTCATTAATATCTGCAGTGAGAAAATATTAGATTGATGCTGTTTGACCTTCAGCTTTAATTGGTTTCTGGGTGGAACTCAAGATATTGATCATAACTTATAATTCAGTACGTTTTGGAGCCAGCATACCGCATGAATTTCCTCCCTGATTGCTGCATATTAGCCACAGCTGAGGTTTTCAAAGGCAATTGGCTGGAATTTCCATAGAATAAATGAAAGAAAGTGAGCCAGTTTCTGCATAGTATTTCTGCAGAAGAATTGAGGTTTGGAACATGTCTTTCAGTCCTGGGTCTGTATGAGTCATCATCAAGAATAACAGGCAACAGGAGGGGGATTTAGCAATTCCTTGGCCATCTTTGAAAAGGCATCATCCTCTTCATTTTGCTAAGATAGTTGACTGCAGCATACGCTGAGATGGATAATTTACATTAGGCTGTGATTTTAACTTATGGACAGGATCCCAGCAGACCTTCTCAGAGTTTTTTTTCCCTAATTTTTAGTGCTCTCTTCCCCTTAAAACATGTTATTAGTTAATTACATGTTAGCTTCAATAGACTTGTCACTGGTATAGCAAAGCAGCAGTGTGTAATCTGTTATTTTTCTGTTAATCTAGCAAGATTTCCACTATATTTCTGTTCAGTTACACCTATGCTGGTGTCTTGCTTTCTTTGTATGCTTTTAAAACTATGTCTTAAAATATTAAAAGTAATTACCTTTTTTAGTCAGAGAACCTAGCAATGCAAACATCTGGCATATATTTTTCTTTTTATGTATTGATTTTGAAGGCTTTTCCATATGTATTTGTTAGGCAGCTAGTCTTACAAATCATTAATATTTTAGGACTAATAATACTAATTTATAGAATGATCTGGGGACAAATCTCTCAATAAATAGGGCTCTGGAGTACAAACTTCATTCTTCATCTGTTTGCATGTTACACTATACCATGAAAGTCCAGAATGTGGCTCTCTGGGACAGTGGTGCCATTCACTGAAAATTGGTATTAAAGCAGACAAGTTAGGTTCATAAGAGCTAGGTTCATAATAATCCTGTTTCCACTATTCCTTGGCATAGTATCACCATCAACGAGCTGTCCCTGTACTGAAGATATTAACCAAAGGTCAAATCTTCCCAGCCGGTATTTGAATTTCTTTTACTGTTTCCTTTGCTTTGAAATACATATTCGTATGTTTTATGTGATATAATAACATTACCAGAGAGCTAATGTATCAAGAAAGCTAGCAGTTAGTCTACAACTAATTCTTTCTATTTAAAATATAGCTCTGAGAAACAAAAAATGGAAAATATTCTGAAGTATTTTTAAAATTTCATGTTAATGTTCTCCTATTGTTTTTGAAATTATGTAGTATTCTTTAAAGCCCCAAATGTGTCAGTTTATTTGTCTGGAAAGGAAGAGATATGCTTTTCCAGTAGATTAATGGGTATCAAGTGTGTTTTCCATCTTTTTTCTTTTCATATGTCAGGAAACTGTGGGTTATTTGTAATGATTTGTTTTTCATAAAGACTGCACATAATTATTTCTTTCTAATGTTCTGTGGATATTATGGTATACTTACATAAAATTGGAAACACTAAGGATAATGCATTGGCCAGAGGAAAATAAGGTACTAAATTAAATGAGGACTTGGTAATGAACTGGAAAATTAAGAATTTAGACTATAAATCATTCCTTTTGTTTTGACTCTGAATATATACACCTTTAGGGAAATCACAAAGACTGAAACAAGAGCCAAAAAAGAATTTAAAATATCCTTGTGTCACAGCTAATCAAAACAGCATTTTTTTTAATGTTACCATATTTTATTGAACATCTCCACAGAGATATTAGAAATACATCATTTTTTAACATTAAGGTTAGAATATATCTGGTAGATTCAAGCTTGACCTTCTGTTCTGTATTTAATCATATATGTAGGTAGTTATTTCCTTCACCAGAGTGTTCATTACAGTTTCAAAAGCTACGGCTGCCTTCGGAGGAAGGGACATGCAGTTTATTGTAGTTTTCTTATGGGTTGCGTATTTTCTTCTTTGTAGACTTATTTTGAATTTCTTGTGAACCTCCATATTCTACTGGTGGTTTTGAAAGCTTCAGAGAAGGTAGAAAGATAGAATCAGGCCTTTTGTCAAATCTTATGTATTTCCTAATGCTGAGAGCTAGAATTGTGGTTGTAATTACGTAACTGTCTATTCTGCAAAGGAATATTGGAAGTGTGTTAAACTACCAGTGCTGTGCGCATTAAGTACTATTCCATATTAAAGCTGCAGCATTTAGAGTTAATTCATTACTCTCAATTTTTCTTCCCTAATGATGTAACCTTTTAGAAGTAGCCTCTTTTCATGGCTTTTATACTTTAAAAAAAGTTTGCTTACAGAGAATTGGTTTTTCAACATGATCAGTAAAACTAAGACTAAACTACTCACGGATGATGTAATTTCCTCCTCTTTTCTCAACTGTTTTATCACACTTTAAAAGTTCCATGAGTAGACTAAAACACCGAACCAGGAAAAGTAAGTGTAAGCATCTCATGTTTAAGCTGGTACATGGTAGGAACTGTCCATGATGGAATTTCACAATATTATTGAGATCTAGAATGGGTCATTTTCTGCAGATAATTCCTTTAGAGGGGAACCTTCTTTTTGGCATGCAAAAGTGTTTACAAAACTAGGGGTCACATTATATTTCTGGTGTTAACATACATATACGAGAAGTGAGAGTCCTGGATTCAAATCTGGTTTTTACTAACTGAAGTAGGAACTGAAATGTGAATCTTTCCCCAGTTCATGTTTCAGTGCCAATTGACCAGTCTGTTACTCTCACGTATGGCCACTTGGCTACTCTGGGAAAATGTTTCTATTCTAGCTAAATATTGAAATACTTACTGTCAGAACAGGAGTGTCATCTTCCCCAGGTCACTGCCTGTGAAAGTGGAAAGCCTTGCTTTGGGAATAAAAGACTTTAACCTTATATATCTTGGGCTTTTATACCCAAGGCAAAAATAAAAATAAGTATTTAATCCTTTTGATTTATAATTCTGCATAATTCAAGATAAAATGCAGCTCATTCTGCCATCAGTTAAGAAAAATGTTGCCTTTGGAAAGTATTACCTGAAGGCAGGAGGTGAGATACTATTTTTAGGGAAAGCTTTTTCATTGTTTGTTTTAATGACAATCTCTACCTTGATTTTAAAAAGCAAAAACTGATGCGTGGATGTAAACTCTATCACCAAATAAATTGTATGAAACAGCTTTTGACATGTGGTGGGTTACTGGTTCGCTCAAAATCACATTGAAATTGGTCACAGATAATGGTAGGACAGTCTTTACATTAGTGACAGGACTAATCTGCAACAGGAAGGAACATTGCATATGGTGTGAAGGAGAATCTTGTCTAAAATTTCCATTTCCTCCTTTATTTCCATCTGTTTGTGAAATAAGGGTTTTTTTCTTGTTAAATGCCAAGCTTCTGAGAAAATCAGCAGGGATATATTTGCAACTCGCCCACTAATTGCCCCAATTATTTCTGAAAGGTAAGGAGTTTAGTGAAAGTTAGGAAGAGGGATGGGGAGTCAATTAAAAAAAAAAAAAAAAAAAAAAAAGTGGTATTGCTTTCTAATGCCTAGGCTTGTGGAGGAAGACTTGGTAAGGCTGTAGGAGAGAGATTGGATAGTAGTATTTATTTACCGTTGTATTTATTTTTTGTTGTATTGCTTTTAGTTTTCACATGCGCAAAGCATGACTCTTCCTTATTTAGGAAAGAAGAAATAAAGCATTTATCACAGCATTGACAAATAAAGATTGAAGCTGCTTTCCTGCTACATACATCCTCACCCCCAAACAAAAGACTTCACGCCTAAAAAGACAGAACTTTTCTGGATGGTTTAGGGGCTGACACTTCAGTAAAATCAGGAAAAATACATTCTAATAAAGAAAAGACCCCCCCACAACCAACCCCTGTTTTGCAGCTGGATGAAAAGAATAGGATTAGAAACCCAAACGGGGGTGGTGGTGGGGGGAAGGTTGGCCATGGACGAGGTGCTGGCTGGCTGGCTGTGAGTCTGCAGAAGAGTTAGTGCCATGGTGGGTCATAAACAGGAGCTAACAACGTCGTCCTGATAACTGTGATGGGGAGGGCAAAAGCACATCAGGTTGTGATGGATGAACTGGAAGAGCACGTGCAAGATAACAGCGTTTCACACTGCCCTTGGTGGTAAGGGAAGTCCAGAGGAGAGCACAGAGAAGGTTTGGAGAAACATGACCTGGGGAAAAGGAAGGGCTAAGTCATTGGGAGACAAAGGTTTCAGATACAACTAGAGTTTGTGTCTATGGTGGGTAGTCTGAGAGGGAGACTCTTACCCTGCAGCAAGGAAAGGCATATGGGAGAAACTGTTTAAAGGTTAAGTACTAGGCCAGACTGCATACGGAGCTTATTAAATCCTTGCTATTGGAGGTCTTTAATAACACATCTGAGAAGGAATTCATAAAATATGGTCAGTGTAGCCCTGATGCTGTGTGACCACATCCTGAGAGGTACCGGGCTAAGCTAACAGGTGGATTTGTCCATATAAGAAGGGGAGGTGCTGAGCAGGACCCTGGAGGTAAGTGGCCAGCAGTGTGTAACTGCCTGCAAGTACAGCTAGAAAAGGGAGGCAAACAGCAAACTAAGCTGTACTGGAGAGTTGTCTAACATAATTACTGTCGCTGATCCTGCCCTGGAACAATGGGATGAGTTGCGTTGGCTCTTGAGGGGCCTTTGAATCCTGTTTTAACCAGGACTCTGTGAGTAAAATTTTTATTTCACTCTGAATGCTGAAAAATTGTAAACCTATACAAAAGCAGAAGGGGAAACATACAGAAGAAATTAGGTATAACACAGTGAAAGGCTAGAATATGAGGTTATTGCTATTATTTTTTGTTTATTTAGAAACACTTCCATCTCCAGCTAGATTGGCCTGTGGCAATGTCTGCACTAAGATTATCACTTGTACAAACAGTTCTGCTTTATTCTTTTGCTAAGCTGTTATAGTGGGAGATAACAATATAGATAGCTTTTGTGTGGGAGAAGTCTCACTCTCAGAATTGAGTCTGGTTATTTACTTATCTTTCAGTCAGATAATGCTCCAAGAGTTGATACTTGTTTGCTAAAACAGTAATTTGAGTTGTCACCTTGCTTCTAACCTATTGGTTATTATTTCTAATATTTGGAATCATTTTCCACACATGAATTCTAACCAGAAAGATCTTTGTCACTACAAATATTCCTTAGCCTTAGATGACTCAGGAAAACATCAAAGACCTTTTAAGATTGGAAAATAACCAGAGAATTCAGGTTTCTTTTCTTCTTGCTGGAAGAAAGTAACAATATGAGGCCACATTTCAAAGGATATTACAAAGTCAGCATGTCCACCACCCTCAAATGATACATCAAATATTAAAACTAACTACTGAGTATTAGAGGAAAAAAGGAAAAAAAATAACACCCAAGACCACATTCTCTTAATCAGGTACATATAAAACACTACATTTGAGCTCCTGACTAATGATTCAGCTGTCAGAACTAAAAAATATCAGTACGGCTGGAATTTGGCATCATCTTTTACAGGTCAGCCATGGA
This sequence comes from Egretta garzetta, assembly GCF_000687185.1. Lineage (NCBI taxonomy): Eukaryota > Metazoa > Chordata > Aves > Pelecaniformes > Ardeidae > Egretta > Egretta garzetta. The sequence continues at coordinate 2,670,487 of NW_009259796.1, forward strand.
TTTATTCTACTCACTGCTGTGTTTTCATGTTGAACATGTTCTACTCACAAAATACAGGCAAGCTTTGGCTTTGAGAAGCCCCTCTGGAATTTATGCAAACACGGCTTTCAGTGGTTTATGGCTCATTTCACTGGGATGGCAAAAATCATCCTGCTGACCCAGAATAACTATTGAGAGATGCTCTAAGAAATGAAACATTTGAGGCTTGTGCTGATACAAGTTTACATGCTGGTAAAATTTTACATCCATTTGACATTATCAAAGCCATGTGCTTTTTCTAGCCTGACTCTCTGAATGTTGTGCCTTTTAAAAAATAAGTCTCAGTAATAACAATAACCAAAAAATAGAACTAAAATTTAGCAAAGTTATATGCAATGAAATGTCAGGAACATATTTATGTTACGGGTTTCTGAGGTCTCTGATTTTTGTCTTCTCTCTCCCATGTTTCCTGTTTACAAAAGTAGCTTTGGTTCATGCCTGGCAAACACAAAACCTTTCCGGCTGCCTCCCACTGAGCCTGCCAGCTGTATAGTCAGCCTCCAAGTAGGTCTTGCACCCTCACAGAAACATCTTTCCCAAAGAGAGTGTTTGACAAAGAATTGTGTAGCGTAGAGTTTACCAGTCCCTTAAGGTATGAGATATTCTAGTGTTTGCCAAGCCAGCCTGAAATTACTTTTTCCCCAAACACACTTTAATAATGAAGTAAAATCAAGTTCATTGTAATCAAATTCAAAGTAAACAAGTTCTCTTGTGCTTAGAAACAGGTGCTATGAAATGAAACAGCAATAGCTACCTGCTGCTTTGGCTTAGCTTCAAGATGTTTTCTTTGGACTGTGAACTGAACTACCAGGATGATCTGCTCAGGTGTCAGAAATGGGACTGATTCTCAGATAATTTGCCTTTTCAGGCATTCTCTTTCCATGTAAAAACTGCTGTTTGGAAGCAAAATCTTCCTCTATCTAGTCTCCATCCTCCCTGGGGATCTCAGTATCTGTTTCAACACCAAAGATCTGATTCACCAAGATTTTAGTTTATAGTTTTGAAATCTAATGAGTTACCAAAATGTATGCCTTGTACTTTAGTTGTCTGATAAACACACATTCTAACAAGCACATCTGAACTACAATTTAATCTGGCTCTATTAAACCAGATCATGAATATTCTTATTAGCATCCTGCGTTTCACCCAAGCTGGGGAGTGTAGTCTTCTTCCTCCCTTGCTTTTTGTTAATAGACAGAAAGAGAGGGAAAGCTCTAGCTTTAGTCTTTTTCCATTGCTTTGTTCCTGTGTTTTATTGTCTTTCTGTTCTGGGAATCTTTGAGAGGGGCAGGTAATTTCTTAATGAGAATGAATTGACTAGTGCTTTTATCTGGTTCAGTATATCAGGCAGATGTGAAGGAGAAAGGAGGGAGGGTATAGGACAAAAGTTTCAAATTCAAAGTCTCAAGTGCAAAAAATAAAAATTCTTCTACTGGAAGAAATAGAATAGCTTCATACATAGTAGCAGCACCAATTGGGTATGGGGAAATCATAGCCATATTTCCACAAGACAACTGTAATATTTTCATATACTACCAGAGTAATTTTTAACCACAGATATTTAAAACACAGTTGAACGTCAATTCAATGCTTACATGTCGTATGACAGAGTATTTACTACAGTGGCTGAATTCTCTGAAAGTGTGACCTTCATTCTCTTTCATACCTGCAAGGAATAAACTGTATTTATAAAAAACAAATATATCTGGGTACATGAGTGTTTAGATACATACATTTATGTGAGTATATACTTTCTGGTGTTTCTAGCACTGAATTCAGAACTTGTTGGCATAATGGGAAGGTCTAATGGAAAGCACTGTCACCTTCTTTGATGCAAGTTACAAAAGATTGTATGTAACTCATTGAAGGCAAGCAATCATCCACCTGTGGATGAGCCATATAAGCACATTTTTAAGTATACATTTCTCATGGGTGAAGAGCTGACAGACAGGAAAGCTTTGCAAATTTTAAAGATATAGGAAAAAGATTTGTGGGTTTATCTGTGGTATTGATATAGTGGTATAAGTTACAAGTAAATGTTATGCCAAAGCATAGAGCTACCTCTTCCTTTTCTGTCTGTCTTCATTCACCTTACAAGTAAGACTGTAACCTCCTATTCCTGGTTGTTCCCAGCTTTCAGTTAGGTGTTGTAATTGCAAACTAACATTTGCTTTTCTCCCACCACCCCCCTATATTTCCTCACTCGCTTTCTTTTAGTCTGAGTTCACCAGAGGTAACTACATATGGGGAGGCTGGACAAAGCAGCTTGAATATGTGTTGCAGCCACTAGCAGAGATTGGGAATTTGTACTATGAAAGATTAAATGCAGCTTGCTGGAAATAAACGTTAATTACTGTCATGATGGACACAGTAACATAGACTTAGTGTTTGCTTCAAACTTTAAAGTGATCAAGGATAGAAAAGTATCTGAGCTTTAAGGGACAGACTTGCCTGGGAATATGTTTGTCGTGGTTTAACCTGGATGGCAACTAAGCACCACGCAGCCGCTCGCTCACTCCCCCCCCTCCCTCAGTGGGATGGGGGAGAGAATCGGAGAAAAGAAAAAAAAGTAAGACCTGTGGGTTGAGATAGAGACAGTTTAATAAGAGAAAATAATAATAATAGTCATAATGAGAATGATAACAGAATATACAGAATATACAAAACGAATGATGCACCGTGCAATTGCCCACCACCCGCCGACCGATGCCCAGCCCATCCCGAGCCGCGATCACACAGCCCGAGCTGCGATCACTCTGCCCGCGACCAACCGACCGACTAACCCCCCCAAGCATGACGTTATATGGTATGGAATAGCTCTTTGGACAGTTTGGGTTAGCTGTCCTAGCTGTGCTGTACTCCCAGCTTGTTATGCACCTGGCCGAGCAGGAGCAGCTCAAAAAGTCCTTGAGTAGTCTGAGCACTACTTGGCAACAGCTGAAAACATCAGTGTGTTATCAACATTCTTCTGGTACTAAATCCAAAACACAGCACTATGCTAGCTACTATGAAGAAAATTAACTCTATCCCAGCCACAACCAGGACAGTATTTTATGTAAAAGAAGGGAAAAAGAGGAGAGGCTTCTGCCTTTTTAGCCACTGACTGAAAATCAGATAATAAAGTACTATATTCTAATGCTTTCCTATTTTATCTCTGAGTAGCAGTCACGGTTTTAGAAAAATCCACACTAAAAGCTGTTCAACAAACCTATTTTCTAGCAGTTCTTTACTAATGTTTTCAATTATATTGCATCCTCAGCTTTGGCTGGGCAAGAATGGAGAAAAAAGATGGATGGCAACCAATGGAAATGAAATGTGCTTTCTAATTACATAATGCTAGGAAAGAAAATGATTTCCTGTGTTGTGACTTTAAGTCTTCATTTCAGTTCCAATAAACCTTGTATAAAAATCCCCTTATTCTGAAAGAGATTTGTTATAGCAGTGTAGCAGAACAGTTTATTTTAAACAAATAAGATACAAAAACATATCAGAACTCTGAGAGCACAGGACATGATTCAACAAATCCCTAATTTTGTCAAGAAATGTATCTCTAGGGAGGACAAGCCCCTAAGGGCTCAAAAAAAAATTAAACAGTAGTCTCTTCTCCCTCGTGTCGACAGGAATACAGGCTTTCTGTCTTTGGTGTTTGTGTTTTTTCAGTACTTTCCCTGGAACACCTCAGTGCTTCATGGCCTCATGAACTTGCTGTGTGTAGAGACTGTCACTGCCATTCCACAGAACATTCTTTTTGCATTTAAAACAAGCTTGTCTTCAAGGAATAATTCCAGATGCCCCAAATAAATTTGTTAGTTTAGGTGCCTTGCTGTACTTTAAATGTCTGTCTATATTGTGTGAAAATAACCCCTGTAGAAATTTGACATCCTGAGAAGGTTTATACTTCACAGAACGTAGTAATTGGGGAGTCTTTGTGGGCGTTAAGACTTGATCTGGTAATGCAACTGAGGATCAAATATGTGAAGTAAAAGATCATTCATTAAGCATAGTTTTAGTGGGCTCCTGATTCTTAATCCACTTGTAGTTTTTTTATCTTCTAAAGGGTTTAGAACATTAAAAAACATATTAACATATTTTTTTGTACTTTCTTCTCCAGTGAATGGGTCCTACAGACTGAACCTTTACAATTTAGTCTTTTACCACTGAGGGAAACCCCAGTGTTTAGCCTGTGGCATTTTCCAAACTACACATTCTTATTTGATGCCCAAAGCTTTAGAAGAAAGTCCAGTGAAACTTCAGAGCTGATTCCATGTGCTACACCAACTTTGACAAATAATAATCAAGTTTCAGCAGATCACTGAAAGGTCTACCATGAACTCTTCATCTATGCCATGTTTCAAGTCACTTTCCTGAATCCACAATTAGCTTCTGGGCAACATCCTGCTGCAGAACTCAAGAAGACTCACAGCATCTAAAATATTAGGAAATAGCTTGTTTTAAAAGCCAAAATCTTATTGTAAGACTAGTATCAGAAATAGCTGCTTTCGTCTCCAAGTAACTTGGTGAGTGGAGGGCATGCAGAACATTCACAGCACTGATGTATGTAAGTAAGGAAATAGAACCCTTCTGCAAACCCTTCTGAAAAAAAGTGTTGAAGCCTGTTGAGAATTTAGGCTTGTGGTTTTCCCTGAATGGCGGATGCTTTTGAATAATGGGTCCAAAATGTTAATTAACATGCAAATTAATAATTGCAAGGCATTTTGATTCAGTGAGCCTGTCTAGATCCATGTCTAGCAAAAAACCTAGGGCAAAGGGGGAGATCAAGGTCAGTGGCTGAAGGAAGATATATGCAAGGTCAAACTTATTTCTTCTTAATTTATTTCTGTCATTCTAGACACTGAATTCCCTAGAGCTTGTTTATAAGTGCTATAAGGTTCTGTATTTTTATTTGTCAGTGCAGTGAGAGAAACTTTAGCTTTTTAAATAGCATCTCAATTGCAAAATTGTTTTCAAAAAACTTGGCTGCTCTTCTAACATCAGCAGTGGATAAAATCAGTGGTGGATAGAATCAGTAATATTTTACTTACCCCTTAAAAAAGATTCAACACTGTGAAAATGGTATTTTTAGTTTTCTGAGGCTGATTTATAGTAAAGGAAAGAAACATTTTACAGGATTTGAAGAAGTTTACCTAAAGGCAGTATTCTTCTAAATTTATAATCTTTTCAATAGTTAAGTACCACTACATACCTCTTCTCAACTTTTTTTTTCTAGTAGGAATTACTACCATCCAATTTTGTAGTGTTATATATGTGCCTATAATTAACTGTTCTTTTATATGAAGAATGTTTAAAACGTTATGAAAAACTGCTTTTGACAAGAAGTTAATTTTGTATTTCCAAACTACTATCACTGTGATCAGAGATTATTTTTGTTAAGGCTCTGTGCAAATCCCATGTATGCTTCCTTCTTAGAATACAACAAGCTTCACAGAAATCCTGCTATGCCACCCAGCATAGCCAACAGATTGGTTATATTCTTTTAACAAGTGTTATCTAGCAGGAAGTATTTGAAGGACTGGATATGTGTGTACAGGAGATCTAATACAAAAATGCCAAGAAAAAAAAGAGACATTTTGGTAGTCTATTGCAACTCTTTGCCATCACATTTTTACCACAAGCAATTTGTAAAAAAGCAGTTGAGTTTAAATACACTATCTATTTCAGAACATAAATTTTCAACACTGTGTGAATGGTTTTACAGCTTGGTAAGGAAAATATTTATTTTGAATATGAACTCTATTCTGTGTGAGCTGTAGTCTGAACAACTGTGAACATTTCAAAATGAATCCATTCCAAATTCGCTGTTACTTCTCTTTCCTCATTAAAGGCTTTAAGTCTTGCTTTAGAACCACACAGATATTTTGACAAGTTTAAAAAAAAGAAAGTCAGTGCATGAGAGAGAATATTTTTGTTCTTGTTAAAATTGTCTTGCTAAGTAAATATTGATCAGATGCTGCAAAACCCTGCGGCTGAATTCATTGCATTTGAGGAAGGAGGAGGAAAAAACTGCCTCAGGCTACTGTAACTTATAAAACTATGATGAGCAAAATAGGCATACACTGTACTTTCAGCTGGGATGCTGGTACAAAAAAAGAGGAGTTTTGAGCAAAGCCCTTTGAACCTATTAAATTCACTCTCCCTCTTGCAGGGTTATTGATTAGGCCCACTCCAACTACAGATGAAGTCTGCAGGGGAGGAAGCAGATCCTCAGTCTTCCTCTGCAGTTCCACTGACATTATTAGCTGTGGTAAGAGCCGTGGCTTCTCAGCAGCTGTGGGGGGAGAGCTGTGCTAGACCTGAGCACCTTGTTTTGTCTTCTCAGCTCTGCTCTCCCGCGTTTTAAAAATATCAAAAGCTTATCAAATCTCTTGCCATATCACATGGAGATTGGCCACATCAAATAGATAGTTTCCAGAAGAAGCTTTGAGCTATGCCAGGCTGGGATTGCTACCAGCAGCTTACAGAAAAGGGTGGCTAAGTGATTGTGCTCCCCAAAACAAGGCAGGGGATGCCTGTTTCCACAGAACCTGGTGAGGGGGGATGGCTCTGGGATCACTGGGACAGAGGGAAGAAGCAACCTTGTAATCCCCAGCTCATGGAGAGATTTGGGCTGTGGCTAACCTCCACGGCAGGAGCGGGGGTGACAGCCAGCCCAGATGGGCTGCCCACAGCAGGCCAACATCTGAACTGATCGGGAATAAAGAGAAAGAGTTGTGGCTGTGTGTGCGTGTAATGTTTCCTTATGGTAATCTCAAGAGATTTCTTGTGATACCATCAGACATGAGAAGCAGGAGAATTAGTCTCTAAAACAGTAACTGTTTACAGGCCCACTTGTTTATTCCCCATTCGTCTTAGTGTAAGCCCTTGTAATCACAATTGCCTGTATGCTGTGAAACTTAGCCCCAGATATGTTGTTATTTCTCTGTCCATTTAACTCTGCTTCCATGCTGCTTTTTCATGTTTCCGTGTGTAATTTTGGTCCCATAGCTTTTGTAGAGGACAGAATTTTCAGTTGCAAACTTTGTACTGCACACTGACATTTTGTCACTCAAGGTAAAGCACATATTCACTGTAGGTGGTCTCCAAATATCTTGGCAAGTTTTCAGGTTCATCAGCAAAGTCTGGGGTTCACATTTCTAAGGTAGGAGTATGTTGGCAATCATCACCATAGGCTTTGGAGAAATTTGGAACTGCTGAGTGCTAAAAGGAATATTTTCTTCATCTCTTCTAAATAGATGTGGTTCAATTCAGAAGCTGATTATATAAATTATAGTGCAAAACTAATCTACAGCTTAATATTGAGTTACAGACAAGCAAATCAGCTTTTCTTAAACACAACAGCATGAGTTGCAGACATCTGTTATGTCTACCAAGAAATTAATGTCTTTTTAATCTGTATTGGTATCTCTGTATCTTTTTCTTTTTTTATTCTTACTAATGCACTTTTTTCAAAATCAGGCATTCAGTTATGTGTTTGTTGAATGAACATGAAATGTTCAGAATCTGATTTATTTTTTTTTACCCCAATATTTTCTTGAACGTGCTAATGAAAGAAATGTATTACATTCCTACTGTACTTAAAGGATGGGTTTATTTCCAGTGTCCTGATCTGTTTTGGTTTTTAATTTGTTAATACTGACCAAGCTGAAACATGTTATTTGCTGGTTAGCTGTCTCTCTGTAACACAAATTGTATTAAAAGGGTTCAAAACTTCATTAGCAAAATCCTGCTTGTTTGCTCACTTCAAAAGACAGGCTTAACCACAATACAAATGGAAACAGAAAAGCACTTCAGCTGTACAAGTCTACATCGCAGAATAGTTATAACACCTGATGAGTAAACATATTTATATGTTTATATATACTGATGTCTGGGTAGGTAAACGCAATTCTCTATTGTCTCTATATCAACACATATATTTTTAAACACTTAGAATTTAACCTAGCACTCTCCAGTGGGTTTTTTGACTTCAAGTTTCTCCTAACACCAGCAACTAATATGGCAGCTGTAAAAAAGACAGGTCTGTTTCAGTCTTTGAAGTTGTTCTCTAGCTGGTTTAGCTTTTATAGTTTTAAAATTACA
>NW_009259796.1:2678686-2696751 GCF_000687185.1 Egretta garzetta
AATTTAGTGGCAACAGTAAGAGAAAGCCTATACTACATACAATTTGCAAGTATGCAAGTCCCCACATCCCCTGCCACGTCCCCAGGTCCTCTGCCTGCTCAGTTCTCCTGTGTGCCTCTGCACACTCCAAGGCAGCCCCAGGACCTTCAGGGACAAGTTACCCTAGAAAAAAGCTGTAAACAGCTCTACCCCATGGAAGGGATCTCGGCATGGGTTGATCCAATCATAGACCCACCACCGTGTGAGGATGGGCTGAGAGAGCTGGGTTTGTTCAGCCTTGAGCACAAGACGCTCAGAGGGAATCTCATCACCATCTACCAGTACCTGAGGGGTAGCTACAAGGAAGATGGAGACTCCCTTTCACAAGGAGTCCCATGGAGAAGACAAGGGGGAATGGACACAAGTTGCTCTTGGTGAGATTCCAACTAGACAGGAGAGGGAAATTTTTCCCCATGAGAACAGTCACCCCTTGGAATAATCTCCCCAGAGGAGGGGTTGACTCCGCCACATTGGACACTTTCAAGATGCAACTGGACAAGGTGCTGGGCCATCTTGTCTAGGCTGTGCTCTTGCCTAGAAAGGTTGGACCAGATGATCCCTGAGGTCCCTTCCAACCTGGGATTGATTCTGTGATTCATCACTGAATCATCCCTCTCATTATAGGGTAAGTATAAAAAAGATAATAGAATCATAGAATCATTTAGGTTGGAAAACATCTTTAAGATCATCAAGTCCAACTGTTAACCTAACCCTGCCATCCCACCACTAGACCATGTCCCTGAGCACCTCATCTACCCACCTTTTAAATACCTCCAGAGGTGGGGACTCAATACAGAAGCTGGGGTTTTTTTATGTACAAATAACTGATATTTATGGAAGTCTCTCAATTTTGTTCAGTCATGCCTTGAAAAAGAAGGTTTACTATGAAAATAGAAAATTGTCAGCTTCCAATCATAAGTTTTTGTGAGCTGTTCTTCTTTCCTTGCCACCTTCCTTTATAATTTCACTGTGCAGCCTTTGGAAATCAGCAGCAGTGGTCCAGCGCTGCCTCTCATCTCTGTGCTGCATTCAGCTACTGGCTGTGTTTTCTCTTTTTAACTAACCTGCTGTAAATTTTAAGGGAAGATGATCTGACTTTCCTATAACACATTCCAAGTTTGGGTGTATTTTCAAGATGTGTGGATTTTTCTCTTTTCTTTCTTCAGTTTTCTGAAATGCATATCATTATTACCCACTGTGTTCTGAGAGACAGAACTGGAGATAGACAACCTCCTTGGATTTGATAATGATTTTTCATTATATTTCATAGTTCTTTACTGACAATGACAATTCAATCCAGTAAACATCTACATGAAAAAAGGAACAAAACCACATGTTTTTCAAGGAATTCCGTCTGTCTGTAATCTTTATGTTAAACTAACTTTGTTTTATGAGAAGCATTCTTTCTGTTGGGTTCATGTGCTTCATAAATCCTATGATCAATATCTAATAAATAAATAATGACACAGAATCAGATTAGCTTCAAAGAAGGATTAGTACTAAGATTAGTACTAGGAATAATGTCTGCAGTAAATAATCAGTTGTAATTATAAAAAAAAAGAAACTGATCTAAAACTTGGAACTCGTGGAAATTAGAAAATCCTAGACATCAGATTTGTGATAATCTAAACATGAGACCTGAAAAATCCAGGGGAATCCAGAAATTGCATTTTCAAGAAAGATGTGGAACAAAAAGTGAGCAAACATTGGCTATCACACAAAATATTAATGATTTCTTCAGAAATTCCTCCAAGACAAAAACATTAACCCTATTTTGACAGTTCTACAAGCATTTCCCACATATTACAATTTTAGGGCTAATTTGAATTATAAAGTGGGTTTGAGCTGTCTTACTTTCCTCAGCCTGCTTCTGTGGAAGAAATGTGGGATCTTGTTTGGGAAAACAAACAGATTAGATATAGTCAAGGCACGTTTTTCCCTTTCGTAATTGCCAGAAATGAATAGATCCTTAAATATCAAATGTGTTCACAGGATATTTATAACTTTTCCAGTCAAGTTTTATATGCACTCTGACTAAAATCCTGAAAGTGATCATCTTTTGTCTCACTGCATTAGCTTCCTTCTCCTAAAGAAGTGTTTTGTGGGTGCCCTTGAACCAACAGGGAGTAACATCGCTCTTACTGACTGCACGGTACTAGTAGAGCTCCTTAAGTTCTTTATTTTAAACACCATTTATACAGCACTATATACAACTCATTTTCAGTTATTATCTGATATGTAACAGATACAGTAATCCTCAAGGCTGGCATCCATGCACATTTTTTATCACTTTGAGACTCAGCATATCAGTGTTTTCTGATTGCCTTATTTTTAAGCTAAATTCAGCAAGAAATGTTCCCTGAAGATCTAAATTGTTCAGAAAGGTATTGCTTTGTTATGACAACCAAGCATCCCTTCTCACCCACATGGTCCTATCTCATTTCACATTATTGCTTTTTTTGCCATTACTTCTTATATTTTAAATATATAGTAAAGTTTAATCTCTAGCATAAAAAGATCTTTATTTCTCTGCTTCCATTTCTTTACATTATGTGCATTGCACAGTCCAGCCTCTTTCTCCCATCTAAAAAAAAAAAAAAAAAAAAAAAAAAAAAAAAAGATTTTCTTGTAAAAATTACCCTCTCATGTAGAATAGCAGGGTTTGGTTCCTGGGTTAAAGAGTCACTTTCCTGGGAACATCACTTAGACTTATCTGCCCACCCAAGATTGCTTTCCCCAGCCCAGTGCTGCAGACACCATCGGGTTTGCTGACTCAAGGCCACGAGTGTCCTCATTACCTATCTTTTGGATTTTCAAGTTGGTTTGGACTCATAATTTGCAAACTGGGTTTGTAGCCACATGATTCAACGTTGTTTCTAAACTTCAGGGAAGATTTAATGCTCATTTATCACACTTGTGCTGGTTTTCAAAGCAACCATAGGTAGTTGAGAGCTGGCCAGTGTGATGACATCATTACAAATCTGCTGAGTTTCATAGCTTTAAATCACTGTAACTGAAAGAGAAATCTAAGGATTAATATTTTCCTTTCTTCAGAAAAAGATATCCTTAAGGCTATGCAGTGAACAGAACAAACTTGTCATTACTATGTACTGAGCCATGATATAGCAAGACTATCCTTAAGCTTTGAGAAATGGTTCTAGAAATGCATCACTAGATATTATATTAGAAAGCACACATTATAATATTCATTACAGTAGTAGAATGTGAACTCCATGTTATTGTAAAAGAAAATCCAATTTGCTGCCTACTGCCTTCAATTTGGTTTTGACAAGTACTCAATCTTTTGTTATATTTTGCTTTCTACATTTATCTTCTTGAGCATGTTCTGTAATGTCTGCTTAGGGCAAAACCAATAATCTTTTCATTTAATTTAGAGAAAAAGCTCATGTATTCTCTATGCTTACTAGGTACAACAATATGAAAACAAATCCCAGTTGCTAAAGATCCATTTGACAGTATGAAATAGATTCTGACTTTTTAATTTAGGCATAAAACTGCAGAGGACATATAAGGGATGCAGATTTACCGAGCTGTACCATTTATTTATGAGTGGTTGCAAGGGAGTGATCTGCAAAAGCCTGTATTATTTTACCAGTGATGGATGAACCTGAGAGGGTGTAAAAAAAGTTGTGTTTGACCCTTGCAGAACAACTCTGGAAAGCATCAAGCTTATTTGGCTTTGTTAAAAATCTGAGAATTTAGTTCATCTCAGTTTCGACAATGAGTATTTCCTCAAAGCGGAACATAGTTTTAATTAAATTGAAGTTTGCTACTTTGTAATTTGGCTCACTGCAAACCACGGGAGGGAGGAAGGAAAGGGAGAAATTCTATATGAATTCAACCAAATTCTGCTGAATTGTGCTTGAAGCAATACTGTATGATCAAAGGGAAACTCATCTTGCCAAAATTTGAATTGTTTTAGGTCTGAGGTTTGGTTTGCTTTATGTCCTTTCTAAATAATCACCTGAATTTTTCCAATAGCGTTTGTCTGGAAATGTCAAAAGAAAATGTTTTATCTTGCTCATGGTAATTTGAAGGGTGGTAAAAGTACATCTCTAGTTTTCTTACTAGTTTTTCCTCAGACAACGATGTGACTTTTCGGATAAGCTCTTCAATTTACCTAACCCATAAACACCTCCAGCGCTCTACTCCCAAATACATGTTCAGATTTTAGAAAATAAAGCTAGTAGAAATTTTTGCCCTACAGCTCATGGAATCGGGTCCATGCTGACCTAGAAAACCATTCTTTAGCCCAATCCCTCCACCTCCTTCCAGAAAATAAACAAATAAATGCATCATAAATTTTGCTCCTTACAGTGCTGTTAAACCTGATGTTTTATTCCTTCAAACAGCATGCTGCAGCATCTTTCTTGTCCCCTCATTTATAACAGGGAATAGCTGAAGGGAGCCCAAGTTAGATCATTATTTTTTCCTGGGATAAGCATCAGGCTGAATCCTAGGAGCTATATCATATCCTTATGCATTAGGGATTGCTTCCGATGATGGCTGAATAATTCCAATTATTCCTTATCTTCTCAAACTTGAAGGAGGCAACAAAGCCTCAAGCAAAAACAACCACAGCCATATGGTTTGTGGAGCTGTTTTTGTAGAATCAAATACTGCCAGAGCCAATTTGGTACTTCTCAGACCACTGAGTTTACATTTTCTGTCGGTAAAGTATATCTTTACAGTTTAGTAGTGTTTTGTTCCATAGCCAGAAATTTATTTTATTCTTCAAAACTCAATACTGTAGTCCATAGCTTGGTAAAATTCTCATTGACTTCAAATATAATTTGTCTAAGCTGGCCTGTAGGATTTGACCATCTGGGAGCTAGTCTGCAAGATATCAGACTTCTGATTTACTTGATATAAACATCCAATCTGTTTTATGCACTTATGAACAATTTAATTTTTCTCACCAAGGCATTCAGTCACTATAGAGATAGGTGTGATTTCAGAAACTGGTGTCACATACGTTCTGGAGCTCTGCTCTCAATCAATATATTTGTGACCAATTGCAAGTATTTCTGCATGACCTGAAGATGCCGCAAAGGTTGAAATTTAGCCAGGAAGTACAGAATTGTGATACCGTAAATCCCAACAACTTGCTGTGTTACTCCAGAGTTTCCCAGGACTCTCTTTTGCAAAAGAGTTTCTTCAGACTCTTAGCATTTATTGGTGTGTCCAAAGCTGCCTCAGTTCTGACAAAGCTGAACATCTTGTGACTGAAGCCTGATTTGGATTATCCAGAAAAAATTATCTAGGTTTTCTGTCATTTAAATCCCTGAAAGTCTCAAAATTTAGGAGGCCTTTTAGAGCATGTTTGCAGAATTAGGTACTGTATCCCCACTGAAAATATTGATAAGACCAGTCACTAATCTGGGGCCAGAAGCCCCCAAACACTCAGTGTTGCCTTACTACCCTTTTCCCTTCATGCACATCCTTTCAAGAAAGCTTCCTTGGATGTGCTGGCATGGGTGACTCTCTCACCTGATCCCAATGATACTGATGCCTCTCTGTGAAAAGGAGTCAAGAATAAGGATGCTGGAACAAGGCATGCCACATCAGTGCCTCTACAGAGGTACCGACTGAGGAAGGCATTTGGTCTGAAGAGAGCATTAAAGTCTAGACTTCTGCACCTTCTGAAATTATTGTAATATTAAGATACTCTAAAAGAGCATGATTTCTTCTGGTGCTTGATGTTTTTAAGTTTGCCGCTCCACTTTGAAGTCTAAATTATTTCAGTTTCCTAGAAATTATTCAATATATTTTTTTTGCATAAAGCTCTTAATCCTTACCCAATCTGGAAATGCACAAGAACTTCAAAATGCATTCCTTGGTGATTTAATCTGGTATGTCTTCATTCTGCATCAGCCTGTTAACAGTCCTCCTCTCATCTGTTGACTTCCATCTCTCTTTGCTGTAAGCTTTTTGCCACAGAGAGCCTCTCACAGTAATCAATAAGTTTCATATACAGCAATTGTGCTGGATAATTAAATAACAACTCTATTTCAAATCAATTTAAATCCATCTGACTTTCACAACCGACAGTTGCTACAATGTAAAACCAGTGAATAAAACCCTTTTGAATACTTAAATCAATCCCATCTTTGTTTCATCTTAATCTTCAGAAAGCAATTCCTGCAAATGTCAATACTGCCCTAATAGATTAGGTGATGATATCTCTGTATATGTTAGCTTCAGAGATACACTTGTATCAGATCAATTAAATGACTGTAATTGTTGCTTTTCTACACATCACAGATAGAAGCAATTTTCTGGCATGGTGCTTGAGATAAGGCATGTGTTTATTGCAGTGGTTAAGTATTATTATCGACATAACTGGATTTCTCCTGTTTATTGTGTATTGCAGATATACAGCAGCTACTACAGATTTATCAGGTAACAGCTAATACTGTTGTATGACTATACAGAATGGATATTTTTGTATGATTGGGGAGGTGATTTTGTTATAGTTTTGTTTTCTGTAGGAACAGGGCCCAGTTTGGACCCATGCTGTACAAATGCACAGGCAGAGGTAATCCTTTCCACTTAATCAAAGGCAGCGAGTGGAAAGAAATAATATAACAACAGGTTACAGAGCAAATCACTGGCAAAGCATCTCTACTGAGTCGCGTCTGAGTAGCCCTATGCAATAGTGCATCTGCAATATACAAAATTTCTTTGTATTTTTTTTTATGTCTGAGAGTCTGCTGCTATCAGTCTATGAACATCAAGTATATGTTTTAGTTCACATATTCACAAGGAGGTTTGAGATAGAGTGACGGCTAACGCATGTTCCTGATCAGTGTTTGTTTAGCTACCTCCAGTCATCTGCAATCCTGAACATAAAAGTAACTGTCACAAAATTATCAGTCTTTGTATGTCGCTGATGATAGCAATCATCTTACCCATCCCAACAGGTTTTGTATTAGTAATAAAGAAAGAAAGAACAGGAATTAGCAGGTGCCTTTGCTGTATGTAGCCAGCTACTTGTCTGGCTCCAAGGGCTCGGATGATTTGCAGCCATTGAACAATAACAATGCAAATTACTAAAATTAGTAGAAAATACATAGTATTTGTACCTTGTTCAAAAACTGCAGCTGGCAGAGACAGTTAATTAGTCTGGGTTTTACCCACAAAGCACTAGTTATGCCCTCAACTGGAACAATTATCTTGGATTGTAATATGCTTTTAATAAGACTCAGAATTCTTAAATCTAAAATTTAATTTCCAGATAGAATCATAATTTGCCTGTGCTTTTAGTGAGAATTGAAAACGGTCATAATTTACACTGTTTCTGAGGCAAAATTATAGTTATGGTAGGGATTTGAACAACAGCTATCTAAAGGCTTATTCAGAACGTCTGGTGGGCTGAGCAGTGCGCTCAGCTCGAACGGCTCCCACTGAGTTTGCCGTGTGGGGGGGATGGGACTGTATGAGAAATAATTGACAAACCAAGATTCACTGATGATACAGCAGTGTCCAGATAAATGAATCTGAGCATGATTAACCCAGGTCATATTGGCACAAGAGCCAACTGTATAAAAGCAGAGGAAACCAAGAAGATAATGAAAGGTAATTTGGCTGTGTGGTATGTTTAATACAAATGGAGACATATAAAATCGGAAAAAAAGGCAGATGACTCTCATAGGCTATCCAAAATCTTTAGCATTAAAATCAGCCAGGCTAAAGTGCTGAGTGCACTGAGATTTACCAGGGTTAAAGAAATGAAGAGATTCTACAAACACATTAGGTGAAAAAGAGAAAAATAAAATGAGTCAGACTATCAATTAATGGGAGAGAAAAACAGTAGATGCCAGGGAGGAAGCATTTAAAGCCCTCCTCCTCCTCCTCCTCCTCCTTTGCAAAAAGATTAACAGTGACCAGATACTTATGAGTCTAGTAAGGCTTTAAGAAACAACCAAAACAGATTTATCAAGAACTAATACAGATTCGATTTTCTTCTTTGATGGAATGCTTAGGTTTTAAGGAGAAGCAGCCAATGTGCTGTACCGGAAATTTGGATAAAGCGTAGTATCTTGTTCACTGACATGTTCATAGGCAATTGATGGAAATACAGGCTGAAGAAAATGCTCTTAAGGTGTAGCGGGACAGTCAATTTGGGAAACTGTAATTGAACAGCAATTGCCTATAGGTCTTCCAAGTTTCTGGAAGGGTCTTTGCATTTTAACGTATTTCCCCTTTTCCTTTCTTCCCTTCTCTTTTTCTTCTCCTTTTTCTTTTGACAGTGAATGGAATAAGATTATTGTGGCTTGGGAATTATTTTATTTAGCTTTATTTTCATTTCAGTGAGCAAAATTTTCCTAAGGTTGGAGATGCTCAGTACAGTGACTGAAGATGTACGGAAAGATCATGTGGTTTTTGTTCAATATCAAGGGAGACAAAAACTATTAAATTTATTACTCTCCTACTTAAAAATATGATGTAAAGACTTTTGTTTGGTTTTTTTCCTACACAGTTCTAACAAGCAGACTAGAGGTGGCCAGATCAGTGGGGAAAGTAAGTTGACATTGATTTGTTCCTTCAACAAAATTGACTGAAGGGAAGCTGATGCACAGCTAAGAGAAGCAGGAGGGCTCCTACTAATCTACATCTCACTCAGAAAATAAGTTTTCATGAAGAAACTTTCCCATTGCATGCATTGTGTTAGCATGCCTATGGCCAAAAGTAAGCTTTTCATTTATTTATTTTTGAGCTTCTCATCTCTGTGATTAATAATTTGTCAAAAGGCTTGAATTCTAGACTCAGAATGCTAAATATTAGTAATTAGAACTCTGCAAAATAATATTATAAACAGAATATCCAATGAGCTTTCAGATATGCTCTAAAATACAAAGGCTTGTTGAAGGAGGAGGGAACAAAATGATGTAGGACAGAGGAAAAGGGAAATGCCTGTGCCTGGAGGCTGAGCCCTGACAGACATGTGGGGTCTGCTTCTGGCCTTTTCCTCACCAGACTCACACCCTTCTCAGAAGCACGTGGGGAAGGCATGTTGTTTGGGGTATATAAACTGCATCTTTGGAGATGAGAAGCCCCGGTCCAGGACAGAAAGAGAGGGAAGGGAGGCTGGGAGTTGGAAAACAAATGGGAAAAGCGAAATCTGGGGTTATGTACCAAAGCTGGTGTGTTTGCCACTTCCAGCTCCAACCTGGTCAGTGAATCTGCATGCTCGCTCACAGCGAAGGAATGGAAGAAACATATTTTTAAAAAATATATGGCATAGCATATTATTTGGAGAATAAGTTTATAAAGCTTTTGTGGGACTGCAAGGAAGTTTTAACTCAGTAGGAAGTTCAAAAAATTAAGTTGCGTTTCAGTCTAGGCAAAGGATAGAATTAGTTGTACAGAAGAAATGGCCTATCTCACTCTCAGTTAAAATTACAGGAGGTTCACTCTGTGTCATGATTCACAGCTGGGGTGATCTGCTCTCCAAAGTCAACAAACCTTACAATAGTGCGTTATGATTCAAACTTACAGTCTCTCCTGTGGCCAGTGAAGGAGCACTGCTAGGAGATCTAGAAAAGTCCAGTTTGGATTTTTTGAACGTTCTTCAAATCATCCTAATAAATCATAATCATAATAATCCATTCATTTCAGTATAACATGGCTATCAGCAAGATCAAGCCCTTTTTTCTCTTACTGGAGTGGAGTGATAATTGTTAGAACTTGACCTCTTGTGGTATATAAGCCAGCAATCATAAATAGCAATTGGAGACCATCACCATAAACCTTCTTGGCAATGCAGTAAACTGCTGAGATGGAAACCTAAGAGTAGATAATATTTCAAAGGTGAACAGTTGATAGTCTCTAAATTGGTGCTGTTGGCCTGTTACTTTTACGTTTCGGGACTTTTGTATACAAGAAAGTACAAAAGTTGTGGTTTTACTGTTACATCACAAATTTAGAAAAATCGGTGGGGATAAGATGGAAGTGCTTTTTCCTGAAGCCAACTTATGTCTTAGTAACTGAAAATTCTGAGGAAATGCACTCATTATTATCACTTACGTTAGTATTGTGAAAGCTGGTATGAGTTCTCTCACTAAAATGGGATTGATGGTTTTTCAGTTGTCCATTAGACTCATGAGTTTTGAATGAAAATAATAAATTCTCTAAATAGGTTTTAATTACCTTTTAAAATGCTAATTTAGGAATAATTACAGTCTACCAAGAGTTTTAGAACCAATATTAGCATCCACTGATATTTAGGGGTTCTATAAATCAGTATTTTTCAAACTTTTTATTTACCAAGCAGTTGTAAATCTTTCCAAGGAAAAAAAAAAACACACACACAACAGAGCCAGTGTTACTGCAATGGTTTTCATTTATAACTGAAAATTAGGCTAAGCTTTGGATAATCATTCTTGCTTTTACTTTCATTTATTTAGGTTGGTCATTTGTTTGTGCACATAGGAACAAATGCAGCTGGTTTATTCCCTCTTTTTTTTTTTTTTTTAAATATGTGGTTATTTTTTCACAGTCACCTTCTAATCTCCTACAGTTCCCATGACCACAGGACATGACAAAAAGAAACACTGCTAACATGTTAGCTCCTACATCTGCTGCTTCTCTACTTTAGATGTGAACTCTCAGCCCAGTTGTACACCAGTTAAGCAAAAAAACCCAGTAGCTATTATATTAAGATGGAAGAGATAACTGATATGACAGAGCCTTTTTTGGACTTAGCTAAATAATAATTTCAGCTACTCATGCCTATATAGCCTTTTTTCTCTATCCTGTTGGTGAGGTATTCAGTGGGGTTTTTTTTACTTGTTTTATTTTTAAATGAAAGAATTCACAGCTGATGCTTGGTGTCTCAGTCAGTACTTTACTTTTCTGAATAATTGCCAGATTCAGGTTAGATTTGGACATTTTACTGAACTCCCTTGGCTGCAGAAAAGAGGGGTGCTGGTTCAGATCCATGCAGTGAATACCTTTTGTTTGTGCTTCTCCAGAGAGCTAAAACATGTCTTTCCCTGGTTTTTGCAGAAGATCCCGCAGTGTTGATTATCCTCCCAGACTCTGGGAAGGCAGCTGCAATGTGCCAGCATACTGTGAATTTCAAAGATGGCATGGAGTGCCCTCCCTCCTGCTGAGAGACTCGCATAAAAAAAACTTGACCTCAGTAAAATTACCCAGCAGGCCTTGGTGAAAATGAACAGAGTAGACCAATTGTTAACATGATGATGTCAAGTGTATCATTCTATAATCAATGTAGCTACTATTGCTGCCATCAAGGGTAGCAAGAAGGCAACTTGGGAGAAAAAACTGCTTTTCCATCTACTTCAGCCTTTCTCCCTACACTAGAAAACTAAATCAAACAAACAACGGTTAACGATAACCTTGCAGTGTAACATAACTGAAAATGCTGATGTTTCTTTAAAAGGTTTGATTCTTGCTGAAGAGTGCAAGAAGCAAAAATATTCCAGCTAAGGAATTCCACAGCTTGCTTATTGAACAAACCATTATTAGTGAGTTACGCTAATTGTCATTGTTAGTATTTTAGGACCTGTAATACATTAATTAACAAGCATTTCTAATTCTAGTCACTACTGGAGAATGAAATAGGAAAACAGGTAACTACCCTGCCTGCTCCACTGTTTTTAGGATATGCACAAGCGTCTTGTCAATTCTACCCTAGAAACTGTAATGCAGAAAAAGGTAAATTCTCACCCTTTAAAGAAGTATCTTAGTTCCATGCTGATAATTACTGTCTTCTCTGTGTATTTTCGTTGTCCTTATTAGTGTTTGCTACCCTGGATTTTTACTTAGAAACATTGTGCAGTGCTTTGGAGCCCATGCTGGGGTAGCTCTATACTGCCAGGGAACACCGCCGTGCTGCAGTGCTCCTTTCATGCACAGGAAATGGGGTGAGTTTTGTGTGGCTGTATGTGTGCATCTCTGCATTTATCAGGTTGTCTGTGTATTTTGTATACCTCTGCTGTCATGCACAGGAGGATTTCTGGATATCCAGCATTCTGGATGAAGGTGTGGCCACTGCTGTGAAGAGGCGTTGGACATCCTGAAATAAAAAATGAATGTGTGCAATGCCAATCCCAAGTGTTTCAGGTTTCATGGCAAAAAAAAAAAATGAAGCAATATTGTGGAAGGAAGAAAAATATATAGTAACCCCAGCCCACAAATCTCTCTTTCCTTCTATTCTAATTTGCTGACTCAGCACTCCTCCCAGCACCAAAGAACTGGGTTCTGCTCCTGATCCATCTGGAAATTGATGGTTTTCTACTATTTCTACAGCTCAGATTGCCTCATTCTACTTTCCTTACACCTTTGTAAGAGCTAAAATTGATTTTATATGTATGAAGCATTATAAGATTTTTTAATATGCAGTATTACAAAAAGACATAAATTCTTTTCTCTGAACTTTAATAATATTCTTCACGTTAATATTTTCATATGCATGCACTGGGTAATACCTCTATCTGAGGCGCAGCAGCAGGGCTTTTGCAATATCAGTATGAGTGAATGCTGCCTTTACCAGTAAATGGCAGAGATTAGAAAGTTACTGGAAAGAAATGACGGAAGTTTAGAGACTGACTTCCAACAAAATTTGAAAATGGAAGTTCTTAATAGATCATTCTGTATTTAAATGCAAACACCTTTGCATGTACATTTGTGTAGTCACACGCATATATGCTTAAGGATATGCTCTAAGTTTTCTGAGAAATGCAATTTTGTTTCCTCTGTGTGAGTTTGGATGGCCTGTTTACATAACAAAGAAAGGTGTTTCAAGAGTGATGGGCATTTTAAGAGGCAAGAAATATTTTTTTGCAACCACTGATACAGCCTACAGCATACTGCTTAAGTAAAACAAGTAGCACTAGTTTAGAGTGCTCACTAGTGCTCAGTTGTCATTCCTCTGGAGGCTTTTTCCACGTGTATCTGCGTGTCCACAATTCTTGAACCTGTTTCTCAATTTCCATTGTATGGAACAGAGGGGAAGACGCCTCAATATCTTCAGTTAATTTCAGTGGCATTAAAAGAGCTGGTCAGTTAGAGGACAGCAGCTCTATCAGTGCCTTCTGAGGCACTTCTTGAGATCAGTTCTTACTAGATATCAGAAAGAGAAACACTTTA
This sequence comes from Egretta garzetta, assembly GCF_000687185.1. Taxonomy (NCBI): domain Eukaryota; kingdom Metazoa; phylum Chordata; class Aves; order Pelecaniformes; family Ardeidae; genus Egretta; species Egretta garzetta. The sequence continues at coordinate 2,691,863 of NW_009259796.1, forward strand.
AAAATGCTCTAACTGTAGGAGAAACCTCAGTCAGAGGTAGCACCAAAAGCAGTTAACCATGGAACACATCTGAAAGAAACCAGGCTGTGAAAGGGACGTCCTTAAATTTATTTTGGGTGTTGGGATCTTCCAATTCTGCTTGTGTCTTCACTGAAATCAGTTTAGTTTCCATGCAAGGTCACAGAAGGCCAGATATGCACTTGTTTACTGTCTTTGCAAAACTGCCTATTTCAAATGTACGCAAAACATTGATTTTCATATCTTTGTTTTTCCCCCGTGGCAAATTATTGTAAGGAAGTGCTCAAAAAGAACAAGCAAGGAGGTGAGGTATACATTATGTTACAGTTTAAAAGTAGAGAGGCATGCACGGTCAATTATGGGTAGAATTTACTATAAGGTCAGTAGCAGGCAAAAATGTTCTTAATGCTCAATTATGTTTTAAGTTATATATAACTTTCTTGCAGCATTGTGTGAATAGTTATATATTCTCTTGGAAGAAAGAAGAGCAGTAAAACTGAGAATAGCAAAACTGATATGTGGTCATGTTATTTGTAGGAGTTGCTTGTTATACATCCAGTTTTAGACATCTGGTGTGCAAGTTGTAAATATTTGTTTGAAGATCACCCCTTCAAAGTGATTTTGGTGGGCAATAGGTGCTTAAATGACTTTATTAATTTCAACCTAAGCAGCTACTTGGCAGCTACTGCAGAGCTGATTTGACCAGTGTTTGTATATATATATATGTGTCCACCAGATAATCACTGATTTTAGTTGAAATTATAAGTCCTGGTAATGATGCTTAAAAAGCATTTGCACCCAGCTCATTCTTGGCTACTTGGATTGCTTATGGAGTATCATTGAAGCTTTCTTCAAAAGGAAGTAAATGTGACTGAACACATACAGCAGATTTGTTGCGATAGTCAGGGCTGCCTCCAATATTTTTTTCATGGTAGACTTCCTGGCAAGGGAGAGGGACAATCATACATCTGGATGTGGTGCAGATAGAAAAGTATCTACTGAACTGCTTAGTAAAATGCCTGTTGAGTTGAGTTCTTCCAAAAGTAATATATGCTGAGATTTCCATAACTAACCTGCCAAATCATTATAAATATATCTTGAATTTCATGAATTTCAATAAAGGGAAATGCAAAGTCCTGCATTCATATCATCAGAGAATGAGTAGGGATTGTTTTCTCTGGAAGATTAGTATAAGGAAGGCTTGTAGTTACTTTTGAATCTTTAAAGCCTGATTTAGCCTTGAAAATAATCTGTATTTGAAATATGGTGTTATATCAGGCTACTGACTATTCCGCTTTCCTTGAGTTATCTTTCAACTTTTAAAGCTGCTATCCTATTCCCATCTCATCTGACTGAAATGCCTTCAACGTCATTTTGGTTCATTTCTACCTCCTAGCAAAGGATTCGATGTTCATGCCAAGTGTATTTTATATTCATAACCTTACTCAGCTTTAGGGTGTTTCACCTATTATCACACTCTTTTCATCCAGTGGGGCTGCATCGTTTTGTTCTCATTGAGAATTTTGAACTTCAGTTGTGTCTGAGTTCCAGGAGATCATGTAGAGATGGATGGTCATTTGAGCTGCTGCTCTCCTGGCTTTGCCCCAGGCCGAGCAGGGCTCACTACAATCCCAGGGATACTGAAAAAAGGGCTCAGGTGGTTTTCAGGCTGATATCTCCAAATCCTTAAGTGACTTTTAAGAACTATGAAAGGTAACTTTAAAAACTACTAGAAAGAGTTAACTCTGCTTATTAGAGGATCTCAGTTTCATAGGAAAATTTTTTATAATTGGTGAACTGAGAAAAGGGTTGAAATTCTTACCGGGTACACTGAATAAAAGACTTTGAATCATATCTAGGTATAACAAGCTTAATTGTCATCAGCTTGTGCTTTACATAAGCAATTTCACTCTTGTTTGTGACTGAATTACATATTGGTAGATGAATAAATTATTTTCTTAGGTGGTTAGGAATAAACACTGATTTTATCAATAAATTCTCAGCAGTTGAATCTTATTCATCAAAAGCACCATCATTTTGAGAAGGTTGAACCAAAGAACTCATTTTAACTCTGAATAATCCAGTATAATTAGTCCTCTCATATATTCAAGTTTTACAAAAGACTGGAGATTTTTGCATATGATTAATAGTGTAGTCATGGAAAAAATTCTCAGCTACCCCTTGAAATGTCATTTCCTCTTTTTTTACATGCGTCAAGACTATATTAAGGGTCAGATTTATGCAATTCAAACTTTTTTGCTGCATTTTAGTTCCTTTTAATCTCCAAAATAAAACACGTGAAGACAGTTGCCTAATTGAATTCTGTCTGAAATGTCACTAAGCTAATTATAGTTCATTACAAAGTGAGATTCTCTCTAGCATTTAAGACTAAAATGTTGTGACATCAAAATACAGTGCATTGCAAATATTTGTATGTGAAGACAGTCTTTGTAAAATCAAGTCACCTTGATAGATTTTAAAATTAGTTTTAATTTCGTATATATAGAGTAACCTAATAAGAAGTTGCTATCTCAGGCACAGTTTCATATGGATAAGGTTGACTTAACACCTGTAATAAACTCCATAGGTGAGCAACATAGCTCAGTCTTTTTTTTTTTCAGAAGACCTGAAGACTAGTCTACAAATTTCCATTCTTCAGGGTGTTTTCATATTGCTTAGCCATTGGTTTTGACTGTTTTTACAGGTCCTTGAAATTTTTCAGTGCTAAAAGGAAATAATTTTTTATTTTGATCACAGGAAGAATAAATATTATAATTAATGGTACGAAGAAGAGCTAAGAGTAAGAAATGTTTAAAATGTTTAAACATTTAAAAATGTTTTAAAGTGTTTCATGTCATGTTGACATTTAAAAATAATTAGGAAATTAAATAGAAAAAATAGCTTTAACAAAAATGTTTTCATGAAGATAACTTTTCATTTTAAAACTGTTAAGATTTATCAAGTAGATATTTTCAGAATTTTTAAGTGTATTTAAGTGAATTTAGATTTTTGAAATGTTTTGTTGCTGCTGAACTTGCATTTCTCATTTAAAGAAACATCGACTAAATTTTTTCACTTCAACCTACTGTTGAATAGCTATAGATATAGATGTATTGGAAACATAAAATTGAAAAGAATTGTTTTGAAGACAAAAAAAAAGATGTCAGCTAGTATAGATATGTTTTTATTACTATCTTGAGTGGGTGATTTAGATCACTTAAAGAAGCACTGTTAAAGGTATTAGCAAAAGCATTTTTAATACGCTGTTGTAGAAATGCGTCTTAACAAAGTTCAGTGGCAAGGTTCACTCTATTACTGTACAGCACAATCATTCGAACAGTGATTCAAAACTACCAAGGCACAAATCAAAGTTACCATATTACAAGGTTACATGTGATGTCAGTCGCTTTCCAAAGATCTGCTGTTGGTAAAAGGTCTCTCTGCCTCAAGGAGCAACCTTGAGAGGCATCCCAGCTCGAGGGGAGATCACCACCGTGCAGCCAACCGCTTAGCAGGGAGAGCTCCAAGGCACCTCACTTAGGCTAGCATATTTATGGAATAAAGTGGTTGGCTTGTAGTCGAATTACATGCAATGGAAAACTTATTCACGAGACTCCTTGTATCTACAACTTTCTTTGTTCCTCGATAAATAAGTCTTGGAAAAGCCACCCACTATCCATGTGTTAATCGCATGATGGGTGTTCCAAGCTCATATGCACTGATGGTCACTGTGCCACTCTGCTCCTTTGCAGGTTTTCAGAGAACAGATGGAAACTAGAGGAGTTCTTGGCCTTAGGTCTTTACCTCCTTTGGAGGCTGGACCAACCTACTGCTAGTTTGGTTAAGGGGCCGAGCGCATCTGTCACGACTACTCAAGTGAAAAGTTGCTTATATTTTATTTCCTAAAGAGCGTTAGAAGTACTTGTAAATGCAGTCACACAATCGCACATTGTTTATGTTATAATGGCAAGATATCTTTTTTTTTTAGTTTGTTTTTTTTTTTTTTTAAGTAAAATCTGTCAAATGAATATCCAGTAACATTTCAGCTGCAGGATACATTTACAGCACTGAAACTGGGTATTGTAAATCACTAGGAAGTATTTTGCATTGACCAAAATTTTTTGATCCAATAACAAAATACAAATCCACTTATTGCAGAATATTTATTGAATTTTCATTGCCTTTTGCTGAATTACATCTGGAATAAATAAGAATATAGTATCATTCTGAAATCATCCCAGAGCAATTTCCATGTATTTTAAGCAACATGTTTGTTATGGGCTCTTGCAAAAGGACTTTTTTTGTTAATTGCGTTTATTTTTTTTTTTAAATTTAAGAAAGCTTTAAAATGGCTTAAAAACTATGATTTTTTTTCTATAAAATCAATGTGTTGTTATAGTGTTTCCATAGCTAAGGATAATATGTTGATTCATATTAAGTCTCTTGTCTCCTCTGTTAAATGCAGATACATGTGTAAAAGGCTATACTCCCATTGCTAATTCTAGATTTTTATTTATATGCTGGGAAAAAAGCATATATTTCCATATTTCAACATAATCATCAGTGATCTGGTAAATGGAGTGAGCAGTGATGTGAGAGCATTTACTGTTGTTAGTTATTTATGGTAGAAAGGACAAGAATAATTACAGGAGGATTTTGTAAGACTGAGTGACTGTGCAGTAAAATGGAAGGTGAAATTCTGTGTAGATAAATGTAAAGTGACACAGAAGAAGAAAACAGTTTGAGCTCCACATACAAAATTATGATGTCTGGGATTATTAATCGTCAAGAGCAAGACATTGGGATTGTTACAGATAATGCTGGGGAAAAGTGTCAGCTCAGTGTTTGGTGAGTGTCCAGAACAAATCACC
>NW_009259796.1:2696778-2703052 GCF_000687185.1 Egretta garzetta
TACGTCCCTGTATTGCTCATCCACACTGAATGTCATGTGCTTTTCTGATGTCTCACCTATCTCAGAAGGGATGCATTGGCATTTAAAAGCTTTAAAGGAAGGAAATAAAGATGATGGTACGGCTTGCATATATGAGATGGCTAAGTGGGCTGGCACTTTTTGTTGGAAAGGAGACAGTTTAGAGGGACATCTTAGGTACATTTATACTTAGTGTATAAAATTTTACTCTGTAAATACAAATATATTTAATGTGACATTTGAAACTCCTTCTTTTTCTTGTCCTTTATTGTGACAGTTTATGTTTTCTTTATGGAAGCATACAGTTAAGGGAGAGGTAGTTAACTGTGATCTAACTTGAGGACTTCATGTGGTGTAGATTCTTCTTTACAGAAGTCAATAGTAAAACTCCCAGTGGGATTAGAGATTGGAATATATAAATATGCTTCTATGTCATATGGAAATTCATTTAAAATATAGGATTAAATCCTGTTCACCACAGTCAGGCAACATTAGCGTTTGCTTCAGAGGGACTGCTCATTTGAATAAGAACATTATCCATAATCAGCCAGTGCTTTCAAAGCTTGGACCAATGCCAAGCTAAAAGTTCTCCATTCTTATCTCTTGGAGCCAAAGGAGTGCATGAAAAGAGAGAAAAAAATGACAATAGAGATTCTTATCAGCTATTTTAATCAAGTAAGCACTTATCACTCCACTTCATTGGAAAAGAGGAGGAAAGCCTCACTTTTTTGAATCTTCTGACCTTGTAAATTAGACAGGCTGGCCTGTTGTATGACAGGCTCAGACGATAACCTTCTCTTTTCCTTTTCTGAGTGAAAGGACACATGTTTCTGCAAAGGGAAAAGCAGAGAGGCAATCAAGGCTGTATTTACTTTAAGAAAGGGCATAGTGGTGGGAAGTGCACTGCCTCGTCTGAGAGAGAAGGAGCTTCTGTTACTCCATTTTACTAGTTCTGTAGTTCAATGTCTAATATGGAAAAGTGTTTGTAGTACCCGTGAGAGAACACTGTGGTCGTTCAAGTGACATAGTAGGGAGACCAGAACAGGCCTCCTTTTATCCTCAGAGTACATACAAAAGGGATTGGAAGCAGAACCTTTTCCAGTCTTTTCTGACCCTTTTCCAATTTCCTCTTCCTTGACTCCCTGAGAGGTTTTCTCCTTTTGCATAGAGAAAAAGTGCATGTAAAAATGCATTCAAAATAAGCTTTATAAATGTATTATGCAGGAGTCTAATATAGCTATGTCAGTAGGAACGCTTTAGGTTTTAAAGAAAAAATTAACGTGGAAGTTAGAAATGGTGATAAAAATTTGCCCAGGGCGGGGGGTGGGGTGGGGGGGAGAGGCACTGCTGGTGGCCATAGGTGCTGTAGCACCCTGATGTGCATGCGTGTCTGTCTCCATGCTTCCAGTACCTAAACCTATATTTTCTGGGTATTTGGGAGAGAATAGTTTATAGACAATTGTAAGGAGAAATTTTCAAATAAACCCTTTTTCTTTGTCCTTTAAGCTACACAGCAATATCAAACTACATTTTGACCTTCTCTACCTGCGTTCATTTTGTTTTACTCTTCTGTGTAATTGAGGTGATAACCTCAGCCCTAAATACCCCATGCATTTCCATCGTTTCAACTTCCTCTTGCTTTTTCCATATCTCAGTTACAGAAGGGTTGTGTGGCAGATCGTAATTTTAATTCCATGGTGCTCTGAATGACCTCAGAGCTAGGATAGCTGTGCAACTTTATAGCATTTTCCTTGCTGCAAATAAATACTGCATGGAAGGCTCCCTCCATGATTCAACTTTACAGAAATACAAACGTTTAGATCACAGAGTATTTTGCAAGGATTTAGTGAACTACTTGGCAGTTTTGCTCCTGGGAAGCACGAGTGAAGGGGGCAAGAAAGGACTTCTGTACCAGGTGAAAAGATTGAAGAAATACTGGAAAGCAAAAGAGACTGGGAATCTTGCCGCTGTTGATACAACAGAAAAAAAAATAATGGTCTCAAATACTGCTTGAGCTACCAGAATATTTGCTTAAAATATTCTCTAGAGAAACAAGTAATTTGTAACACCTACAGCTGATCCAAGATGAAGTAGGTATATTTTCTACTCTTTTGCACTAAAAATTTCCTCCCTGACCTAATCCCAAAGTAATTTCTTTTAACAGATTCATCGCTTTTGGTCCTTGGAGTCTACTGTAATCATTGAGTCTGTCTTTCAATATATTACAGGCATATATATACTTTTGGTATCAATGTTACAGCACCTACCTAGAAATTAAGAATTAAAATTTTCAAGTTGTGAAAAGTCTATTCCTTTTGATAAAATATTCTAAAAATTATTAACCCTTCCAGTTAAAAACATGTACCATTTTCTAGATAGAACTTCAGCCTCTAGACTTTTTCTCTCCATTTTTATATACCTTTTCAGATCTCTCCCTCTGAAAAATTAACCAGATTACCATGAAAATAGATTATGATAATTGGATTTCTTTTAAGTTCCCTATGTTGTGTCACCCTCTCTCGTTACCACCCCACCCCCCCGGCCCAGATAATCAAGAATTTTGGGAAATGGGTATTTAGACTAAAGACTAAAGTTAGATGAACTTCGTTGGTCCAACTTCCAGAATACTTTAACAGAAAATAAGGCCAAAATAGACATACAATTGCAGAGGAAATCTGAAAACTATCACCACAAATCAATTTGCTGGAAAAAGACTTTCCTGTTTGCACTTATATCCATTTTTAAAATGGCAGCCAAAATAAAGGAATGCATTGATTTTATTGGCTTCAAACAAAAATGGAGAGGTTTATTTTCATCATGTCATAATGGATTCATGTTGTTCCAGTTTGTATTTAGGAAAAGACGGCTACATGGCATTAGACATTGTGCTTGTTTAGTTGAATGGAAGTATTACTGACCATCTGAGAACAGCTTGAAATGCAACCCAGGTTGCAGCTGGAACACTAAGCTTGAAACAGTTAAGCTAGAATTGTATTTACAGAATTAAAGCATTTGAGAGGAAACAAGTAATTATTATTTTATGGTGTTTTCTTGACTCCCAGTTCTACTTCTCACATTGTTTTTTAAATTTCTGTGGAATTCTTACCCCAGAAGCCTCTTGAATGCAGACTTTCAAAAGCACTGCATATTATTAATCTTGGAATTGCTTTCAAGTTGTTTTTAAAAAAAATAGTCCTTCCTACCCACAACTTAATGGGAAAGAACAATGCACATGTATTAATTCTGTCTCTCAGAACAAGTTTTAGGAATTGACTTGTGAAAACCTGTAACATTTTCTTTATTTTAAACACTATTTCTTTCAGGCGAAGTCAATTTGTATTTTTTAGCCTGAAAAGTTCTTTCCATGGCTGAATGAGAAAACAGTTCCAGAGAAATTAGATATAAGTCATTGTTTCACACCAGAGTAGTTCTCTCTCTCTTTGTCCTTGCTAATGCTGAGTCTTTGGTTCTATTTTTTTTTCTTTTCCTTCCAGTGTCTCTCAAGGTTTTTCAATTACTTTGACGTTAAAACTTCAGTTAATTCCGGGAAAAGCATGGAAATGTGTTGCTACAAATGTTATCACTGGGTAAACAAGTGGCCTTTCTGTTACCACTTACTGACAGCTTGTGTGACAATATTTTCTATTCATATTTCCTAGAAAAATTGCTTCTCAAAACACTTTTTCTTGAAAAATGTTTTAAGCTTAATGCATCCACTTGGGTGTTTTTGGCCTCTGTCCTTGGAGCAATTCCATTCTGAGCATCTCCTACATCCTGCTTAGTTTAGAAGCCAGTTGATGAAATTTCCTGGAATTTTATCACTTCAAGTGCTTCAGCTGGTAGTTTTCAAAGACATGGCCTTTAATTTTCTTTTTGGATTCTTAGAAAATTGACTCAGACTTTTGTGGATCAGTCTGTTAGCCACAACTGACTTGTGGATATCAGCCCTCGTTATATGAAATTTCATATAGCAAGAGCTTGCTATTTTAAATTCAGTTTATAAAAATTATATGATTTAATTCTTTTCTGTCTTTTTTTCGCAGCCAATATTTTCCAAGCTGATGTCATCCCTATGTAGACTGTTTGAAGTCTTCCTGAGACAAAGGGACATTTTAGAAAGAAAGATGTCACAGGTGAGTAGGTGGTAGAACACCAGTGCCTTAAACTTTGATGAAAGTGGGGAGATAAGCTGGAGATATTTCCTGAATTTTAAGTTTAATTAACTCTAGTTTAGTTGTCACCAAGTAGTTGAGCATATAATAGATAAGCACTTATATCTTTGTAGGGATGCACTCACTACCTCTGTCTCTTTAATACAGACACACACACACACACTCTCTCATGCATAAATATTCCTCTAACACATACAGAAACAAAGCCAAGATCTCAAAGACGACTGTTAATGGGGAAGCAGAGAAGGAAGATAGCAGAATACTTGCTCAGTTTTTAGTCCAAAAGGGACTGATGGAGTCACTGTTACCAGATCAAGAAAAGTTTTGTCCCTTTTTACAGAGGAAAACTGAGATAACTGACACATCTAACTACAGACCAGATCAGCCACCCTTGGCTCATTCTTGTTAGTGAAATCATCCCATTGCACTTATTTAAAAATCACTTTTTCGCTTGGCTGAAATCGTGGGTGGGGGCAGGGAGAAACACATTTTCTGGAATCATACATTTGCTTGCTCAAGTTATGTACACTTGCAAAAACCTTTGGATACCTAATACTTTTCTCCTTGTTGGATCACTGTCAATTTGAGAAGTTTCCTGTATTCCACATAAATTTATTTTCAATTACTCATTTAAAACATTTTCAGGGATCATTTTATGTGATCACCAAATGTCTGGTCTCCAGAAGGTTTATAAATCTCTGTGAGGTTCTCAGTCTTTTCGGAGGTATAATTGCAGATGAGACCATCTGTTCCCTTTTCATTTCCATCTTCCGTGTTTATCTACCTTTCTTATGTTTGACAGTATATGGATGGCAGAGGGGCTCAGCAATTGGTGAAAAGAAGGTAGTGCTTGATGTTGTTAAGTCTGAAGAAAATAGAGCAAATTTTGAAACTTGAAAAATACCTTGTAATAAGTGTGAATGACTTCAAATTCAGAGTTTGTGAACAAAGATGGTGAAAAACAACAAACCCAGTTTAAGTCACAGAGATAAATTCCTTTATAATTTTTGGTAAGGGTAATATGTGTTTTTTCAAAACAACTAAATATTATCGATCACTGCTGGACATCAGGAGTAACACCATTGCTGCATTTGTAAAACATTAGAGAATGAGAAGAATTCTCAACAGAGCTCTTTGAAAATTTCAAAAGCCTGGAAAATGTCTTCCTAACGTCTTGGAGGAGGCATGCCACAATGTTTGTGCAAAGAACAAACTAGGTAGAACCCTTACATATATCAGTGCATAAAGTTGTTAAATTGGTTCGTACGTTTTAAGTTCAGAATAAGAGGGGTGGTGGTTTTTTAAAAGCTCTTCAACAAAATTCCCAGCTCTGATGAAAAAAATTACTAAGAGTCAACTTCACCTTCAGAGGACTGATCTGGCATGGGTTGAATGTTCTTTGGTGCATTTTTGTTCAATTGTCAGCAATGGGAGGGTCTCACTGGTCATACTGAGGATTTAACTGCCCCTGCGTGCTCATTGTGCGCTGCCTTCGGGGTGGCGATGCTTTTCTCCTGAAGCCATTGCAGTAGCTGTTGTTGCACCATGTAGGGGTGGGGAAGGCAATAGCAACCTTGCTTGCCCAGAAGAGAGAAGGGTAGAAGTTAAGAAGTGTAGAATAGGAAAGAGCCTCTTTTTCTCAGGTGGCAGAACAGTTGGGAACCACTTCTCCAGATGTTGCTGACTAGTTTAGCAACTCAGAAAAGCTCCAGCATTCTGCCTTAAATTTCCGATGCACAAACACTGGGGCCAAGGAATTTGCAGAAGTCTAGTTAAGTTTTCTTTATTTCAGGTCAGGATCCCCTCACATGACTCAAATAAGCCATATCAGAAAGTTTTATTCAGACTACCCTGAAAATGTAGTCTTGTCATACAGCATGTAGCCCATAAATTTACTCACTTTGTACATACATGTAAAAAGTAAATACATTTATCTACAGTTGGTGCAGGCTATATGTGAAAACAGAAAATATCTGGTGACCTTTCAGTTTTGATGACCAACTTATTAATGTATGACAGAAGCTTTAGGGCATTATTAGCCATCCAATATAATGTTTGTACCTCATGTGCTCTTTATGTGCCAC